>NC_088683.1:170693763-170996793 GCF_028017835.1 Emys orbicularis
TCCCTTCAGGAATCTCAGCCCAACATCAATGCCCAGTTCCCAGGGAGCAATTCTTCACCAAGAACTGACTCTAATCAGAGAACCAAGACAGAGAGCAAATTCTCCTGCTCACACAGCTCCCTCTCTGAGAACCGCTGCCCCTACACAGAGCTTTTATAACAAAAGCTAACAACATGACAGCCTTTCTCCCAAACTGAACATTTGCTCACACACCAAGGAAAAGAACTTGGAAGATTATGGAACAGTACCACAATACACAACAGCACTAACTAATAAAGATGTGGGCTGAGTTATATGCTTGGCAATGCTGTGGAAAATGCCACATTAAACATTGTATGGGTATATCACAACCTCCATATTTAAAGCTGAGCAAAGTTTTGAATTTGGATTATTTTATAATAACACGTAAACTCATTTCCCAGTCCTTTGGTTGGATGGAGCTCTCATTTCCACCAGTTTGACAGCATTGTGACTCCACAGATTTCAATGGAGTTACTCCTTAAATTGCTTCAGAGTGAGATTAGAATCCGGCTCTGTGGGTGAGATTAAATGGTGTACACAACAACCCACATGCTATTTTTAAATAATGGCTATATACATAGCTTTCTATGGTGCTGTGTGCAGTCATTAGTAGATTCTTTAGCCCTTATCAACTGGCATTATGGGTGTGCAGACTGAAAGGGTCATTTGAAATAACTGTAGTTTATTTTTTCTTATTATGATAGCTTCTAAAAACCATGCTGTGCCTATTGGATTTGTTCTTTTAACTTCATTTTAAGGAGGTGGGTTTTTTCTGGTGTGTTTGGGAGATCTCCAAATGTAGCTGTAATACAAGTGACCAGTAACTGTCACTGTACACTGTTCTATGAGAAGGGATACAGAGCATTATATTTGACGGGTTGGGGAGTAGGAGGCACTATGAAATCCATTTGCTGGATGTTCTCTGCTCTTCTTTCAACTGTCCTTAATTTATAAAAGATGGCCCCAATTTTAAAGATGGCCCCAACTGTGAAGCTCTCTGACACAACCACCTCAGGAAACTCCTCAAAACAACTGAGTCATTTAGATTCTAACTTTACAAAAACAATACTCTCCTAGGCAGACGCCAGGGGAGAAATCCTACTTACTTTACTCACACCAATAATCTCACTGAAGTCAACTCAGATAAGCAAGGCAAAAAAAAAAAAAAAAATGGACCCCTGGCCTGGAAAATTTCAGCCCAAAAGGTGAAAGTTGTGAGAGACTAAAAACAAGGGCTCAGAATGGAAACAATCAGTCAGTATTAACTGTAAGTTATAGTAAGTTCATCTGTAATAATACTTAGAACTTACATAGCACTTTTCATGTTCAAAGCACTCAACAATATTAATTCATGACAGTGCAGACCAGCTGTTCTCTTGCTCTTTGGGGGTTAGATTGTTCCCATCCCCTGTGTGGCGATGCTGGGGAGTAAGTCCCCCATAATCGCCACACGACTATGCTAGGGAAATTGCAATTTTTGGTGTGTGTGGCTCCTATGTGCGGTGTAGAGGCTCTGCAGCCACTGTTCTTCTCCCTAAGCAAGTGAGTGGGAGGGGTGCATAGAATAGGTGGAGGTAATAATAACAACACCTAGCTTTTTATATAGTGCCTTTTCATCAGTAGATCTCAAAGTGCTTCACAAAGGAGGTCAGTACCATTATCCTCATTTTACAGATGGGGAAAAGGATGCATAGAGAGGTGAAGTGACTAGGTCAAGCGGGCCAGCGGCAAAACCAGGAACAGAACCCAGTCTCCTGATTTCCAGCCCAGTGCTCTATCCTCAAAAGTTGCACCCTGGTGCAAGAGAGGTATGCTGAAAGGAACTGTAAATCTGGATGAATTCTAGAGCTGATTGAATATTTTCCAGTGGAATGTTTGTCTGTCAGTAAATGCAATTTCATCAAAATCAAAACTTTCCACAGGGACGTGTCATTTTCAAAACTGGGTGACCGGGCAACAAAATGGCAGATGAAATTCAATGTTGATAAATGCAAAGTCATGGACATTGGAAAACATCCCAACTATACATACAAAATGATGGCATCTAAATTAGCTGTTACCACTTAAGAAAGAGATCTTGGAGTCACCGTGGATATTCTTTGGGCTAGTCTACACTACCCGCCCGGATCGGCGGGTAGAAATTGATCTCTCGGGGATCGATTTATCGCGTCTCATCTAGACGGATAAATTGATCCCAGAATCGACGCGCTTACTCCCACCTTGTCAGGAGGAGTAAGCGCCGTCGACGGGGGAGCCGCAGCGGTTGATTTGCCGCCATCCTCACTGCGGGGTAAGTCGAATAGGATACGCCGAATTCAGCTACGCTATTCGCGTAGCTGAATTTGCGTATCTTAAATCAACCCCCCCCTTAGTGTAGACCTAGCCTTTGAAAAAATCTGCTCAATGTGCAGCAGCCGTCAAAAGAGCTAACAGAATGTTAGGAACCATTAGGAAAGAGATCGATAATCTGGTCTGCCCCATCTCAAAAAAGAGATATTAGAACTGATAAAGATACAGAGAAGGGCAATAAAATGATGGTTATTAGCGAAGATGGTCAGGGACGCAACCCCCTGCATTGGGTGTCCCTAAATCTCCAACTGCTAGAAGCTGGGACTGGATGACAGGGATAATTGCCCTGTTCTGTTCATTCCCCCTGAAGCATCTGGCAGTGGCCAGTATCAGAGACAGGTTACTGGGCCAGATGGACCATTGGTATAACCAATATGTCCATTCTTATGTTCAACTAAACTTTTTTTTAAAAAAGTGTTTTGATAAATAGGAAATGTTTTTGTTATTCCTCAGTGGTATAAAAGGGAGAGAAAAATGGTTTATTATTTAAAGAGAGCAAGAGAAAGGAAAAATTCCCAACATGATTAAAAAAACAAAGCAAAACAACTCCCCTCCAAACACACATACCCATAATAAAAGATCTGAACAAAACCAAAATGATTCATATTTGAATATTTTCATGGAAAAAAATGACCATCTAATACTTAGTAGTAGTAATTAGTGAACTTCAGATGGTTTGGAGTCTTGAGTTTTCTTCTGTTAAGTTTGGGTGCAAATCTGAAGTTTATGGATTTTGGTGTAAACTATGCAAAAATTTGTGTCTTTTGCAAACTTTTGCAAATTCTGCTTTCAGTTTTTCAGTCTTGAAACTCAGGAGTGCAAACCCACATGAAATGATGTGGACAGAGTAAAGGTTTGTATAGCCCCACCTGAAAACAGAAATGGCTAAGATACGCTCAGTTCCTCTACTAGCGAGGAGCAGACGTCACTTATTTGATTGACTTAATGTACCTCTACATACACACACACACAAACACACACTCAAATGATATATCATTTGAAAGCTTATTATGCCTACTTTAAGATGAAGTATGATGTGGAGCTGTCAAGTGGTGCTGTTACTACAGAAATGGGGATAAACAATGACACCATTAACAAGTTAAAAAGACCACTTTGAAGTATTTACATTTGTTTGTTAGTTCAATCTTCAATGTATTATGTCAAGACCTAAAATTGGATTTCATTGTGACCTCAAAACATCTCAACAACACTCTAAAGGGTAAAACAAAATCTAATAATAAATGTGTACAAGTATAATTGAAATGTAATAGTGCTGGTGACATTTCTAGTCAACTTTATTATCATCATCTTCTTCATCATTATGTTTTCTGTCGAGAGTGTGTAATTTACTGTAGTCTTCATTGCCTTGGCATTTACACAGCTCTGTGCAGGTAAGGTTATTCTTAATACAGAAACAGTTGATTGTGCAGCAGCCCCAACTGGCATGTAGATAGTGTAGAAGCTTAGATGCCACTGAGCCCTTCAAGAATACAGGAATTAGTTCTTCATTCACATTTTTCCATTCATGTTGCAATAGTGATCCAATATCTGGTTTATCTTTGTGCGAATACATCCAAATCTTTGTTTGCCAAGATGCTCTTTTGGCATGGTCTTCAAAACTGTCCTCATGTGGTAGGAGTTTGGGCAGTGACTTCTAGACTCAGGTTCAAGCAATTCAGGTCTCTGTGGGTCTCCTGTTCTTTTGCTGGTCATACATCACTGCCAGCAACTTCCTTGTGGTAGAAATTGCGGCTTGTCTTTCACTCTCTCCAGTCTGGCAAGATTTCGGAGGTGGTAAACGCCCTTTGTTTTGACAACAGTAAAACAGATCCTCCCCATACTAAACAGGGACGAGACAGAGTCATATCCTGTTAATACATATAGAGCAGGAAGTCAGGAGTGAATGTGTCACAAATTACATGCACAGGTATGAAGTGATGCTTGTCATTGTGCTGGTAATGGTACCTGTTTCATCCACCTTATCTTTGTGTTCCATTTTTGGAATGGACTAAAACATCTGTGTCAGACTTAAATACTATGGTTCCTTTGACGCCCAGAGACCCAAAAGCATCCTTATGTCCACTTCCTCTTGAGTACTGTACAAGTCTTGGACTTCAACACCTCTACTGATGATGAACTTTGCTTCTTCACCATTGGAAAAGCCTCCAGCAAAAAGAAATGTTAGTGATGGGTGTGCTCCTACATGCTCAGGTGCATTTTGAACCATACATTCACAAAGGAATTTTACAAGAAACTGCTTGTTGGATGCAATGTTTAGAAACATTTTCCATGGAGGCACAGGGCATTCACCAGTCACCTGGTATTTCTTTCATCCAACTATAGATCCTGTCCAGTGCAGTTTTTCTTCAGTTTTCACAGTTACTGTTGTCATATCTGTCAAATACATCAATTACAAAATTAGCTTTGTCAAATCTTTTTAGGACCTCCCTCAAGTACTCAGCAGGCAATTAATCAAGTGTGTGGAATTTCTCTCCAGCCAGCATTTGTACGACAGCCATGGCATTTCTGATGTAGGCTGTGTTTTTTTTGTTGCATGCTCTTAGCTCATGAATTCTTTCAGCTTGAGCTTCCAGCTGATGCCCTAATTCAGATTTGTCTGTTCTTCTCATTGCTCCATTAGTTGATGTTGAAACACCATCTCTGCATCTTGCTAAGGAAAGGGTTCTGCGAAAAACAGTTTCTGGATAGTGTGACAAAGTTCCTCCTCTATCTTGGTGGGTCCTGCGCTTATTGGCAGATTTTCTTGCCTCAGAGATTCACCATGTGGGTTGGGGAACAGCCCAAAGACCTTCCCCTCTGGAAGAACCCACAGTCCAGGTCAATTGGGAGGTTTGGGAGGAACCCAGGCCCGCCCTCTACTCCGGGTTCCAGCCCAGGGCCCTGTGGACTGCAGCTGTCTCTAGTGCCTCCTGTAACAGCCGCATGACAGCTACAATTCCCTGGGCTACTTCCCCATGACCTCCTCCAAACACCTTCCTTATTCTCACCACAGGATCTTCCTCCTGGTGTCTGATAATGCTTGTGCTCCTCAGTCCTCCAGCAGCACAACCTCTCACTCTCAGCTCCTTGCACCTCTTGCTCCTAGCTCCTCACACTCCCACCACAAACTGAAGTGAGCTCCTTTTTAAAACCCAGGTGCCCTGATTAGCCTGCCTTAATTGATTCTAGCAGCTTCTTCTTAATTGGCTCCAGGTGTCCTAATTAGCCTGCCTGCCTTAACTGGTTCTAGCAGGTTCCTGATTACTCTAGTGCAGCCCCCTGCTCTGGTCACTCAGGGAACAGAAACCCTGTCTGACCTGGGATAATAGATCACTCTCCTGTAGCCCTCTGGTCTGGAGGAAGGGAGGGAGGTAGGGAGCTGCTCCTCCTCCTCTTTCTCTGCTACCTGCTTGCTGGCTGGCTGCTAGACCCACCCACACCCTTGGTTGCTGCTGCTCCAGCTACAGCCCCTGGGGGGGGGGGGGGGCCTGCTGGCCCACTCCCCAGAGGAGGGGAGGGAGAGACCCCAGCCATTGCTCCTACTGCTGGGGATGCCACCACCACCTCCACCTGGGAAGGGTCCTTCCTGCTGGCCACCAGACTGCCACCTGGAGCTGCTGCGTTTGCTGCTGGGAGCTGCTGGAGCCCTGAGGAGAAGAAGAGGACCATCTGCCAGTGGGGGAGCGCGTAGGAATTCTACAGACCACCGTGGAGGGGGCCCTCCCGGACTGAGTAACTTTTGAACTGTGCTCTTGTGGTGGGGATCTAGACTGTGTTTGTGGGGACACAGAGGGTGTGGCGTGGAGCCTGCCCCCTGGTCCATCTGTGTCCCCCCCCCAATCCCCACCACCACCATCATCGTTGCCCCCTCCACCACCCCCACTGGCTACTTACCATCTACCTTGAGCTCCTGCCTCTGGGATTTCAGCTGCTCACCTAGGCTTGCTATGCCCTGTTGCCACCATTGGGCCTGATACAGCAGCCAGCTTCCAAAGACTTTCCTTTTGTTACAAGCGCACGTGGGTGCACGTTCCCCCCCCCCCCTTTTGGACTGACTCCCTCCCCCCTGCAGCAAGCCCCCAGCTTTGCCCAGGTAGCGGCGGCCCCCCCGCCTGCCACTGCATCATCATCTCAATCAACCACCGCCTCTGCTACCATCTATAGTGGCCGGGGCCCCTTCCCCACCTTGACTAGGAAGCATGGCGTCCGTTGCCTCATGGTACCCGCCTCGCCCCACGTGGAAACCTACGTGCGGGCGTTGGCGAGGGTGGTGGGGCCCACGGCCATTGTGGCGGCCTCCAAGATGTACGGAAAGGTCGTCTTCTTCCTAGCATCGGAGGCCGCCGCCCAGGAGGCGGTGGAGAAGGGCCTGGCGGTGGGGGGCGTGTTCGTCCCCCTGGAGCCGCTAGAAGACCTGGGCGCCCGACTGGTCCTGACTTCTGTCCCTCCCTTCCTTCCTAATGCAGCCCTGTTACCTGCCCTCTCTACCCTGGGGAGGCCGATCTCCGTGGTCTGCCCTCTCCCGTTGGGCTGCAAAGACCCCGCCCTCCGTCATGTCCTCTCGTTCCGCCGGCAGGTACAGTTACAACTGCCGCCAGCGGCACGTGACGGTGAGGCACTCGAGGGGTCCTTCTTGGTCCCCTACCAGGGGGCCCGCTACCGGGTGCATTATTCAATGGGGGAGGCCCGGTGCTACCTCTGCCGGGCGATGGGGCACGTCAGGAGGGACTGCCCCTTGGCCCAGCACGGAGGGGCATCCGGGACCCCCGAGCCCCAGCAGGGCGCCGGCCCCGTCGTCGCCGGCGCCCCTGGCTGCCCGGCGCCCGAAGCCGCCCCTCCTCCTTTCCGGCCCAACAACGCTCCCGCTCGGGCCCAAGGGGTATCTCCCCTAGTGTGCCCAGATGAGCAGGAGGGCCCCGCCTCTGCCGCCTGCGATCTGGCAGGGCCTGTGGAGGAGGGTGAGGTAGGGATACCGCCGGGCATAGAAAAGAGCATGCCCCAGGGTGGCTCCTCCCTCCTACATGCTGCCCCACCATTGCCTCCCCGAGTCCCTGAGCCTTCGTCCTTGCTCCCTGACCCGACCCCTGTTAGCCAACCCCCGGATGATGCCATGGAGGGCTGGTCCTTAGTACAGGGGAAGCGGGGCAAGCGGAAGGCTCGAGCTCCGCTCCTCCCACCTGATGCGGTAGCCCCCCGGAAGACCAGGAAGGGGGGCACCGATGCTGAGCCTTCTGCTTTGCCCCCGGGTGGGTTTTGTCCACCATTACCGGCTAGAGAAGACGTGGCAGCATCGGAGGAAAGCACTACCCCTCCTCCGGTGTCCCTTCCTCTGGAAGCCCCTGATGGAGCCCCTCTCGCCCCCTTACAATCTGAAGCCCCTGCATGCACCAAGGCGAGCGTCGCTTCAGGTGCAGGCGGGGAGAGCCCTGGGGTGGTGGAAGGTGATCTCCCCTCCATTTATGAGGAGATCGAGGCCCTGGGTCTGACCCCGGTTACCCAGGGGGAGGACGACCCTCTGCCAGCGGGCCTCGATCTGAGCGACCTCGCCTCAGCCCCCCTTTCCCCATGTTCTGTCCCCTTACCCACTGCTTCCGCTCCCGCCTTCGAGGAGCCCCTGGACTCTTCCACCAACCCGGCTGCAGATGGCACCCCGCTAGTGGCCGCCGAGCCTCTTGAGGCGACGGCCAGTGCCATGCAACCGGGACCCGAGTCGCCAGGGGACTCCCTCGTGGCTGAGGGGCAGCCGACCTCCTTCCTGGTGGGGGCCCCGTCGTTGATTCTCCACCTATGGATGCCGTGGCCTTACCATCTGCCTTGGAGCACGAGCCCGACATCACGGAGGACCCACCTCCCTCCCCGCAAATCCCTGAGCCCATTTGCGGGATGCCACCCCCCCCCACCCGGGAGCCTGGCTGCTGGGGCCCCCGATCCCACTATCGCCCCTTCCCCTGTCCCTATTCCTGACTCGGACCCTGCCCCTGACACCGACCCAGTCTCTATCCCATCCACTTCCTGTGATGCTATTGCCGCCCCTGGGGCTGTCTCCTTCCATATCCCAAAGGACGACCCCCAAGGAGCGGCCTTTGTTTTTCCCTGTCCCGACCCACCAGGGGCTGCTATTTTCCCTCCGCCGCCCCCCATTGAGCCAGGGTCTGAGCCAGCCCATCAGACGCCACGTTGAGGGTCTGCCCCCTGCTTGCCCGTCTCGGTGGGCCACGGGGCCGTGACAGGGGCCCCGCTGGGGGATAGCCATAGATCGGTAACCCCACCCCCCCATACGCTGAGAGAGGAGCTACGAGAGTTCCTTGAGGACGTCCGTGGCTCCCGCAACAAGGTACAGCTTGCACTCCAGCGATGGGGGGATTTTCATCAGATCCTCCGGGCCGCGAGGGCCCTCATGGGGGAGGGTAAGAGGACCGGGAGGCAGGCCGCCGCGGCCTACCAATGGGTCCGCCTCTTCCGTGACTCCTTAATCGCCTACGGGGTAGGTCACGGATTGTTGCGCGGCCCAACGGAGGCTGTGGGCGTCTCTGCCGGTGAGGATCCCCCCCAGCCCTCCTCATGGCACCGATCATCTTTGCAACATTAAACACCCGAGGCTGTAGGATGGGTCTCCGCAGGAGCCAGGTGCTCTCCTTCCTTCGGGAGGGGGGGTACTCTGTGATTTTCCTGCAGGAGACCCATACGGATCCGGCTGCTGAAGCTAGCTGGCGGCTGGAGTGCGGGGACAGGGTCTATTTTAGCCACCTCACAGTTCGTACGGCTGGAGTGGCGACCCTGTTCTCCCCCGACCTACGGCCCGAGGTGCTGGGGGTCGCCGAGGCTGTGCCATGCTGCCTGCTACACCTCCGGGTCCGCATTGAGGGGCTCGTGGTTAATCTCATCAACGTTTACGCCCCGACATTGGGCCCGGAGAGGTTGTGTTTTTATCAGCAGGCGTCCGCCTTCCTCGGCACCTTGGATCCTCGTGAGTGCCTGGTCCTGGGCGGGGACTTTAACGCCACCCTTGAGGAACGGAACCGCTCGGGGACCGAGCAGCACCCGGCCGCCGCGGATGTCCTCCGGGAGATCGTCGAACATCACTCCCTGGTGGACGTCTGGCGCGACCACCACCCGGATGACGTTTCGACATTCACTTTTGTCCGGGTGGAGGTCCATCGGTCGTACCACTCCCGGTTGGACCGCATCTATATGTCATGCTTCCATCTTTCCCGGGCTCACTCCTCCAGCGTCTGGCCGGCCCCTTTTTCAGATCACCATCTAGCCACCGTGACAGCCTCTCTCTGCGCGGAGAGGCTGGGGCCGGCCTATTGGCACTTTAATAATAGCTTGTTGGAGGATGTGGGCTTCGTGGCGTCCTTCCGGGAGTTCTGGCTGGCCTGGCGAGGGCAGCGGCGTGCCTTTCCCTCGGCGCGGCGGTGATGGGACCTGGGGAAGGTGCGCGCCCGGCTCTTCTGCCGTGACTACACCCGGGGCGCCAGCCGACGGAGGGATGCGGCGATAGGGCAGTTGGAACGGGAGGTCTTAGAGCTGGAGAGGCGTCTGGCCGCCAGCCCCGGTGATCCATCCCTCTGTGAGCGTGCCGGGAGAAGCGGGAAGAGCTCCGGACCCTCGAGGACCATCGGGCCCGAGGTGCCTTTGTTCGATCCCGCATCCGCCTCCTTCGGGAGATGGATCGCGGCTCCCGCTTCTTCTACGCCCTGGAGAAAAAGAGGGGGGCCAAGAAGCACGTCACCTGCCTTGTAGCAGAGGACGGCACCCCCCTCACGGATCCGGCGGAAATGTGCAGGAGGGCCAGGGCCTTCTACGCAGGCCTTTTCTCCCCGGATCCGACCGATCCTAACGCTTGCAGAATGCTCTGGGATGAACTCCCAACGGTCAGCGCAGGCGACCGAGACCGGCTGGAGCTGCCTCTCACTCTGGCCGAGTTCTCGGAAGCCCTCCGCCGCATGCCCACCAATAAATCTCCGGGCATGGACGGGCTGACCGTGGAGTTCTACCGCGTGTTTTGGGACGTCCTCGGCCCGGACCTTGTCACCGTCTGGGCCGAGTCCTTGCAGGGCGGGGTCCTCCTTCTTTCGTGCAGGCGAGCCGTGCTCGCCTTATTGCCGAAGAAGGGGGACCTCCGCGATTTACGGAATTGGCGTCCCATCTCGCTCCTCAGCACGGACTATAAAATCGTAGCGAAGGCCATCTCGCTGCGGCTAGGGTCCGTGCTGGCGGACGTGATCCACCCAGACCAGACCTACACCGTCCCGGGCCGCACCATCTTCGACAACTTGTATCTGGTCCGGGACCTCTTGGAACTCGGGTGTAGGGATGGTCTGTCGTTCGCCCTCCTGTCCCTGGATCAGGAGAAGGCGTTCGACAGGGTGGACCACGGGTATCTCCTGGGCACTCTGCGAGCGTTTGGCTTCGGGCCCCAGTTTGTGGGTTTTCTCCAGGTGCTGTACGCCTCCGCAGAGTGTTTGGTCAGGCTCAACTGGACCCTGACCGAACCGGTCAGCTTCGGGCGAGGAGTACGTCAAGGGTGCCCCCTCTCGGGCCAGCTGTATGTTCTGGCGATCGAGCCCTTCCTCTGTCTCCTCCGTAGGAGGTTGGCAGGGTTGGTGCTGTGGGAGCCGGAGCTGCGGCTGGTCCTGTCGGCGTACGCCGACGACGTGCTCCTCATGGTCCAGGACCCGGGCGACTTGGTGCGGGTGGAGGCTTGCCAGACCATCTATTAGGCGGCCTCCTCCGCCCGGGTCAATTGGGTCAAGAGCTCTGGCCTGGTGGTAGGGGACGGGTGGCAGGAGAGCTCCCTCCCACCCGCGCTTCAGGCCATCTGGTGGAGCGCGGGTCCGCTGCTCTATCTCGGCGTTTACCTTTCTGCCACGCATCCGTCTCCGCCGGAGAACTGGCTAGGTTTAGAGGGCAGGGTGTCGGAGCGGCTCCGGAAATGGACAGGACTGCTCCGGTGTCTCTCCCTTCGAGGGAGAGCACTGGTGCTCAATCAACTAGTCCTGTCCATGCTCTGGTACCGGCTCAACACCCTGGTCCCAGCCCCGGGCTTCCTGACCACCCTCCGGACGTTGATTCTGGAGTTCTTTTGGTCAGGACTGCACTGGGTCTCTGCGGGGGTTCTCCATCTACCCCTGGAGGAGGGAGGGCAGGGCCTGAAGTGTCTGCACGCTCGGGTCCACGTCTTCCGCCTCCAGGCCCTGCAGAGGCTCCTTTATGGTGCAGGTAGTCCGGCATGGAGCGTATTGGCGCACGCCTTCCTGCGCCGCTTCCGAGGGCTCCGATATGACCGGCAGCTCCTTTGTCTCCATCCGAGAGGTCTTCCGCGAGGCCTCTCCGAGCTGCCGGTCTTCTACCAGGACCTCCTCCGGACCTGGAAACTGTTTTCAGTGACCAGGTCCGTGGCGGCCACCGTAGGGGCAGATCTCCTCGTGGAGCCCCTGCTACACAACCCCCAGCTTCGTGTGCAGGTGGCGGAGTCCCCCATGGTGCGCCAGAGGTTGGTCCTAGCAGAAGTCACCAAAGTCGGAGACCTCCTGGACTACGACCGGGGAGACTGGCTGGATCCCCTGACGCTCGCTCAGCGCATGGGGCTCTCCAGACCTCGTACTCCCCGGCGTGTACTTCAGGAGGTGAGGGCCGCTTTGCCGCCCGCTGCTCGGGACTATCTCGACCGGGTCCTGTGAGAGGGCATGCCCCGCCCACCCTCCACTCCGAGCCCTCCAGACTTTTTCATCGGGCCCCTGCCCCGTGGACCCAACCAGCTCCCTCCCCGTCCATTCGCCATGAGCCGGCTGCACCATCTGCAGCCGGTTCTGTTCCGGACCGCGCCAAGGAAACATCTATACACGCTCGTGCTACATGTTCTTCATGTCCTCACCCTCGCATCCCGCCCCGATACGAAGTGGCGGGACCTTCTGCCACCTCTGGAGGGTGAGGAGCCCTGGTGGGCCAGCCTTTATTCTGCTCTGATCCCGAAGCCCACCGGGGACATCAGTTGGCAGCTCCTTCACGGAGCCGTGAGCACGGGCGTGTACTTGGCGCGGTTTACCCCTATCCCTGACACCTGCCCCTTTTGCGGCGTGAGGGAGACCCTGGCGCATGTTTACCTGGAGTGCGCCAGGCTGCAGCCCCTATTCCGACTCCTCACGGATATTTTGTTAAGATTTTGGTTGCACTTTTCTCCTCACCTTTTTATTTATGCACTCCCTATCCATCGCCCCACAAAGTCGCGGGACCTCCTGGTCAACCTCCTTCTGGCCCTAGCGAAACTGGCCATCTATAAAACCAGAGTGAGGAGGTTGGCCGATGGAGTTTCCTGAGACTGTGGGGCGTATTTCAGGTCCTCCATTCTTTCACGTATCCGGGCAGAGTTCCTCTGGGTGGCGTCCACTGGCTCCCTTGACGCCTTTGAGGAGCAGTGGGCGCTGTCCGGGGTTCTCTGCTCGGTGTCCCCGTCTGGTTCGCTTCGTTTGACCCTTTGACCTCACTCCTGTCCCTGTTCTTTTATTAGTTGTCCCCCGTAATTTTTTGGTCTCCAGGTCCTGTGGACCCCCCCTTAGGCTGGGGGGGATCCTTTAGCAGTGGGCGGGCTTCGCCCGCCCACTTCCTGGATCCCAATAGGTCTGGTCACTCAGGGAACAGAAAACTACTCATCCAGTGACCAGTATATTTGCCCTCTACCAGACTCCTGTACCCCACTGGTCTGGGTCTGTCACAATAGATAGCTGCTGTGATTGTTCCTCCCTTGTCAGACTTAAATTTGGTCTTCTTGGCCTTGTCAGCAAATGCCAAATTTATTCACCTGGGCTGAAGAAACTATGTGTCCTATTGAATCAAGTGCACCTCTCACAAATCCCTCCATATGTTCTTCACCAACACCTGTTATTTTCAGTAGAGATTCTTGTACATGTGATGTTACATGCAATCCAGTAGACATGTTGATAAGTACCTTTGAATGTGATTCAGGGTCAAGTGAGTTTGTCATAGTGTTGGTGACATGACTGGTAACAGCTGTAACATTCTTCTCATCCCTCTTCAGTGCAGAGGCAAGGACTTGTTTGTGGACTGTCTTCACTACTCCTTATTAGGCCACTTCTTTCTCTCATAACTTCTGCATTTTCATTCAGGACATGTCTTGTGAGGGTCCATCTGACAAGGGTTGGCTTCTTTCTTGTTAGTCCTCCTGTCCCACTGCTGCCCTTTGAGCCTTTGTGACAGAGTGCTGGTAGCTAGCAGGTGAGCCAGAACTCTGATCACTCTGACATTAATTGGTTCCCCCAGAGGGTCTGATTGAGGTACCGAATGTAATGAGCTAATCAGGGCTGGCAGGCCCGGTGAGCTAAAGGATTAATTAACCCATCAGCTGAGAGCTGATGAAAAGGTACAGGAAGACTGTTCAGGGAGAGAGGAGTGGGGATGACTGAGCCCAGACTTAGAGAGAGAGCTCAAGGAAGGCAGACCTCTTCTCTTCTTGCAAGGGACATTGTAAATAGTATTGCTGCACAAAACTATAAAGGTGTTGGTGGAGGGAACTTAAATAATAATGTGCAGTGTGAGTACTTAATTGGTGGAGTATGAGCAGTTTTTTGTGACGCTATCGGGGATGAGCAGAACACAAGCTGCTATAGTCTTCGACAGTTTTCTCTGTTCCCACATTACTCCAAATTCCATTGAAAGAACCAGGAGTCTGATGCACAGCAAATTCCCCAGATTCAAAGGCATTGTGTATTTCTTCACGGAGATTTAACACATCAGGAATGTAGATGGGTATCCACCTGCCATAGCTGGGCCTGTTTGCAGCAAAGAAAAATGGAAACATGGCACGCTGTGTGTGTAGGTGAAGTTTACAATCACCCTCTTGGCCTGCCTGGACATTTAGAAGTAGCATCTGCATATCCCGGAAAAAACAATCCCAGAACTTGAATGTAGGAGACTGGGCATCCCCCATGTCAGAACTTCCTCCAGAAGTGGTGGCGTATGTTGAGTTACAGCATCTTCAGGCTCTTTAATGACATGTTGTAAGGACTCAGTGTCTTCAGACTCAAACACCTTTTGAGTGTCCGCCACCATCTGCCAGACAAATGCTGGAACATGAGTACTCCCCATCTGCTCACACTGCTTAACAAATGAATAACGTTTCAGAGCATTCAGGCCACATCAAGCATGGTTGATAGCTTATCAGCAAGCATTTGATCTTCAGTACAAGCTGCATGCACATCAGAATCAATAAGGTCTAGCAATCCTGGGTCGCCCCAAAATTTCCCAGTGCATGCAATAAAACAGCACAGGGTGTGAAAACCATTCAGGTGAATCATATTGGTATCAAGTTAATTTGAGAGAGTCCATTTCACTTGCTGAGCAACAGCATACAGCTGCTGACCCATGGTCTGAACGGCATGCTGCTGACCTTTCCTTAATTTTAGCATTGTCCTATAGACAGTGGCCATCACAGCTAATTTGGAATCCACAATAGGTGCACATGCAACTGCTGTGTAGTTTCTCCTCTTTGTGGTAAGCTTGTGGTTGAAACCACTCTAAATTGGAATCACTTGAGTATGAACAATATCAGCATCATTTGACAGTGGTAGAATATCCCGAGGTGGTAGTCTTTAAAGGACATTAGGACACATCTTGGACATTGTTCATTTGTAGGTGACAAGAGTTTCTTCTCAAGTACAGTTTCATGGTGAGTTGGTTCTGGATGTGTTCTGGTTTTTTCAAATGCTGCACAATGCATGAGAGATTTTTGCTGCCTGGGGAGAGTAAGTGACTTTTCTTTCTCATGCTTCAATGATATTTCTTGTGATGCTGAACTATCTGCATACTGTTCTTGAAATAACACTTTTGCCATTGAATGGAAGGTATTCTTTCCATCGATGGTCTCTAGATTGATGTAGACATAATCATCTCCTTCATGGATGATATGACCAGCGTGCAGTGGTACAATTCCATTTGGAATGAACACACATCCCTGGAGTCTTTCTACTTCAGTTTTTGCAGCACTAGTGATGAATTGCCTCAGCTCATCATAATTGATGTACAATCCATGAAGGTGTAGCATGTCAATTAAATTACAAGACTCAAACTCCTGGTAGTGTTGTGCAGTAAAGCTTACATGCAATTGCTTGATAATTTTGGCACTATTAAATACTATACACTTCACAACTGAAAGGCACCTTCATTGAATATCTTCTGAAGGATGATACTCATTGCTGGCTGAATTATATGCCTCTTTAGCTATAAGACAAAAAACAAACTCCGGCACCAACTGGGGCACAAAAGTAGCTGATCTCTGTAAACTACAATCTCCTAGCTTTGGTTAATATTTGGAGGCTTTCATTTTGGCTATTACAGACCGAAAGATTCAAGTGGCATTATACAAAACCACTTGTTCATTTGAAAGCTGTTCATCAGGCTCACTCACTAGAAGAATGTCCACAAAACATTTGGCAGATACCAAATGCCAAAGGCAGGGGTCAAGCCAGGGCCGGCGCAACCCATTAGGCGACCTAGGCGGTCACCTAGGGCACTACAATTTGGGGGGCGGCGACCGTGGCAGTATTTCGGCGGCGGGACCTTCCGCCGCCTCTGTGGGGGGCGGCATTTCGGGGCGGGACCTTCCACCACCTAGGGCAGCAGAAAACCTGGCAGTGCTCCTGGGTCAAGCCAGAGGCCAGGGCTGGAGCCAGGACTGATAACTGATGGTTGGAAGCGAAGTGTAAGGGCGGGACCTGGAGGAGAGGCAAGGATAAAGCATGGAGCAGGAGAACAGTGGGAACAGGAGCAAAAGCGGGGATGAGATAGGAGTGGAGCAGAAATCAGGAACATGGTTGGGTGCATGGAATGAAATTGCAAACCCATAATATTTTTATAATCTTGCCTGTAATTTGCTACTGGAATACCTTGCAGTTTCTACATCTTAGGGAAGTAGGGCTTTAGATCTTTGCAGCAGCTAGGACAGAAGCTGTTGTATATAAGATCATTGTCTATCTCTTCAATCAACTGATAAAATGCAATGTCATAAGGTTGATTGTATTGTTGCAGAGTAACTAGATGGTTTTGCTTTAGGATTTGTTTTACTCACATAGGAAAAAAGGCATGCTGAGTGATAAACTGCATCCTTAGCAATCAAGTCTTCCACAGATATTCTGTGCAACATGTCATCATCTCCTCTTTGAACTGCTGCCTCTCTTAGATTGGTAGGTCTTGAAAATGTTTCCATTTTATGAAGTTTCTTGTCTGTCTTGTATGTTTTTTCTCAAGCAAACAATGCAACAGGACCAATCACTGGAAGATGTTCTTGCTCTTGTGGCTATAGGTGAACATGATGTTCTCTGATCAGATTCAGAGTCTGTTTTCTTTCCTGGATTAAATGCTATTCTGACATGTGCCAAATTCAACTTGACTGTGTATTTCTGAAATGCCTGTGATAGAGTATTGGTGGCACATCATCTAAACTAGAAAACTCATCCAGTAGCCACCAATTATAGTTAATCTCTCCTGGCTTCTGCTGCCAGCTTCACAGCATTGTGTCCAGCAGTGGTGGCTTTTGACAGTTTTTTTATTCTTTTGAGTTTCTTGAAAAATAGCACATTTTTAAGAGTTTGTGGAGAGTCTTTTTTCTCTTTGATGTAAGCTTTAAGAAGCTTTTATCTCCATGTCTTCATGTACTTTAACTTCCCTGTAGAGGTAAAATTTCCAGAGTATATTGTTAGCATTACCACTACACTACCAGATATAAATTAGAGCTATACGTTAGTATCAAAATTGTCATTTTTGTTTAAGGAGCACTTTGACCAAAGCCTAATTTGAAGATGTGTATTGTTATATCTAACAGTAATACTGACCTCTGCGTAAGTGTCAATTAATTAAAACAATAGCTTTGAAATATTCTAGAAACTAGTACTGCATGCATAGGCAATTACAAATTAAAACCTTCTACCAGGCAGACTAGATGCTACATTGTATGTAGAAAAGTTTACAAATGGAGCAGCATTAGATTAGTAATTCACATACATTTATATCTACCCACTATGCAGTACAAGCTATGGGCACGCAATCTACTGGTACACAATCTTCAATGTGAAACTGATCTGGACAGCAAACTTCAATTGAAAATATAGAAAACTGTTATAATCACTTGTGAGATACTTTGACAATTAAGAATATGCGATGTGAAAACATTTCATGTTAGTATATTGCAAAATGTTGATAGTCACCATTTTTGCCAGATGCAAAATAGCTTAATCATTTCTGGAAAAATAATACTTGTCCATGCAAAACCAATACAAATCTTTTAATACATTGTTGTTTGGCAGCTTTGATCAATAAACACCATGTTATGGTGCTGAAATTAACTTAAACAGTAAAAACTGTAGTCATAACCATGTTGCAGTGTTTCTGGAACTGTTGAAAAAAGGACACTTGCTCATTTTGGGTACCATGGGTTCACCTTCCCTACAGACTTACAACATCAGTTATAGCTCCACATCATACCTCATCTAAATGTACATAAAATAATCTTTCAAATGATATATGATGTGGGGATGTGTAGGGTGGGTACATTAAACTCCAAAAAATATGGCCCATTTTGGAAAAATGCCGCACACCTATACTCATAAAGTATAAAAACGAAGGGGAAATGCTGTTTTCCGTGGAAAACAGCTTTATTCTGTTTAGTATAATTACAACAGAACTAGGAAAATACCATAAATGGGCAATAATCTTAATTTAGGATAAAGAACGTTAATAGGGAAAGTAAATTAAAGCAACTGTAAACAAGCAGAAGCTTAAGCCTTAGGTTAAGGATTTTCTCCGTGTGGTAGATTGTGTGGGAAGGGCAAGTGAAAAGTAATAACCTATAGAGAGCTCTAAAGTTTCCATGGAAAGAAATTCTTCAAGGCACCTCCTTGGTGCTAAAGACTTCCGTCCTCCAGCATATTCTGGACAATCCATGTCAGGTTTGATTATATTTGCCAGTGGTGGGCAAGTAACTGAAAGGAAAGTATAAAATAGTAAGAATGGTGGTCTCCATGGCCTGGTATTCAGGATTATTTATAATAAATCATCGTCAGCTCCCTGAGACGTCCAGAGGACCTGTACTCGCTAACTAACAGACTCTCCTGATATACTAGAGGAGCAACATACTGCAGCAGTTGTAACTACTATCCCAGGACAGGAAATCCGGATAGGCCACTTGGAGTGTGGTTAATAAAAGAGCTAGTTCAATATTTCCATTTGTAATCTGTGAAGTGGCATTGTGTGGGAGCATTGTGGGATTGGCCTGAACTGAAATTCACAAGATTTGATTGACAGGACATTGCCTGGCCTATTAAAGGTCCTTTCTCTTACAAAAACTGTGATAGTCCTTACTGTTCATTCATTTCTTTATTAGAAATATAAGGTCAAATTGTTAAAAAGAGATCTTATGCCCATGCGCAGAAGTGATATTTTCATGCCCAGTTATCATAGCTGCATACGTGAATTGTATAACTAAGTGTCCAATAGCTGGTTAGATGCCTAAGTAACTGTTTGCATAGAATCATAGAATATTAGGGTTGGAAGGGACTTCAGGAGGTCATCTAGTCCAATCCCCTGCTCAAAGCAGGACCAATCCCCAACTAAATCATCCCAGCCAGGGCTTTGTCAAGCCTGACCTTAAAAAACCTCTAAAGAAGAAGATTCCACCACATCCCTAGGTAACCCATTCCAGTGCTTTACCACCCTCCTAGTGCAAAAGTTTTTCCTAATATCCAACCTAAACCTCCCCCACTGCAATTTGAGATTATTGCTCCTTGTTCTGTAATCTGCTACCACTGAGAACAGTCTAGATCCATCCTCTTTGGAACCCCCTTTCAGGTAGTTGAAAGCAGCTATCAAATCCGCCCTCATTCTTCTCTTCTGCAGACTAAATAATCCCACTTCCCTCAGCCTCTCCTCATAAGTCATGTGCTCCAGCCCCCTAATCATTTCTGTTGGCCTCCGCTGGACTCTTTCCAATTTTTCCACGTCCTTCTTGTAGTGTGGGGCCCAAAACTGGACACAGTACTCCAGATGAGGCCTCACCAATGCCGAATAGAGGGGAATGATCATGTACTGCTGGCAATACTCCTACTTATAAAGCCCAAAATGCCATTAGCCTTCTTGGCATCAAGGGCACACTGTTGACTCATATCCAGCTTCTTGTCCACTGTAACCCCTAGGTCCTTTTCTGCAGAACTGCTGCCTAGCCACTCGGTTCCTACTCTGTAGCAGTACATGGGATTCTTCCGTCCTAAGTGCACTTGTCCTTGTTGAACCTCATCAGATTTCTTTTGGCCCAATCCTCTAATTTGTCTAGGTCCCTCTGTATCCTATCCCTACCCTCCAGTGTATATACCACTCCTCCCAGTTTAGTGTCATCTGCAAACTTGCTGAGTGTGCAGTCCACACCATCCTCCAGATCATTAATGAAGATATTGAACAAAACCAGCCCCAGGACAGACCCTTGGGGCACTCCGCTTGATACCGGCTGCCAACTAGACATGGAGCCATTGATCACTACCAGTTGAGCCCGATGATCTAGCCAGCTTTCTACCCACCTTATAGTCTATTCATCCAGCTCATACTTCTTTAACTTGCTGGCAAGAATACTGTGGGAGACCGTATCAAAAGCTTTGCTAAAGTCAAGGAATAACACGTCCACTGCTTTCCCCTCATCCACAGAGCCAATTAGCTCATCATAGAAGGCAATTAGGTTAGTCAGGCATGACTTGCCCTTGGTGAATCCATGCTGACTATTCCTGATCACTTTCCTCTCCTCTCCTCGAAGTGCTTCAAAATTGATTCCTTGAGGACCTGCTCCATGATTTTTCTAGGGACTGAGGTGAGGCTGACTAGCCTGTAGTTCCCCGGATCCTCCTTTTTCCCTTTTTTAAAGATGGGCACTACATTAGCCTTTTTCCAGTCATTCAGGAGCTCCCCCGATCGCCATGAGTTTTCAAAGATAATGGCCAATGGTTCTGCAATCACATCCGCCAACTCATTTAGCACCCTTGGATGCAGCGCATCCGGCCCCATGGACTTGTGTTCATCCAGCTTTTCTAAATAGTCCTGAACCACTTCTTTCTCCACAGAGGGCTGGTCACGTCCTCCCCATATTGGGGGGAGTAGTCTGGGAGCTGACCTTGTTCGTGAAGACAGAGGCAAAAAAAGCATTGAGTACATTAGCTTTTTCCACATCCGCTGTCACTAGGTTGCCTCCCCCATTCAGTAAGGGGCCCACACTTTCCCTGACCTTCTTCTGTTGCTAACATACCTGTAGAAACCCTTCTTACTCTTAACATCCCTTGTTAGCTGCAACTCCAAGTGTGATTTGGCCTTCCTGATTTCACTCCTGCATGCCTGAGCAATATTTTTATACTCCTCCCTGGTCATTTGTCCAATCTTCCACTTCTTGTAAGCTTCTTTTTTGTGTTTAAAATGAGCAAGGATTTCACTGTTAAGCCAAGTTGCTCATCTGCCATATTTACTATTCTTTCTACACATCGGGATGATTTGTTACTGTAACCTCAATAAGGAGGTTGCATGTTCAATTGTCATCTTTTCAGATCATATGATAGTGTTGTGCAGTAATTCATAATATGTATTTAGATAGGACTTCATCCTGCAAGATGCTGAGCATAGTAGCCCTAATCCATCAGAACATTTAAGCTCATGCTAAACACTGCACCCCAGAGTAACCTCATACACATTAAAAATTGGAAGTTAGTTCCTACTGAGGAAAATAGAAAGGAACATAAACTCTGGCACGTCAAATGTAGAAGTATAATTAAGGAGGTCAAAAATAAATTTGAAAAACAACTAGCCAAAGACTTAAAAAACAACATCAATTTTCTTAAAGTACATCAGAAGCAGGAAGCCTGCCAAACAGAGAATGGGGCCACAGGATGATTGAGGTGCTAAAGGAAGATAAGGCCATTGCAGATAAGGTACACCTGAGCTAGGTGACAGATCTGAGGAACTGTCCTAGATTAGGTGTCAAGAGAGGAGGTCTTGGAACAAATTGATACATTAAACAGTAAAAAGTCACCAGGACCAGATGGTATTCACCCAAGAGTTTGGAAGGAACTCAAATATGAAATTGCAGAACTACTAACTGTGGTATGTAAGCTATCATTTAAATCAGCTTCTGTACCAGATGACTGCAGGATAGCTAATGTGATGCCAATTTTTAAAGAAAGTCTCCAGAAGCCATTCTGTCAATTACAGACTGGTAAGTCTAACTTCAGTCCCAGGCAAATTGATTGACAGTATAGTAAAGAATAGAATTATCAGACACATAATAGATTAATATGATTTGTTGGGGAAGAACCAACACGCCTTTTGTAAAGAGAAATCATGCAACACCAATCTATTAGAATTCCTTGAGGGGGTCAACAAACATGTGGACCAGGGTGATCCAGTGCCTATAGTGTACTTGGACTTTCAGAAAGTCTTTGACAAGGTCCCTCGCCAAAGGCCTTTAAGCAAAGTGAGAAATCATGGGGTGAGAGGGAAGGTCCTCACATGTAACCAGTTAAAAGACAGGAAACAAAGGAGTTTACAAATGGAACAGCATTACACTAGTAATTCACATACATTTATATCTATCCACTATGCAGTACGAGCTATGGGCACACAATCTACTGCTCCTGGTACACAATCTTCAATGTAAGACTGATCTGGACAGCAAATTTCAATTGAAAATATAGAAAACAATTATCACTTGTGAGATACTTTGACAATTAAGAATAGGCAATGCGAAAACATTTCATGTTAGTATATTGCAAAATGTTGATAGTCACCATTTTTGCCAGATGCTAAACAGCTTAATCATTTCTGAAAAAAAAAATGCTCATGCAAACCTATAAAAATCTTTTAATATATTGTTGTTTGGCAGCTTTGATCAATAAACACCACATTATGGTGTTGAAATTAACTTAAACTGTAGTCAAAATGATGTTGCAGTGTTTCTGGATCTGTTGAAAAAATGTCACTTTCTCATTTTGGGTACTATTGTTTCACCTGGCTCACAGGCTTACAACATGACTTGATAGCTCCATATCATAGGGAAAGAAGGTGTCCCCTAGGGATCTGTACTGGGAACAGTGCTGTTCAACACGTTCATAAATGATCTGGAAAAAGGTATAAACAGTGAGGTGGCAAAACTTGCAATTGATACAAATTACTCAAGATAATGAAGTCCAAAGCAGACTGTGAAGAGTTAAAAAGGGATCTCACAAAACTGGGTAACAAAATGGGAGATGAAATTCAATGTCAATAAATGCAAAGTAATGCACGCTGGAAAACACTATCACAACTATACATACAAAATGATGGGGTCTAAATTAGCTGTTCACACTCAAGAAAGAGAGCTTGGAGTCATTGTGGATAGTTCTCTGAAAACATCCACTCAACGTGCAGCAGCAGTCAAAAAAGCGAACAGAATGTTAGGAACCATTAGGTAGGGATAGATAATAAGACAGAAAATATCATAATGCCACTGTGTAAATCCATGGTACATGTACAGTTCTGGTCACCCCATCTCAAAAAATATATATTAGCATTGGGAAAAGAGAGAAGGGCAAAAAAAATTTAAAAAATTAGGGGAATGGAACACCGTCCACATGAAGAGAGAGGAAAAAAGACTGGGACTTTTTATCTTGGAAAAGAGATGACTAAGAGGGAATATGATAGAGGTCTATAAAATCTTGACTGGTGTGGAGAAAGTAAATAAGGATGAGTTATTTATTCTTTCACACAACACAAGAACTAGGGGTCACCAAATGAACTTAATAGGCAGCAGGCTTAAAACAAACAAAATAAAGTACTTCTTCACACAACACACAATCAACATGTGGACCTCTTTGCCAGGGGATGTTGTGAAGGCCAAACTATATTGCGCTTCAAAAAAGAATTAGATAAATACATGGAGGATAGGTCCATCAATGGCTATTAGCCAAAATGGTCAGGGATGCAACCCCATGCCATGAGTGTCCCTAGCCTCTGATTGCCAGAACCTGTGGCTGGATGACAGAGGATGGATCACTCAATAATTGCCCTGTTCTGTTCATTCCCTGGTATTGGCCACAGTCGGAAGACAGGATACTGGGCTAGAGGGACCTTTGGTCCTATCCAGTATGGCCGTTCTTAAGATTGGGCTCAAAACTTTGCAAGATGGAGACCATTATTTACAATATACAGATGTAGTAATTGTGCATGCAAATGTAGCTGTAAAGTGGACCTCTGTTCTAGTGTCTAATCAGTATGTAGGTTTTGGGTCAAGAGACTGTATTAATATCTTTTGCACCTATTAACACCATATCTCTTCTATCCCTTGAACATTCCCCCTCTTGTTTATCAGACAGGAACCCTTCATCATTATCATGTGTTGCAAAAGCCTACTGGGAGGCTTGAAATAAGGCTGAGGTTTACCCACAAAAGAACCTTGTGTGTATATTTGTCCCATTAGCTAGAAGTTATGGAGGAAGAAACAAGAGTGAGCAGCGCTCAGGACAGATAAGGTAAAGTGGCTTGTGGTATAGCTGCAAAGAAAAACATCAGGGACACAGCATTTCCAGACACCCTGCACATTGTCAAACTAGGGTGCATGTTTCCATTTCCAAAGTTAGGCAGGCATACTCTCTGCAAATATCTAGTAATAAAAAATTAACAATTATGCTCTGTAACCACTAAATATAGTATTTAATATTTACAACTCTAAACTGGCAACAGTTTTACATATAAATTAGGAGTTGTCTGTCAACAGTCAATGTTCAGTAATGGTGAATACCAATTAGGTCTAATGCATGCAAATTAAACAGATCTTCCTAAAATTATTCTTAACATTCTTCCCAGCTTTTTCTTGTCATTCCCTCCCAGCTGCCAGATGGAGTGGTGCAGATTGCTCTGCAAAAGAGCCAATGTGTGGCACACGCTTATTTTTTGCCCTGGGAACATTACCAAGAGTTTGCCAAGGGTGTTGGATAAGGAAGTGAGGTGGGGAGAGAGTAGGGTGACCAGACAGCAAGTGTGAAAAATTGGGATAGAGGATGGGGGGTAATAGGCGCCTATATCAGAAAAAGCCCCGAATATCAGGACTGTCCCTATAAAATCAGGACATCTGGTCACCCTAGGAGAGAGTGAAATGGCAAGGCAATGGGGCAGGAATCATGCAAGAGTTGGCTGAATGAGATCATATGCTGACTGTGAGAGGGATATTTGACCTTATGAAAATGCAAGTCACCTAGCAAGAAAGTGGAACTGTGGTGTAAGAAGTTCCATGGGGAAAAGAGAAGCACTATTAAAGAGCAACAACAACAACAAACTATGATCCCTGGGCAACAATGTGGCAAAAAGAACACAGGACAGATTGGTTCTGCCTATCCACAGAAAGCATGTGCAGTAAGTATAAGAAGAAAGGACACTGGGATCGTTTCCTGTATTTGGCTGAAAGACCACCTGAGACCGTGAATTCCACAGGCCAATGCATGTGCATGTGCGCCTGCGCACACAATGTCCCAGAGCTTGCCTCACTCCCTATAGACACAGATGGCCCTATCCACGCAGAGTCACTGTTCTCTTGCACATCAGGGTAGGGTGGAGGGGAGCTGGGATGCCAGGACTCAGACATATGGGGCGTTGCACTGTTCTTCCCTTTGTCTGGCAGAGTCCGGCTCCATGAGAGATTCCTGCTCAGACGTGCACAGCATCTCTGAGGGTGGCAGTGGAGCTGGCAAGTGTGACACTACTGCATTTGAATCCATCTGTTGCTGTGGCTTACGCTGCCATGTTGGATGTGGTCACTGCCTCTGCTTCCCCTGTCATTGGTATATTCAGCTAAAACAAAGCCTGTCCTTCCTGGAGATTGTCCCAGAGTGCAACTGTTCACCAGCCTGGACTGGTCATTTCACTCCCACCAGGGGTGAAAGTAGAAATAGGGACTTATCGGTACGGGGCTGGGTTAGGGCCGGCGCCTCGGGCGGAAGGGGTGGGGATGGGGGTGGTCAGAGCCAGCCCCGGCCCGCCCTGTACCGGTAAGTGCCCTCCCCCGCCCCTGCCAGGGTAGCAGTGGCAGTCGGGGGCTCCGGCAGCAGTTTAAAGGGCCCAGGGCTCAGCCGCCGCTATGGCTCTAGCCCTTTAAACCACTGACGGAGCCCCCGGCTGCTGCTGCTACCCCAGGGCTCCGGCAGCAGGGCTCCGGGGGCTATTTAAAGGGCCCAGGACTCCCCTGCTTCTACCGCCCCGGCCCTTTAAATAGCCCCTGGAGCCCCGCCGCTACTCCAGGGATCCGGTAGCAGGGCTCTGGCTGCTGCTGGGAGCCCCAGGCCCTTTAAATTGCTGCCTGGGAAAGCCATGCCATGTCCCAGTACGGCACACTGGGGCATACTGGCTTACTTTCACCTCTGACTCCCACGGTCTTTCCAAGGTTCTGTAGCAAAGTTGACAGAAAAAATATATATAAAAAGTAGACAATTCCTTCCCTGAAGTTCCTCATTGCAGGCCAATGTTAAAGTCCCCAAACTCCCTATTTCTCCAGGGGCTTCTTAAGCAGGCTGGGCAGGTTTCCAACCACTCCTCCTCCTTCAGTGGAGAGACCCACAAGCCATTCCTTCTCCCTCCAGGTTTGTCTCTCTTGTTGCCAAGGGAGACTCCACAATATATTTTGCCTTTTCCCTGGTATCACTCTTACTGGGAGAATGGGAGCTCTTGTATTCCTGCCCCCATTTCCTAGCGAGCATTGCTGCTTAACCTACAACTCCCCTCAGTCCTGGGAACTGCCATTGCCATGTAGGCTGAAATCAGAAAGAGGGTAGGGCGGGACTTTGAACTTGTCTTAAAGGGACCAATTCACCCTGTGTCCACCAACCATTGACCCAACGAGGGGATAGAGGCCCCCCATGGGTTGCAGAGGCTACTAAAGCCCTGGGGCTGGAGTCGCAGTCAGGAAGCCTCTGTGGCTGATCTGTCTGGTGTGAGCTGATTTCTGAGGAACCCTGGTGCCCACTCCTTCTCTTCAGACTGGGCTCTGGGAACAGATGTAAAGATTTTCTTCCGTTCCTTTAAGTTTCCCAGCTGTGCTCTGGATCCACAGCCGCCAATGTTGTCAAAGTCGATACTGTTAAAATGGCAAAAATATCAGTTTGAGCCTTGATAACTTCCCCCCCACTTCCCACCCTGTATAAAATCAAACACAGACTACGGTCTGCAAGGCCATCCATTACTATTGATCTGTATAACTTGGCTCTGAATCAAACCATCAAAGGAAGAAAGGACAAAAGTGCAGGTCCTGATTCCTTACATGGAGGAACTTTTCATGTTGAGATAATGTGAAACATTCAAAAGTCTGTCTGAAAAATGTAAGACGCTGTTTCATTTCTTTTGAACCTGTAACAGTCACACAGCAGACAATTGGCTCACCCGTGGAAAAAGCCCCTGCATTTCACGAGAGCAGCTTTCATTTCTATTTGGGGATCAGTCGTGCCTTTGAGGCACTGGCCCACACTGTGGGTGGTGCAGAGTTGCACCACCTCAGCAGGATCTCTAGTAGGCATTGTACCAAGCAAAAGGTTGGGTTCCCTACATAATAAGAACATAAGAACGGCCGTACCGGGTCAGACCAAAGGTCCATCTAGCCCAGTATCCTGTCTACCGACAGTGGCCAATGCCAGGTGCCCCAGAGGGAGTGAACCTAACAGGCAATGATCAAGTGATCTCTCTCCTGCCATCCATCTCCACCCTCTGACAAACAGAGGCTAGGGACACCATTCCTTACCCATCCTGGCTAATAGCCATTTATGGACTTAACCACCATGAATTTATCCAGTTCTCTTTTAAATGCTGTTATAGTCCTAGCCTTCACAACCTCCTCAGGTAAGGAGTTCCACAAGTTGACTGTGCGCTGCGTGAAGAAGAACTTCCTTTTATTTGTTTTAAACCTGCTGCCTATTAATTTCATTTGGTGACCCCTAGTTCTTGTATTATGGGAATAAATAAATAACTTTTCCTTATCCACTTTCTCCACATCACTCATGATTTTATATACCTCTATCATGTCCCCCCTTAGTCTCCTCTTTTCCAAGCTGAAGAGTCCTAGCCACTTTAATCTCTCCTCATATGGGACCCGTTCCAAACCCCTAATCATTTTAGTTGCCCTTTTCTGAACCTTTTCTAGTGCCAGTATATCTTTTTTGAGATGAGGAGACCACATCTGTACGCAGTATTCGAGATGTGGGCGTACCATCGATTTATATAAGGGCAATAATATATTCTCAGTCTTATTCTCTATACCCTTTTTAATTATTCCTAACATCCTGTTTGCTTTTTTGACCGCCTCTGCACACTGCGTGGACATCTTCAGAGAACTATCCACAATGACTCCAAGATCCTTTTCCTGACTTGTTGTAGCTAAATTAGCCCCCATCATATTGTATGTATAGTTGGGGTTATTTTTTCCAATGTGCATTACTTTACATTTATCCACATTAAATTTCATTTGCCATTTTGTTGCCCAAGCACTTAGTTTTGTGAGATCTTTTTGAAGTTCTTCACAGTCTGCTTTGGTCTTAACTATCTTGAGCAGTTTAGTATCATCTGCAAACTTTGCCACCTCACTGTTTACCCCTTTCTCCAGATCATTTATGAATAAGTTGAATAGGATTGGTCCGAGGACTGACCCTTGGGGAACACCACTAGTTACCCCTCTCCATTCTGAGAATTTACCATTAATTCCTACCCTTTGTTCCCTGTCTTTTAACCAGTTCTCAATCCATGAAAGGACCTTCCCTTTTATCCCATGACAGCTTAATTTACGTAAGAACCTTTGGTGAGGGACCTGGTCAAAGGCTTTCTGGAAATCTAAGTACACTATGTCCACTGGATCCCCCTTGTCCACATGTTTGTTGACCCCTTCAAAGAACTCTAATAGATTAGTAAGACACGATTTCCCTTTACAGAAACCATGTTGACTATTGCTCAACAGTTTATGTTTTTCTATGTGTCTGACAATTTTATTCTTAACTATTGTTTCGACTAATTTGCCCGGTACTGACATTAAAGAGAAGAGGCTGAGGTTTATCCATTCCTAGTGACAATAAATACAGCATTAACCATTTCCCAGCTTTTACAGAGAAGCAGCTAGCACAGGATGTATCTCTCAGCTATGAATTAGTAGCTCAAATTTCCTTGTATGCACACTGAGCTAAATCTATGGGTCCACCAAGCTACATGCAGTGCCAGAGCCAGGGTGTGCAGGAGGGATGGGGGGGAGAGAAAGATGTCTCTAAAACACCTTTCCACTCTCCTGTTCCTGGACAGAGTGGAGGTTAAATCAGCCCCAGCATAATTAAAAGCAGTCTTTAGGATGTTCTAAATTATTATGCTAGCTAGAATAATACTCTAAGGGCCATTCCCCCAGTAGGGGATTTCTGGAATGTTTCCTGCTCTGACTATGCTCCCTTCTGCTCCCATCCTACTGAGGATTGCTCCCGACACATAACGGGGCAGAGGGCTGTAGAGCTGACTTAATTGACTTTAATGCACATGGGGATTGTTTTGTGTCAGGAGAAAACCAGCTCTTGTGTCGGAGCAGCTTTGTATCACAAAGGGAAAGGAGCTGGGGGCCAGGATCTGGACCAGTCTGTGCATGCATAATCTATAGGTCTGTGAACTAAGTTATTAAATCTTTAATCAGTCCTTGCTCAAGCAAAACTGCCACTGAAATCAATGGGAATTTCATTTTGGGAAAAGACTTAAGGTCCCCCCTCCTCCAATATTTATAAGATTCAATAACTAAAAAAGGGGCAACAATTTCTTTATGTCTGATCCTCCTTCTCATAAAGATCCAGTCTTTAAAGCTTATTTGATGTCTTACCTTGCCCCTTTTCAATCCTTTTGGCTGCCTCTAAAGCTGAGTCTCTTGAATCAGGCTACTTAGCACGCTCTGGAAGGACTCAGGATTCAGCCTGTTGGTTCACCCTGCACTAATCCTGTTTCTGAAGATTTCAATTAACAGTGGTCTGAATTGCTTTTTATTCTGGATCATTTCAAAAACTTCTGCAAAGTCGTGCAGCCTTGAGAATCCATTTAGTTTCTAGCCATGGTTATAGAAGTACTTACATAGCTTTAAAACAAACTAGTGGGAGACCCTTCCTTTCTGAGCTCGATCGGATCAAAGAACCACTGACACCTATCACTGTCAAAACCCACATGAATAATCAAAATGTGGCTTGTTCTAAATATCTGGTTTGATATTAAACTTTGCTAAAAAGAGGCTCAGGCACACGCCACATTTGTTATATTCAAAAGGTTGCTCAGCAGCTGCATTTCCATGCACTGACCCCTAAATACTCTGTAGGGCTCCATCTGCTTCCTGCTGTGACAACCTAACATCATTTGAGAGAGCAGGGAAAGTAGCGTATACATACCTGCCAACATTTGAAAGCTATTAACAGAGACATCTGGGGAGATCAATAGGAACACATCTTGTAACTCAATTCAAATACATTAGATTAAGATCCTTTTTTTTTTAAGCTTGGAAAAATGCTAAGCATTAGTAGAGATTTTCCTTCGCAAATAAGTAGTAGGCATGATTGTGTTCTATATGTCCTTATATATGTAATTATATTATGTAAGCATATACTTGCCAGTTCGTTTAAAGGTGGAGGGTGCTCCTGGTGAGCAATTACAAGACTAGCTTGGTTTAGTTTGATCAGACATCATCTTTGCTCCTCTAGCAAAGAAAAGACATAACATAAAAGGCTCAGGCTCTCATTCTGTTACAAACTAGCAGCTGCAATGTGATATAAGAAAGCTCATTACAAATCTTTCTTGGTTAGGATAAAAGAAAAGGGAAAAACAATCTAAGGTCTATATTCTTATGAGGTGATTCCAAAAAAATGAGTATTTTGGGAAAGATGGAAAAATAATACTTAGGGGTCTACAATATTTTCTTATACTAAGATTTCAAGCTGATAGGTTAAAAGAGATGCTGCTGAATAATTTCAGTCCAAAATTCGTAGGCTTTGTAAAACAATAAATAAATAAAACACAATAAAAAGTTTTACTAAATCTAACAAATAGACCTGTACAATTAAAATCAAAGAAACAGTTGTATGTGGATTTACATTTATGCCGGTAGCAGCCCCAATCCTGAAAATACTTTAAGCATATCAGTCCTCAGGTCAGGAATTTTGAAATGTTGTGAGGTGCTTAGCATGCTCTTGGAAATTAATAAAGTTACAGTAGCATTTTTTGCATAAATAAAAACATCTTTTTTGCTAATGGAGGACATTTGCTCCTGTCTACACATACCTCAGAGTTCATATAGCCAGACTACAGCTAGCCTGGTGGGTGTGTGCTAACAAGGGCAGAAGGTACAAGGAGTCTCATTCCACACCCTCAGCACACCCTCACTCCAGGCAGTCAGGATCTGCAAGGGAACACAAGAAGGTATATTGGTTAGCAGTGCTCCGTGGGCTACAAGGGACGTGTCTTGGGGTGGGGGTTAGGGCCATTTACTCCTCTGTTCCCAATAGACTAGAAAGGTCTGCAGTGACATAAGCATTGGCTATTCCTTTCTAGAGGACCAACAAGTGCTGCTGCCCAGTGCCCAGGAAGTATAGTGCCTTTAGCAGGCATAATGTCTCTTCCAGAGAGTGTGTGCACTGAAGGTGTTCAGCCCTTGTGCTCTGCTGGTTCTTAAGAGCCATAATTTAACCCATCGTGTTTTGTGTGTGACCTCTGTTATAGAGATGGTTAGTGTCATAAACAGAGCATTATGACTTCAGGTGGGGATTGAGCCACAGGAACAGATGAATTCATTCAAATAAAAATCTTATTTGTCATAAGTGTTCTTAAAAACAGCAAAAGAAGGAAAAGAATCCCAGAAAAACATGATGCATAGGTGTAATTGTTCCTGAATAGAATGTTTTCCATGAGGTATCAGTGGTTCTTTAAGACATGCTCTAATGTAGCAGAAATCTGTGGAATGTGTTTTATGATATGACAGTTTTACTAGAGTCTGTTTCTGAGGAAACAAGATTAACAGCAACATTCCCTCCTTTAGTCACTAATATGATTGCGTCAGCTAAATTACCACATTGAGGCAGGTTTTTTTCTTATAAGCACTTGTTCCTCCAGAATTCAACCAAGCTAGACAGGAGTTCCTCCCTGCCTTCTCACCCTCTTCCCTTCCCACCTCCCCCCCCCCCCCAAAAAAAAGGAAAGAGAAGAAATACATGCTTAATTTTACTCCATCCCGCCTACTGTTCCATAGAAAAAAATAAGTCAGATGCATTAGTGTGAAACATCACTTGAGAGGTAAGCAACCAGTAATTGCTCCTTCCTTTAAAAGGCATAAAATTTAAAGCACAAGAGCTAGGCACTCACTACTGCAATTTATTCAGTGAAATATTATAACTACATTAGTCACCTAGAAGACAAAATGCACAATTGCCACCCACTAAGGTTTTAATGGAGAGAAAGAGGGGAGCAGAGAGATTATAGCAACAATTCTCACATGAAGGTGGGGGTGCATAGTTACCACTCACTGCTGCTGTAATGGATCGAAATTACACGTGGCAAGTCCATGGAACAGAGGAGACCAAAAAATGTATTTGCTAAGAGGCTAATGGAAACACATGACGAGAAAGTGATTAACTCCAAAAGTCACTGACTAATCTAATGGGGAAAAGTGAACACTATTAGTTGGTTGAAGAATCAGTTTTAAGACAGACAGTGTGCTTGTGTTGCTCTTCCCTTATTTACTAAAGTACAAAATGAGACTTAGAAGGACAAGATCATAAGGCCAAAAACGTAAGCTGGGAAAACCGCTTCTCTCTGGAAGTAAACAGTATGGGTGAAATCCTGGCTCCAGTGAAATGAATGGCAAAAGTCCCATTGACTTCAATGGGGTCAGGCTTTCTCCCTCATTGTTTCTTCTTTCCTTTACAAACATAGCACTTGGATATGATTTTAGTTCCAGAGGTCAATTATTTTCTGAGTAAGTTACTTCCATATTGTTGTTCCACGAAATCTAAACACTGAAGACAAATTTATTTTAAAATAAAATGTTTTAAACCTTGCAGAAATTCTTACTATTGTTTCAATTAGAAGATATGTCTTGTCTTTCTTATTCCTTGTTTCCCTAGTCCTTATTGAAGATCTGTCTTTAGTTCAGCTTCCAAAAATGTGACTTTGATATATAACTATGAAGAGCATCTGTTGTCATGCTAGCTGGGACAAATGTACAAGAGGTGCCGATTCTTATACTTCAGAAGGGGATTGTATAGATATGAATGTGTGATGCCTTCATTTTTGATGTACTGCAACTTTAAATTCTTCAGCACTCTGCTTGTGTGCTTAAGCAGCATCCATTTTGTTAGAGATGCTGCATCCGATTGAGGGGTGCATTGCTCCCTCATGGAGACTTTCCATTTGCTCTCAACTAATGGCATTTTTAGACTAAAAATATACGGTTTCCCTTTGTGTAAGGAAAAACATAATAGACAATAAACTGATCAGCAGCTGTGATCAGGAAAGATTTTAGTTGAATACTATATAATTAGCTGCATTAGAGGCATTCTATGCATAATGAAGAATCTGGGATGAGATACCAAATTAGAGAGCCCATTGTTTTGTTCTAGTAAGCCAATTCTTATTCTTACTCTTTGAAAGCATCATTCAGATCCTAGTCCAAAACCCATTGAAGTCTATGGGAGTCTTTCCATTGGCTTCAGTGGGCTGTGGATCAGGGTCTCAGAGATCAAAATGATAAAGTTTATAGAGGTAACACCTTTCTTCTGTTCTACATAGGTTCTCATACCAACTCCATCACTGTAGCTTCTGATCATCTTCCAATAGAGTATTAAGTGACTAACCTCTGTCCAGTGTGGTTTGTTCTCTCATCCTCTCCCTAAGGGGATAATTGTGTGTGGAGTGGAGAGTTTATATTTTAGCAAGGGTTTATTTAAAATATATATGTGCTGCTGTATGTTTGTAACAGAGAAGGGAAGATTAACGAAGTGTGCCTCACACGTGGAGTGGAAGATGGTAAAGTTTGTGATGGTCCTTAGTTCTTGTGGTAGTTTGTTTCACTGTCTTGGACGAGCCCCTAAGAAAGTTCTGTTTCCTGCACAGATAAGCTTTATTCTTATGTAGAAAATTCTTTCATGACGGAGGAACAGAATTGTTGACCTTGGTCTTCATCCTAGAGCTTTAGGCAGTCTTTTAGATACCCTCGCCTAGCCCATTGAGTGCCTTGAAGATAAGGACTGAGTCCTTGAACTTGGGAAGCCAACATAGAGAGCAGAGGATAGGTCTGGTGTGTCTGCAGGAGCCCATGTTGCTGAGGAGACAGTGTGTTCTGTATTACTTGGACTTTCCTAAGGGCTGATGGCTTTATGCCCAGGGATATCACATTGCTGTAGTTCAGACGGGAAGAGACAAAGGCATGTATAACCATGTGCCAACTCATTGTCTGCCAGGATGGGATAGAGTCTCCTAGCCAACAGGAGATGGTAGGAAGCATTATTCAAAGATGCTGCTATGACACAACTTAGTGTCAGTGAGGAATCCAGGAGCCCTCCTCAGCTGTGAATTGAATTGACCAATTACAGGGGTGTATGTGCCACAGAGTTCAGAAACTTCAGAGATATTTTCAGTAGTATAGACAAATTGCTATTTGGTATCTCATCAATTTCAAATACAGTAGAACCTCAGAGTTATGAACTGCCCAGTCAACCACACATCTCATTTGGAAACGTAAGTACACAATAAGGCAGCAGCAGAGACAGAAAAAAAAAGAAATATAGTACAGGACTGTGTTAAACGTAAACTACTAAAAAAATAAAGGGAAAGCAGCATTTTTTCTTCTGCATAGTAAACTTTCAAAGCTGTATTAAGTCAATGATCAGTTGTAAACTTTTGGAAGAACAACCATAATGCTTTGTTCAGAGTTACAAACATTTCAGAGTTACAAACAGCCTCCATTCCCAAGGTGTTTGTAACTCTGAGGTTCTACTGTAGTAACAGTAGCCATGGTGGTGTTTACAATGGCTGGCAGGATACAATGGAGTGTCTAAGTTTGACTTAGCCTGATCCAGAGAGATGAAATAGAGTTGGAACTATCCTAACGGTTTTTCCATTTTTTAATTGGCTGAAATATAGGTAAATGCAACAGACCCGTTGATTCCAGTGTGTCCTGTACCTGTTTTTACCCATTCTACTTTCATCCACAAGAACATAGAGTAAGTAGTTCTATGTCAAAGGAGATTTTAATTTCACCCTCATGAGGGAGTGGAGAAGAGACTTGCTAACTAATTTTTCCAATCATTTACTGGGTATTTTAAAAATACCCATGTTAGCTAGCTAGTGAAGTAAATAGCAGAGGTACTTCTAACTGAGAAGTGTCTACAGATGCCACTTTCTAACTTGTGTAGTCTCCAGGGCTGCCCAGAAGGGGGGGGGGCAAGTGGGGCAATTTGCCCCAGGTCCCACAGGGCCCCCCACGAGTATATAATATTCTATAGTATTGCAACTTTTTTTTATGGAAGGGGCTTTGCCCCGGGCCCCCTGAATCCTCTGGGCAGCCCTGGTAGTCTCCCTTTAATTAATAGCATTTAATAATATTTAACTAATAGTTAAACACATGTAAACACTCATACTCCATTATAGAGCACCAAATTTATATATATATAAAAAAAGGAATGGAGGAATCTTGTCCAGTAGCAAGCTGGCTAGAGGGACAGAGATCATGGGTGCGATTCTGTGCTGTGTCTCTTATATTGAACTCGCTGCTCAATGGAAGGGGGATGTTAAGGCAGCTTTAGGCCACCTCTGTGCCCTCCCCATCCTAGATTATTCTTAGGGCCAAATTGTGGCACCCTTCTTGGGTTACCCTATGGGCTGCAGAGCCGCATGGTACCTCCACAATGCCACATGCTGGACCTCTACCCCAGACATGCCCCTCCCACTCTCAGTATGTCCCCTGTGCCAGGGCTTGCAAAGGAGTCCTTGGAATTCAGCCTTACATCTGTCTCCACAGGGCCTATGCCACAAGAATTCTTTCCAGCCACATCCAGGGCTTCTAGGACCCATTTTCATCATTTCAACACTTTTATCTGGTGTAAACGGAACAGAGTGTGTATGTGGGGGTGGTGGTGGTGAGGATCACACCCTGTCATCTTTTATGAAAAAATGTTGCATTTTTTTGTCCCGAAAGCTATACCCTTAACAAAGATACAACTTTGAAAGTGGTGCAGAATGGAATATTTCTCTGAAATATATATTTCAAAGTTCCATCTAACCCAAGTGTAGATTATTCAGCTGTGACATTGTGCACATTTCCCTCTAAAAGTGTCGGTGCACATCTTTCACTGGAGCCTATCCAGGAAAGTTGTTAAAATTGTATCACTGAGGAAGCAATACATCTAGAGTCAATCAGCTGGAAGCCAACTGGAAAATAATTTTACAACTCATCTTATCTTTTTTTGTTTGGTTTTGAAAGTATGCTTAATGTGAATATCATTTACAGAGGGTTAGTTGCCAGAGCCAGATATGTCCATAAAAGATTATCTTCACTTAAACGTATATAGGACATCAAAGTTAAATCAGTGTAATCCTTAGTATCTGTACTCATTCGTTCTCTTAGATGTTAAGATCCCATTGGAAAAATATTTTTCCTTTCCTGTTTCTAATTAGATTTTGTAGCAATCAGTACTCTATTGCATTTTGCCATCCTGAAAGGCCTCTTGAATACTACAGTATTCTTGCGACAACCTTATTTAGGATAATAAACTATCATTGATCCTGACAGCAAAACCGCCAGTGCATTCTTGGGCTGCATGTATAGAGGTGGCATGTCAGCACAAAAGGGGTTGGTCTCTCTTTTAGACATAGTTCATCCCCTCCCTCCATGGACAGATCCGTCCTCCACTAAACAGAAAGGGACTCTGTGGTCTCTATCCCAAACAGCCTACATTCTTAATAGACAAGGCAGGTGAAGGGTGGGAGAAAAGGAAGTAGTATACCCATTTAAAGCTGGGGAACTGAGGCAGAGAGAGACTAAATGACTTGCTCAAGGTCACACAACAAGTCTGAAAGAGGCAGGAGTTGAACTCTGAAGTTTAAGTTCCAGTCCAATGCCTTAACCACACACAGACACCATTTCTGCTCTTCCTGAAAGAACAAGTTTCTGTGGGACCCGGAACACCAATGCTCTCAAATGTTTCTTTCCCACTGTGTTCTGTGGTTCCTTTTAGACTGCTCCCAATCCGGTTGTCAAGACTCAATAGTTCCAGGATGATTTTAGAATATGTACTTATTTTATAAAACTAAACTTAAGGTCTGATCTTTTTTCCATTGCTATCCGTGTGGAAACTCCAACTGACTTCAATTGGGTCCCAAGTAAAATTTCCATGTGTACCCCTAATGCTTCTGGAGTCTGCATCAATATAAATGGCAATACTAAAAATTACCCATTTGAATGCACTCTAGGAAAAGTTTGATACCTATGCGATCAGATGTACTCAGAACTACAGCACTATTAAAATACATGGTCTATACCTGAATAAAATAATCAATCAAGATACAACTCCACACAATTTTCATGGCTGTCATTTTGTGGCAAACTTATGGCCATTTGGAAGTTTGCAGTGACAGCAGGGATGGAATTTATATCCTACTGCTCCAAATAAACAGGCCCTTTACAACTTGAGCTAAAGGAGACTCTTCATGAACAATTAGCAGTATGGCAACTATGACACACAGCTAAGCATTTCTTATTCCATTTAGCAGAGGACTACGAAGTGTAACTATACTAGCAACTCCATTATATCATTAACTACTGTTTATGTCGAGTTAAGTATCTCAGAGAACAGAATCGTATAGTACAAGTGAGACTAAAATCACAATGTCTTTAGATCAGGAGGTTGCAAGACTAAGATATTTTTATCTAGGGTTTTTAGATATACATCTGCTTGGGGAGGTCTAACACATGATATTGTTTCCATTGCATAAGAGGTTTCCTCTTATAAACTAAGTAACTCCAATCTTGAACTTCGTTTATGCAGCACAAGTTACGTTCTGTATGACTCACAGTCTTTGGCAAAGAAAGCTGTTTACCCTTTTGTGGAGGGTAAACAGGCTTTTGAGAAGTGCCAAACATTGGAAACTCTTAGCTGTGCTGATCGAGGACTGTGGATTTGATTCCATTGGAGAGTTTACTTGGGTAAAGAGTAAAAACTCAATGGGGACCTCAGGATAGTGCTGTAGTCCAGTTTAGATGTCATTCAGCCATAGCATGAAGGGAGGAGGGGAAGTTTCAGGCAGAAGTGGAGATACTTAATTTAAGCAAAAATCACAGGCTGACATGGCCCTAAAGAGCACAGAAAAGGGTGTTTTGACACTCTCTCCATTAAGAGTTCGAGCATTAACACAGAGCCAGATCTCTGGGCCCAACCAGTGCTTGGCATAGGATACAGGGTGGAGTGAGAAAATAGCTCTAAACTACTTTTCCGTTTCTCTGAGTGTCTGCCTTACCAGGGGTTGAACTAGCCCCACAGTGTAACTTAGGCCTGGTCCACACTAACCCCCCACTTCGAACTAAGGTACGCAAATTCAGCTACGTTAATAACGTAGCTGAATTCGAAGTACCTTAGTTCGAACTTACCGCGGGTCCAGACGCGGCAGGCAGGCTCCCCCGTCGATGCCGCATACTCCTCTCGCCGAGCTGGAGTACCGGCGTCGACGGCGAGCACTTCCGGGATCGATCCCAGAAGATTGATTGCTTACCGCCGGAGCCGGAGGTAAGTGTAGACCTACCCTTAGAGTGGACTGTAGGCTCCTCTAAGTTACACTAACTAGAGTGAGTCTCTAGGGATCATCACTGGGTGGGCATCACCACCTCTCACTTTCAGCCTGCTTGAAAATGTCCCTTTTGTCAGGATGGGTGGGAATGGGTGGCGTACTGCTGTTATACCAGCTTTATGCCACAACAGGATTCCCCTTGGGAAATCCCTGGCCAGCCTGGTAGGGAAAGCTCTCCATTGCTTTTGCACTACCAGAGTGGCACAAAGCAGGGCCGGCTCCAGGCACCAGCAAAACAAGCAGGTGCTTGGGGCAGCACATTTCTAGGGGCGGCATTCTGGCACCGGCCATCATAGGCGCTGACTCCAGGGCATGGGGAAAAAGTGCCCCCGCCGCCCCAGCTCGCCGCCCCAGCTCGCCTCCGCCTGCTCCCCTGAGCGTGCTGCCACCGTTCCGCTTCTCCCCCCTCCCTCCCAGGCTTGCTGCGCGCAAAACAGCTGTTTCGCACAGCAAGGCTGGGAGGGAGAAGAAGCCAAGTGGCGGGCGCTCCGGGGAGGCGGCGGTGGTGGAGCGGAGGTGAGCTGGAGCGGGGAGCGGTTCCTCTACCCCCCCGTTACTTCCTGCGCCCCCCACCCTAGCTCACCTCCGCTCCGCCTGCTCCCCTGAACACACCGCTGCTCCGCTTCTCCCCCCTCCCTTGCCTGAGAGGGAGGGGGGAGAAGCGGAGCGGCGGCGCGCCCGGGGGAGCAGGCGGAGCGGAGGTGAGCTAGGGCGGGAGGTCGCAGGGGGGCCCGCAGGAAGCAATGGGGGGGGGAATGCGGCACGCCCGCGGGAAGATGTGGGGCTGGGGATTTGGGGAAGGGGTTTGGAAGGGGTGGAGTTGGGGCGGGGCCGGGGGCAGGGGGGCACAAAAAAAGGAGGGGGTGGCCAAAAATTTTTTTGCTTGGGGCGGCAAAAATCCTAGAGCTGGCCCTGGCATAAAATGGATGGAACCAAGGTCCAGCCCACTGACTTCTCTTCCTTGCTCATCCCAGAAAGGGCCAAGGCGTAGGCAGAACATTGCTTACACACTGATTGTACAGTTGCAAGTACACAGCATACAGTTCCACCACTGGAGAGGTAGGCTTTATTACAACAACTATATATAAAAGAGACTCAAAACAATGCAGACAACAAATAATAATAATTAATAATTGTACCCTAAGCAGATTTTCTGTGCTTCAAATGAGGGAGTAGAGCCAGAATTCCCCAAGGGACTTCGTTATTGCCGGTTGGTTTTATGTGGAAGTGCTTGGATACCATGGGGATGGGTTATAAAACCAAAGACACAGACACCACAACTCCAGATTAGTGCACCTCTTGCTTCTTATGCAGTAGAGACAGTCAGAAAAATCCTTTCTTTCTGATGAAGGAAGTTGCTGAGCATACGCCAAGGACAGATAATACTAGAACTGACAGCTTGCTAAGGAGGATGGATCCAATTAACAAGATCAATCTTAGGAAATGTGTAATACTGGTAACTATAACTCTCCTACTTGGGCTCATGGATGCATCTACAGGAAGCAAGCAAGGACGATATCCACCAGCATCATATAGGGTCAAATCCTGAGGCCATGACTTGGTTTCTATTTAGTCCTTACTCAAGCAAAAAAAAAAAAAAAAAAAAAAAACCACAACAACAAACCAATCCTGACTTCAGGGGTTGAGTGAAAACTCAGTAAGGTTCTCAGGATTTGGCCCATGGGGAGAAAAAAAGTAAAACTTTATTCCAAGGTAAAAAAAAAAATCACGTTAGCAGCATTTACATTATCCCAACGGCAATTTATTACTCATGAAAAGCTGACAATTTGCTGCAATCAGGCTCTCATATGAATAAAGAGAGAGAAAGGTGAAGGACAGAGAACACTGCTGATTCATACACCGGAGACAAAGAGAGGAATGAAAAGCAGGAAATCAAAATGATTATACATTACACTACATTGACGGCCAGAAGACTCAGATCAAGGTCTTTCCCCTCCTCCCCGCAACCCACGGAGGAGGAAGTTTGCGGTTCCCTTTGTGGCAATTTCTCCAGTTTGTTCTGTTTGTTTCCATCCTGCCACAGAACAGACCACATGACTCCATCCCCCTCGCCCCCGTTCTATGGATCTCTGCACTACCAGGGATTCCCCACTCTTAAAGGGGTACCCCCACCTGGGAGAAGACTGGAAAAGAGAAAAGAGCTCCAGACTATCTTTTCCCTCCAGGGCAAGAGTGGGCGAGAAACATGACACTCATCCCTGCCTAGCCCACAGAGGCCCCACCCTCTTCCCTGAGCTAATGATTGGCCTATAAATCCCAATGCTCCCTTTAGTGAAGCATGGGCAACATAGATGATAGCAAATCCAAAGGAAGGAACAAGTAAAATGGGTCAGTTCCCTATTCAATCTCATTTGTTATCATTGAGCTAATAGAGAATCATGGTCTTTCCAATGGCTAATGCACTCTTGCAGAATGGCCATGAAAATTTAGCAATGCAAGGCACAAAGTTCACAACTACCCTTAGAAGCTGATTCCAGAGCTAGTAGTTAGAAAGACTTTCCTAATATCTTTAGCTAAACCTCCCTTATTGCAGATTAATCCCATTACTTCTTGTCTTATCTCCAGTGGACATGGAGAACCTACATTTTCCTTTGTCTTTCTCTTACTGTATTTAAGGAACCTCTTATTGTCTTTTATGTTCCTTGCTAGGTGTAACTCATTTTGTGCCTCAGCCTTTCTGATTTTGTCCCTACATGCTTGTACTATCCTTTTGTACTCCTCCTTAGCAATTCATCTGTGTTGCCACTTGTTGTAGGATTCCTTTTTTAATTTTCAGGTAATTAAAAAGCTCCTCATAGACCCAAATTGGCCTCTTAATATTCTTCCTATTTCTCCTTCGCATTGGGATACTTTGCAGTTGCACCTATAATATTGGCTTCTTGAGAAACTGCCAGCTGTCCTGAATTCATTTATCCCTTAGATTTTCTTCCCATGGGACCTTACCAACAAGTTCTCTGAGTTTGTTAAAGTCTTCTTTTTTGAAGTCCATTGTCCATATTCTGCTGCTGTCAGTCCTTCCTTTCTTTGTAATCATGAGATCTATCATTTCATGATCACATTAATCCAAATTGCCTTCCACCTTCAGATTCACAACCAATTCCTCCCTATTGGTCAGAATCAAGTCTAAAACGGCTATGCCCTTTGTTACTTCCTCTACTTTCTGAAACAAGAAGTTGTCCCCAATACGTTCCAAGAATGTATTGGAAATTTATCTTTTGTACTAATACTTCTAGTTCTTCCCGTTTATTCTCCATACTCCTTCCAATTGTGTATAGACATCTGAGATGTTGAGCAGATTCCCCCTACTGATTTCCCTCTTGTTGCTCCTATGACCATATTGTAATTTTCCATGCCCCATCCCGTCCCCCACCCCTGCCACCACAACGTCTAGCTATCTGTTAAGGTTTACACTTACCTGTGGACTTTTGTCATCTGCCCTCTTTGAACCTAGTTTAAAGCTCTCATCACTAGATTGGTAAGTCGATGCATGAAGATGCTCTTTCTCCTTCTTGGACAAGTGGACCCATTTCTTCCCAGAAGAGCTCCTTCCTGGAACAGCATCCCATGGTCAAAGAAGCTGAAGCCCTCCCGTTGACACCTTCTGTGCAGCCATGGATGTGCGTGTCCCTGCCTGGGCTCTCAACCTTTACAAGGACAAGAACACAACTTGCAGCTCTGACCAGATGAGCAGCCTGTGGTAGTGGTAAGAGGGATGGATGAACCTTGGCAACCTTTCTGTAATGTCTCAGATATGGGCTCCAGGCAGGCAGCACACCACCTGGGCAACATGTCAGGTCAGCAGATGGATGCCTCCGTTCCCCTCAGAAGAGAGTACCTGACCACCAGCACTCTACACCTCCGGCTCTGGTGTGTGGGGGCTCTGAGCCTCCCAGCCTTGGGGGGCAGGTAGTTTCTCCTCCTCAGCCATTGGAGTCTGCTCCTCACTTCTTATTGCCAGTACACCATATTAATTCTTGATTGCACTGGACGGGGGACCTGGATGGGGATAGAGCATGGTGGGGGTTGGAGCACAGTTTACTGCCTGAGGTGGCCAGCAGCCAATCTCCTGCTTACAGAGCAGATGGTTATCCTTCCTCCTCTGAGGCCACTGTAGTCATCAGCTAGCATCTTCCGTCCCAGATGTTTCCACGTGCATCCTGTTGATGAAGTCCTCGTGTGCCTGGGTGCTATGCAGATGAACCACCTCTGACTGCAACTCTCTTACCGGCTTCCTTAGGGACTTCTTCAATAAACACCTTTCACAGCTGGTGGTTTCCCCTGCCTGGCTTTTGTCAGTAGGGACATGCAGGACGTACTCTCAGCAAGTCAAGACCAGGGCCTGGGTGGAACCCTCCAGGCTCAGGATTCCTGTCTCAGGGGAGGGGTGGCCTACAGGCACAGGCAGAGAAAGAGCTAGCACATAAATTACGGTATGGTCTTCTATCAGATGGTGATGCAACATCTGATATTGCTCCATAACCTAAGTGGTTCTTGCAGCACTGTAGAATAATAAACATTAAATAGTTCTATCCTTGCTTGATGTGTTTCATGGAGAGAAACATTTTCCCACTGGCATGAACGTACAGTCTAATGTTAACCAATGTTCTAACGAGGCCATGTGATAGAGCAATTGCAAGGCACACCAGAGATTAGTTTGCTGTCAGAGATAAAGGGCCAGATTCTCAGCTGGTGTAAGTACCATAGTGCTGTTGAAATCAAGAGATATGCTGATTTACAGTAACTGAGGATCTGATCCAAAAGGGTGCTGAATTTTCACTGTGTTAGTCTAATTTTACAGTCATGTAATTCAACTAAAAATCACAGTTAGAATGTGCATGCATTTGTGGGTCTAGTTCAGGGGTTGGCAACGTTCGGCACGCAGCTCGCCAGGGCAAGCACCCTGGCGGGCCGGGCCAGTTTATTTACCTGCTGACACGGCAGGTTCGGCCGATCACGGCCCCCACTGGCCGCGGTTCGCCGTCCCGGGCCAATGGGGGCGTCGAGAAGCCGCGGCCAGCACATCGCTCGCCCACGCCGCTTCTCGCCGCCCCCATTGGCCCAGGACGGCGAACCGCGGCCAGTGGGGGCCACGATCGGCCGAACCTGCCGCGTCAGCAGGTAAATAAACTGGCCCGGCCCGCCAGGGTGCTTGCCCTGGCAAGCCGCGTGCCGAACGTTGCCGACCCCGGTCTAGTTCTTAATGACATTTTTTTCTAACCGTGTTTTGACATATAGCAGTTTAGTATTTTCTGTTTGGAAAAGTGAACAAATGCAAAGTACAAATTTCAAACATAATAAGGAGATTTAAGAGCAAGGAAGCGAACATCAGCATAACACACAGTAATTATTCTTGTGCCAGTTCCTTTTTTTAATGTCGTCGCTGAGTCGCAGTGACATTAGTAGCACTGAACATTTCCTGAGGACAGCATGTAAATGCTGATGACTTCAGGACTCATTTCCTTTAGCATTCATTTTTAGCCATTTATATGGATTTTCAGGTTAGACAGGCGAGGGATTCTTGTTATTTAAACATTTTGCGGGGGTGGCTTTAATTTTATGTAGTTTAAGAAATGCCTTTCCTCTCTGCGATTTGTGTTTGCATGCACTGACATAACTTCACTGTAGTTAACTATAGGGACCCTGGGCCTTAGAATGGGATATGTTAAAGGAAGCTGAAAGCTTTTCTTTCACATGTGGATTTTCTCACAACGATCCATGCCTTTCCCCCTTCCAGAGTGGATTATTGCAATGCACTTTGCTTGAGACTTATACCTGAAGATTCTTTGGAAACCTTACTCAGTGCAGAGTAAGCAGCCTGCTATTTCTTTCAGAGAGCATGTACAGCACCTTCTGCACTCTGTAGTCTGAATTAGCTTCCAGTTCATGTGTGAGTTCAGTTCAAAGTGTCTTATTTGATTTATAAAACCCTAAATGATTTGCATCCTTACTGCCTTAGGGACCTCCTCTCTCCCTGTGTTACTCTGTGACAGCTGAGATCAGCTGATTTGCTGAAGCTAACAAATTTAAATTTCAGGGGCTGGAGGCAGAGATCTTTCAGCAAGGGGCTCTCGTCTCTAGATCACCCTGCTATTGTTGCTCCAAAACAGCCCTAGTTTGTTGCATTCCAGGGCAAACTGACAGGCCCATGCACTTCCCCAGGTGCACTCTGAGGGGGATTGTGACACCCTGACACCCCAATATTCACCACTGTCATGTAATTAGGATATGTTTTGTATAAAGTATGCCTAGTGAGATATCATTCTAAAAGTCTTGATCTGCTAGACAGTAATGTCTCATTGGATTGTATGTGCTATCATTGTATGTGAAGTTATGAAGTTTGGCTGTGTATGTGTTACTGAAACATGTTGTGAGGTTGAAAGCACCCACAAGCAGCCTTTCAGGTACAACAGTAAAAAGGCCAAGCAATGTTAATGACTTATTGAGGAAACACACACAAGCACAGGATTACCCCAGGAACTGTGTACAATAGAAAACTCTCAGAGTTAGCACTGCACAATGGGAACTGTTTGATCTAGGTCATAGCAAAAGAGCTTTCTAGCAAGTGAGAAGAAGATATAAAAGGGGGAACTGTCATCATGGGGGGACCTCACTCTCCCTGCAACAACACATCTGGAAACACCTAAGGACTGAACTGTGGGAAGTTATAGTCCAGGCTAGAAGGATTTTTAGCCTGTGTATGAAAGCCTGGGAAAGCCAAGGCAGCTTGTGCCTTAAGAACCTGCCAGCCTGTTTATCTCTCAGGGTGAGAATTTTCTAATTTATATCCTATCTATCTAGTTTGTTAAAATCAGTTTGTGGTTTTTGTTTATTTACTAAAGTAATCTGCTTTGATCTGTTTGCTATCACTTATAGTCACTTAAAATCTATGCTTTGTAGTTAATAAACTTGTTTTGTTTTCTTAAACCAGTTTGTGCAATTCATAACTGGGGGCAAAAAGTTGTGCATATAGTCCTCCACATTGAGGAAGGGAGTGAATTTCATGAGTGTATGCTGTACAGCTCTCTGTGCAGTGCAAGACAATACAATTTGGGGTTTGCACTCCAGAGGGGGTGTGCACTTGAGTGCTGGGTAATCCCCAAGCTGATTCTTCCCATGCAGAGCTGATTTCAGTGTCTGTGTCTTTCTGCAGCTGGGCACGTCCCTACCTGTGTGTGCTAGATGAAGCTTGAGGGCCTGGCCTAAGCAGGACAGGGTAAGGGAGCCCAGGCTGGTGAAACGGGGGGGCTCAGTGGTACCCCAGTACATCAGGTGGCAACCCGGAGTTGGGGCAACCTGTCACATGGATGTTTGGGGTTTAGATGGGTGCTATTAGAAGAATCATTAATGCAGCTCCTGGGCTAGCTGACTGTCTTGTCTATACATTTAAATTGGAGCTGTACCTGCTCCTTGAACTTTGTCAAGAGGCTTTTCAAAAGCTGCATAAGTATGTGAAGTGGCTTTACGTTTTATTTCTGGAATTGCACATTGCTTGCATACAGGCAAATTGGAGGAAATTCAGAGAACAACAACAAACATAATTAAAGGGCTGGTGGGATTACTTAAAAGGAAAGATTTAAAGAGTGTAATATGGTAGTTTTGGTTAAGCAGCAACTAATGAGGGACATGATCATCCTCTGCAGCATTTGAATGGCATAAGCATCAAAGAGGCAGAGGAATGGTTTAGTAGAGGTGTGGAATGAGATGAACCTAAGAAAAGAAAATTTTTGGTTCAGTAGCACTTACTGTTGGGAGAGCCAGATCTATTAGATCAGTGGTTCTCAACCTTTTCCATACTCGGACCCCCACCACCTCAGACCCCCTCATGTTTAGCTAACTGGTCTTAACCCAGCCCCCAGAGCAAAGACCCATGTATTACATTGTAAAATGGCTTCCAAAGGAAATGGTGGAAGTTGCACGGTCCACGAAATTTAAACATAGACAGAACAGTGTATTGGAGAATACTCTGTAGGTAACAATCTGGGATTGGTAGGGTGATGTGTTATAGAACTCTTTCCATCTGTACAGTCTATGATTCATTCCAAGTGCACTTGGCAAACAAAGAAGAAAGACTAAAAATAAAATTGTGACACATCGTGATTTTCAGTTGTGTTTATTTCCCACCTCACTGCAATAATGCGAGAATAGAGCTTGCAACTTTCATCCCTCTGTAACAGTAGGTCACCACGCCCTGCCTACTCTACAGTCCAGGGCTTAGTTTGTGCTGAATGGATTACTGTGTGTTGTCAGCGGCACTACTTATGGCTGAGACTGGAGTACCTCCGGGACTCCATTTTCTGACCTTGTAGACCTAGACAATCTCTCAATAGCCTGAATTTTACAGGACTGTTCCACTTTGACCCACAAAATCTCCTGTCCCATGGGGCTAGCTGGGCTTGGCTCCCCCCTCTGGGTATTGCAACTTAGCCCCTGGTGCACAGGGTCGCAGTGCCACTCACTCAAATTAGGCCTGGCAGCCCTTTTGTCAGGGCGGGCTGAGCTAAGCTGGAGCAGCACGGTGACCCTATGTGCCAGGGGCCTAGTCACAACACCCCGCACGGGGTGCCAAACCCAAGGAGCCCCACAGGACAGGAGCTGCTGCTGACGGGTGAGTGCAGAGCAGATTTCCTCTGCAAATCTACCGCCTGGGCCTCCCTTCCCCTGGGGGCAGTCCCTTTTCCTCAGCCTACCACACCTCAGGGATAGGAGCCCTCCCACTTGAAATGTTGGGAGGTTGCTAAGACATTTAATTCTACCACTTTCCACTTTGACGGTAGATATTTCTTCATTCTCAGGGTTGTGTAGGCTGTAAGTATAACTTCCCAGTCAATCAAACTCATTGCATTAAAACAAAGTACTATCAAATAGGAAAGAAACAGATAAAATGAAAGATACCTACTCTTGGGTGGTTTCTGCTCCACCTAGCTGAGCTAGAATGGGCTGTGAAACTTACTGAGATTGCAGGTACGTTGCAATTAGTCCCTTATGGTTCATAATTCATGTTTTTAGCTGTTCCTTGGAGCTGCTGGCCTAGTCTGTGTTTGTTCTAAATGTTTGTTGAAATGGTGTGGGGCTGGACATGATGCAACGCTGGCCACATGCTTTCTTCTCTCGGAAGCAACTAACACACTATCCAGTATCTAGGGACATTACCCCCAATCACATCTGTCCACACATCAGAGCTTGTTGCTTCTCAGTCTTTTGGAGCTGTTTGGTCAAGGATAGAAGCACAGGTTATTCACACAGAAATTACATAGACCTCCAGAGGCCTAATGCAACATTATTACTCTTCAAGTAGCTCATTTGCCTTTCAACCCCTCTTCTCCTTGTGCAGTCGATTGAACAGGCCATATGATTTTTCCAGAAAGATGTTCTATCCAGTACATATTGACTGATGGTTAAAAATAGGAATTTCCATCCTGAGGAAAATTCTGATATTTCAAAATTTGCTTTCACCCCAAATCATGATGAAAAGTTGAAGTAACATTTTTCATGGAATGGAAAGTTTTGAAAAATCAATTTGAAATATTTCAGTTCTATTTTCCGACAGGAAGTCAAGTTTGCAGAACAAGCATTTTCTGTCAACCCCCCCACAATTTTTCAACAGAAAACTCCTGCCTCGCTCTAATATGAGATTAAAATGAAGCTATTTTGTAAAATTATTAAGGTTGGCATAAGTACACATTGCATATTCTTTACAGAATCTATCAGCTGGTACCAGCCTTCTGCATTCAGTATTGTAATTTGAGTGGAAGCAATATGAGTAGCACCCAGCATCTAAGAACACCATCTAACCATTTGTCTACAACACAGACGGCTAACCTGGCCTCTTGAGGTACATCTACACTGCAATACAAATCCTGTGACACTGAGTCTCAGATCCCAGGTCAATTGATTCGGGCTTGTGGGGCTAAACGTTACTGTGTAGATATTCAGACTCAGGTTGGAGCCCAGGATCTGAGACCCTCTCCTTTATGGAGTTTCAGAGCCTTGGCTCCAGCCTGAACCCAAATGTCTACACTGCAATTTCATAGATTCATAGACTCTAGGACTGGAAGGGACCTCGAGAGGTCATTGAGTCCAGTCCCCTGCCCGCATGGCAGGACCAAATACTGTCTAGACCATCCCTGATAGACATTTATCTAACCTACTCTTAAATATCTCCAGAGATGGAGATTCCACAATCTCCCTAGGCAGTTTATTCCAGTGTTTAACCACCCTGACAGTTAGGAACTTTTTCCTAATGTCCAACCTAAACCTCCCTTGCTGCAGTTTAAGCCCATTGCTTCTTGTACTATCCTTAGAGGCTAAGGTGAACAAGTTTTCTCCCTCCTCCTTATGACACCCTTTTAGATACCTGAAAACTGCTATCATGTCCCCTCTCAGTCTTCTCTTTTTCAAACTAAACAAACCCAATTCTTTCAGCCTTCCCTCATAGGTCATGTTCTCAAGACCTCTAATCATTCTTGTTGCTCTTCTCTGGACCCTCTCCAATTTCTCCACATCTTTCTTGAAATGTGATGCCCAGAACTGGACACAATACTCCAGTTGAGGCCTAACCAGCGCAGAGTAGAGCGGAAGAATGACTTCTTGTGTCTTGCTCACAACACACCTGTTAATACATCCCAGAATCATGTTTGCTTTTTTTGCAACAGCATCACACCGTTGACTCATATTTAGCTTGTGGTCCACTATAACCCCTAGATCCCTTTCTGCCGTACTCCTTCCTAGACAGTCTCTTCCCATTCCCAAAGCTCTTCCCATATCCATTTTTAGCGTCCCACACCAGTTAGGTTCGGAGAGCCCTAAGTGTTTTGTGTTTTTTCCCCTTTTGTGCTGTGGTGATGTTTGGGAAACTATACTCTAGTAATGACTCATGCTCACTAATCATTTAAGAGTTTTTGATGAGTTTTGGAAGGAGCCCCTTCTATCCTTGGTCTTATTCCTGGAGTGATGTGGAGGCTGTCAACATGGTTGCTGGAGAGATAAATAAATGGTAAATAGTTACATTACCTCCAGAACTCTGTCTGGCTATGATCAGTTACACAAGTATGGAGAGAATCCACGAAGGGGAAGAGTGAAGGGTCAAATTCTGTCAGTTTCATCAATCCACTCCCAATGAAAACAGTAGTTGTATGTGGCTAATATTAGAACATTTGGCCTGAAGCCTTTCTAAAAGGTAAAAAAGGGCAGTATTATCTAGAAACCCTTCTACACACTGGAATATTGCACTCTGTATGCCTCCAGGAGGAAGCAGCCGGCAGCAGAACTTTATGAAAGCAATGTATCCCAGTGTAAATGCAAAGCCCTGGTGATTAACCCCTTTTGGATCAAATGGCTGGTTCCCGAATGTGCTGAAACTTTCTTGACCAGTGATGTGAACCATTTGGTTTAAAACACAGCTGTTGTGCAGAGCTGGGAGCTGGAGCACAGAGATAAGGGAGGGACAGAATTCACAAGAGGAAATCTGCAAGATAAAAAATACCCCTAAAAACAAAACAAAACCTAAGAGAAAGAGAGGGAAAAAAAATCAGACGGAGGCAATATTTTTGTTAACAGAAAAAAAATCTCCCTAGGCAGGATTCAATCGGTAGTCCTAAATCCCTAAATAAATGTCTTAGGAAATGGGTATTGATCCTTGCCTAGAAGATAGGGCCAAAGACATTCATCAAAGGGGCAGATGAAAGACCTGTTGTTTTTTTTACTGATCTATAAACACAGGGAATCTGAGTGGGGCCCCCTCTTTATTGTTATTCCCTTCCCCCCCCCCCCCACACCCTTTTCCATGCAGTTCACACATGTTTTGAAACAGAGGAATCGAGGTAAAATTGTTTTAATCTTTACTTGCCTTCCTCCCACTGCAGTCTATTTAGCCTGAAGATAAAAGAGCCAGAAATAATAACCATTAAGGGCCCAGCTATCCCAACAGAATGGGCACGGATCTGATTATATTCCTGTTCAAAACTGCTCTACTCTTTTTTGTTTGTTTCCTTTCAAGTCGTTAGATTTACACCCTGCATGCCTCAAGCTGTTTATTGCGTTTCATGCCACAGTGAGTGAGAGTGGGGTTAATAAACTTGGGCTTGGTGTTTTCCTCTTCATACAGGCTTCTCTGTCTCCCAGCTGCCTGGCACATTTTGTCCAGCTGGCAGTCACAAGAGAGTCTGATGCTCATTGATATGCCTTTGGCAGGCTAATGTAGGCAGATACCCCTTGGAGAGGTTGGTCATGCTTTTTCTCTTCCTTTGTTCTGTGTTTATTAAAACCATTGACTAAGGAGGTGTAATAAGATAGAAATTCTACTTCTACAACATTACACTGGGATTTTCAAAAGGGCCTAAGGTTATGTCTTCACTAGAAGAAAAGGTGTCTCCTTAACTCAAGTCAGCTAACTCAAGGTAAAATTCTAGTGAAGACAAGGCAGTTGGTGGTTTTCGTACAAGTTAGCAGATTAAGTTAAAGACTAGGCTCCTGCAACGCAACCTGCTAATTTGTATGAAAACTACAAACTGCATTATCTTCACTAGAATTTTACCTTGAGTTAGCTGACTTAAGAAGACACCCTTTTTTCCCCAGTGAAGATATAGCCTAAGTTATTTAGAAGCACAAGGACCATTCACTGTCCTTGAGTCCTGTGGTCCTAAAGGCATGTCCATACATGCACAAGTTGCAGCATTTTAATTATAGGTGGGATGTTAAACTGATTTAGTTAAAGCAGTGCAACTTTGTGTGTGGATGCTCTCACATCACTTTAAACCTCATTTGTATTGGATTAACTTGAATCTGTAAATTATAGGTTTAACCTAATATATTTGTTTAAACCAATATAAGAGCACTCAAACACAAAGTTACACTGGTTTATCATTACACCTTTAGTGTGTGGACCAGGCATAAGTCACTTAGGCACATTTGAAAAATTCCATCCTTAGGGATTGTCTGCTTGAGAAACTTGCACTGTTATAATTTTAGCTGTGAATTTAAACATGTGACATTCTCCTCAGGACAGCCAGAACTGTAATCCACTATGTTATCTCTCTGCCTCAGCAAAACAGCTTTGCTGGAACTTAGTTTGTCAGCTCCCTTACTCTCCAGTCTGTCCACCTCACCAGCAAACTCCTCAATAGTGCCTGTCTTAACCTTGCCTTGCAGGTAACAATCAGTGAGCCGATTTCTTGAGCTCCCCAGAGACATCTCTCTGCAGTGTCCGGTCCCTCTCACTGGACACTCACAGAAATTATTGTTTGCTGCCTCCAAACGCCAGTCTGTTAGATTAGCTGAGGACCCACACTTCACTTTAATATTCAGCATTGAGATGGCTTTGTAACAAAACAAGAATAAATTTATAAATAAAGTACACAGGTTTCAGTGATACCAAGCAAGAATGAAAAAGAGAAAAAGGTTACAACCAAAACAAAATAAAACACCCTTTCTAGTGTCTAAGGCTTAACTTTAGCAAGCTACAATCTGCCTAAACAGCTCTCTCGCTTACACCAAGCTACCAGCAACTCCAGCCATTCTGGCAGGAGGATCAAACATTTCCAGAATCAGAAGTTGCTGTCACCTTTGTTCTCTAAGTGAGGGATAATTAAAATGTCTTTTTGCTCCTTGCTATATTCCTCAAAGTCCACTGTCTTTGCTTCAAGAGCCAAGAAGACCTCCTGGGAATTCAGACTCCAGAGTATCCTCAGATGTGCGCACCAAGCTGTTTCTCTGCCACTTGTTAGCTTGATTGCTTTTTTACCATACATGTAAATGTACTTTCATTGCCCTCTGCCTATCAAGCCAAGCAGACAGGTAAATACATGCAGGCAGGTAAATACACAGTTAGTAGTTCTGCAACTTTGTATCTGATTTCCTTCAGAACTCTTAGGTGAATACCATCTGTTCCTGGTGAGTTATTACTGTTTAAGTTATCATTTTGTTCTAAAACTTCCTCTACTGACACCTCAATCTGGGACAGTACTTCGGATTTGACACCTAAAAAGAATGACTCACATGTGGGGATCACTTCATATCTTCTGCAATGAAGACCAATGCAAAGAATTTATTTAGTTTCTCTGCAATAGCCTTATCTTCCTTGAGCGTTCCTTTAGCACCTTGATTGTCCAGTGGCCCCACTGATTGTTTGGCAGGCTCCCTGACACTGATGTACTTTAAAAAAGTTTGTTGTTAGTTTGTGTGTCTTTCACTAGTTGTTCTTCAAATTATTTTTTAGCCTTCCTGATTATACTTCTAAACTTGACTTGCTAGGAGTGTATTCCTTCCTCAGAAGAATCTGACTTACAATTTTTTTTTTGCCGTGCACTGCCTCTTTTACTCTGTTTTTTAGCCAGCATGGCATTTTTTAGGTCCTCTGGCTATTTATTTGGAGTATACATTTAGTTTGAACCTCTATTACAGTGCTTTTAAATAGTCTCCATACAGTTTGCAGATATTTCACCCTTGTGACTGATCCTTTTAATTTCCATTTAACTAGCTCCCTCATTTTCTGTAGTTCTTGCTTTTGAATTTAAATGCTACTTTGATGGATTTCTTTGGCATTTCCCCCCCATTACCAACCGGTTCAGCTATATTCACCTCTTGGACCACAACCTGTGTTTCATTCAGGCTTGTTTATTAACTGCCTCCATAACATAATATATTTCAGGCACACATACATAACTCTTTATACACAGACCATTAATACATCATGCATTGATTTTCATGACCAGCATGTCAGCTGTTTTTACTTAACACATTACAAGACATTGTTTGGCTAAATATTCTAAGAACAGTGTGTTGGGCGAGCCCTTTGGCAGTTGGCATAAAGGGGCTCTTAGGGTCACAAAACAGATATTGTTAAACTGGTACAACCCCATGTGGACATTTATGGTCTGAAAGTGGCATATTCCTGTCTCTAGCTTAAGTTGATTTGGATCAGTTTGAGTAAACAAAAATAAGCCATTCAGACTGAAATAACAGTCCCCTGTGACTTTTTGCACTGGTTTAGGTCCGTCAGTTTAAAGACTGCTCTGTTATCCTGTTGCCGCTTTTTTTTTTTTTTAGACAAGTCCTCAGCTCAATGATCATTTAGGCACTCAGGGCCAGATTTATGAAGGCATTTAGATGCAGATAGGAGCCTAGTGGACACTCACTCAGGTGAGTTTGAAAATCCTGCTAGGTGCCTATATGCATCTTTAGTTATCTAAATACCTTTTTAAATCTGCCCCTTATATACTGTGGTGATGAGTGAAGTATAAATGTCTTGCAAACTGTTGGTCAGCTAGATAAACATAAATAAACACATCAGAGGATTGGGAAGAATTGGGCACCGCCCATCTGCTGCCATGGAATCATTATGCTGGATTTGTGCCATCACAATATTTTCCTTGGCAACTGAATGATGTAACAAGCACATTATTATGATGTCACTGTAGGTGCAACAGAAAAAGAAACTGGACTCTGAGGGGGAAAGCTCTAACAAATACATTAAAATCTGCCATATTAGCAAAGAAAATGCAGGAAAATCTAATAAAAATAAAACAGTTTATTGTATAAATGATCTTTCTTATACAGTTTGCCCAGTTGGAAAGTTCCTAGTTAAAGTTTCTTAATTTAGGAAGTCATAGGATGTTTAGATGGATTGTCTGTCAATCCATTTGTATCTCATTTTTATTGTACCCATTAGCATGGTACTTGGGCATTACTGTGTGAACTAGAGCGGAGCTTAATTTTTCAAACAAATAGTTTATTTACTACAAAATGCGGTTTTGGTTGACCCAAAGCTATTCATGAATTTGATGCAATAGTTTTGGCCAGGGAAAACTTGTTCAAGGGCAGCAAACTCTTGGGTGTGTGTCTACCCATCCACCTCCCTTTCTATGCTTTATCCCAGTGTGTAGGATGCTTGCCTGGGAAGTGGGAGACCCAGGTTTGAATCCCCACACTAGAACAGGCACTTGAGCTCTGATCTTCTCCTTCCCCTTGGAGCAGTCTAACCACTAGTCTATAAGCTATCCTGTTCTCACAGTTTCTAATCTCTCACCAAAAGATCAGGGGTGTTTAGGTCCAAGCCTAGTTATCAGAAGCAAAAATGAGTTCATTGTCATTGTTTGAAAAAACGTCAAACAATCAAAAGGAAAACTTCGCATTGTTCGTAAGTGAAATCTCTTTTCTTGCCATGTCAGACTCATTTATAGCTCATTTGACAAATATTGCTTTCCTTGGCTGGTACAACTGATTGTCAGAACCCACATTTTTAAAGGCATAGTGGGCTAGTGTTCTCAAAACTCCTGCACAGAGGCCTGGCAGTGAGACAGTTAATCAAACAAAATGGACAAGTGTATGTGACTGAGCCCTTTGTAGCTAGGACTGAGTGCACCCATACACACAGAACGTATACATCTTATTGTCTCTGACAATCATCATGGTGAATGGTAACAGGTAACAAAACTGGAGGCCTAGATGTTCAGTAAGTACGCTCAGTGTATGTATATATGAAATATTGTTCATAGTTATGATTGGAAACTTTGCTTATTAACATAATCAGAGAGACTGGTCCCAGAAACCTTGGCCAGAGTCCTGGCACTAAGACAATTAATCAAAAGAGATAAGCAAAGATGTTGCCCTTCACCCTTAGAACTGTACTAGGGTGACCAGATATCCCAATTTTATAGGGACAGTCCCAATATTTGGGAATTTATCTTATATAGGTGCCTATTACACCCCATCCTGATTTTTCACACTTGCTGTCTGGTGACCCTAGACTGTGCACATACACAGAACCACAATTACTTTGTGTGATTATGACAAGAGAAAACTGAATCTAAATTCTGCTCTAAGCCACCAACTATTGTTTCCAGTGGAGTGCTTCCACTCCATCAGGTAGGAATCAAAGTATATATATATTTTTAAATTCAAGGTTCATGTAGGCAGAATACACACTTGTGGTCTTGAGGAAAGGAAAAGGTTTAACATTTTGTTGTCCTCCCTTATAGAAAACTACCATAGAGTTTAACAGATATGAAACCAATACAATTCTATAGAAATTCAACAAGGCACTAATTACTCTTAAAAACTCATAACCTTTAGAGGATGATATCCATTCACTAGGCTTTTTTAATCATTCTATAGAAGTGATATAATTCTCTATTGAATCCCATAGGATTAAAACAAGCTACAGAAAAACTACAATTTTCTCTTAAATTCTATAGGGCTTTTCCATAAGGGCTTCATATCTCCTGCTACCGCTCGCTCTAAATACCTACCTACTGGTGTAACCCGGTGTAGCACAGTCTGGGGCTGGTCCACTTAAAACAGTGGTTCTCAACCGATTTACCATTATGAGCCACATATGCGGCTCTCTGTGCTTTGTGGGAGGCACCCACACAATATATATACTCCCTGTATGGCCCTGAGGATGTCACATGGGCTGCAGCTGTGTGCTGATTGGACCGCAACTGGCCCATGAGTTGAGACTTAAAAGGATGAGCATATCCCAGCTTCCAGCTAATTGCTTATTTAATTCAAGTACCGAGTAGTATTATTATAAATATGTATTCATATTTTTGGAGGGAAAAATGTTTTTGTAGAAAGATCTGTAAGCAGATTTGTGTATTCTTTGTGTATTTGTGTATTTGAGCAGGCCAGGCCATCTATCTCCACTCTCAAATTGCAAAATACTGACTAGGATGAAATTAATGGTTCATAAGTAAAGATGACTCAGTGCAGTTGGAAACCTTTTCTGATTATTTTCTTGCTTTTAAATGTATTTAAGCATAGATCAGGGGCACTGTGTAGGTGGAAATATTTAAAGGTTAGTAAGGGCTATTTGTTTGGGCTCAGCAGCATAGCTTAAGCAGTAAGGTATGTCTAGCTTCTTCCCACCAAACTCACATGAACAAGCTGCCACATACAGACATGCAGACGATTAAACTTTATTAAACATCTCTCTCTTTATTTAAACAAAGGGTCCAATTCTGTCACCCCTACTTATGTTGAGCACTCTTTATTCACATAAATAATCCTCCAGTTAGCAGTCCTGTGATGATGGGTGATGAGTCAGGCCTGCAGTGATGTTCTAGGTAGCTGAAGTGACTGTGAAAGGCCTACTGGTGGCTCTCTGGTGGAAATCTATATAGGGTGTCTGTTTTCCCCCCCCCTTTCACATTTGTAACTGCTTTGCTGCTGTAGGAACCGCTGTGCACGTTTACCATTCTGCACACAGACACAGCTGTACCAGCTGACTGGAGGGTAACTAATGTAACACTGATTTTCAAAAAAGGCTTCAGAGATGATCCTGGCAATAGGCCAGTCAGCCTAACTTCAGTATTGGGCAAATATTTGAAATTATATCAAGAACAGAATTATCAGACACACAGAGGAACACAGTATGTTGGGGAAGAGTCAATACGGCTTTTGTAAAGGGAAATCATGCCTCACCAATCTATTAGAATTCTTTGAGGGGGTCAACAAATATGTGAACAAGGGTGATCCCATGAATAAAGTGTACTTGGACTTTCAGAAAGCATTTGACAGGGTCCCTCACCAAAGGCTCTTAAGTAAAGTAAGCAGTCATGATATAAAATGGAATGTCCTTTCCTGGACTAGTGGCTGGTTTAAAGATAGGAAAAAGGGTAGGAATAAATGGTCATTTTTCCCAATGAAAAGAGGTAAATAGCAGGGTCCCCAAGGATCTTTACTGGGGCTTGTGCTATTCACCATATTCATAAGTTATTTGGAAATGGGGTAAACAGTGAAGTGGTAGAGAATACAAAACTACTCAAGATAGTTAAGTCCAAAGCTGAATGCAAAGAGTTACAAAGGGATCTCACAAAACTGGGTGACTGGGGCAACAAAATGGCAGACGAAATTCAATGTGATAAGTGCAAAGTAATGCACATTTGAAAACATAATCCCAACTATACATATAAAATGGTGGGATCTAAATTAGCTGTTACCTCTCAAGAAAGAGATCTTGGAGTCATTGTGGATAATTCTCTGAAAACATCCACTCAATCTGGAGCAGTCAAAAGATCTAACAGAATGTTAGGAACCATTAGGAAAGGATTAGAAAATATCATAATGCCACTATATAAAGACATGGTATGCCCACACCTCAAATACTGCATGCAGTTCTGGTTGCCCCATCTCAAAAAAGATATATTAGAACTGGAAAAGGGACAGAGAAGGGCAACAATAATGATTAGGGCTATGGAATAGCTTCCATATGAGGAGATATTTTAAAAAACTGGGATGGTTCGTCTTAGAAAATATGACTAAGGGGACATGGTCAGCGTGTTGTGGATGGATTCCCCATTGACCATGTCTCTGGTGGCACCACAGCCAGACGGTAGTCTGGTTCCCCATGGCTGCTTCCTATACTCCCCCTTGGGTGTACATTCCAAGGGTCCTCCTCCATCTCCCCAGAGTACACTGCAGGCGGTAGTCCCAGCAACTCTTCAGCATCCAGCATATCTGGCCGTACGGGTAACTTGGGGCCCTCCTCGGGATAGCAGAAGTCTTCTGCGGGCTCCTGCATCCACAGCGGGTAGAACACATTTGTCCTCCTTGGCAGCTGCTCCCCAACTGAGCTACAGGGCCCGCCTTTTATACTTCCTGCTCCTGTCCCGCCCCTCTGCTTCCGGCATGGAGAGCGTGCCTTTCCAGGTTCCACCCACCAGGGGGCGTCTGGCTGCCCCTCACTGTCAATCTCCAAGGGTGTCCACGCCTCTACGCTACACTCACACAGCCATGGAAGTATTTTGAGTGAAATGGGACAATTTCAGTGAAAATGTTGGCAAGGGGAAAGGAGCTTCACATACAAAACATGAATATAGACATTTTACCAAAGTCAAATAGCCACTAGATTAGGATTCAAGGAATTGGGGTTCTGTTCCCTGCTCTGCCATGGACTTTTTGAGTGACCTGGGGCGAATCACTTAGTCTCTGTGCCTCAATTTCCCAACTCTGCAAGGGAGACAATAATACCTCCAGACCTCTTTGGGATGTTGTGAGAATGAATTAACCAGTGTCTGTGAAGCACCTGGACATTACAGTGATAGGGGTTAAGAACCTAGAAAGAGAAATGGAAAATCACATTTTCGGGGTGCAAAATGGAGAAACAAAACGGCTAAGGTGTCCATGTGAAATTACATGAAACAAAACATGAGCTTTGAACAGCTCTCATAGGATCCCTCTGGTGGATGGATCTTTCCTTCAGCTCAGCTTGGAGCAGGTCAGTGTTTCTGGGCATGCCCATGTCTTGGTGATGTGTATTGTAGCCGTGGCTCATTACATCGATCTGTCAAGATGCATCTTGCTTTCAGCTCCATGCTTTCACACCCATCAATGGAAATTCAGTACGAAAAATCTAAAAATATTGTCATGAGTCTGTAGATTCTCTGCTTACTCACCGGCAGTATCAGCTCAGCCTATATTTGACAGGTGCTGCTACAGGATCTGAAATATTTTATGACACTTACAAGCTTGTATTTTTACATTTTATAGTCCTTGTATTTTATTACGCTGCAAGACTGATGTGGTAAAGGCTCGTTAAATCTTGGATGCATGAAGGTTGGTCTTTGCCCTTTCTGCTCTTCATTCATCAATGGCTGCATCTACCCTTCTGGCGGCGTGAGGAGTACATATGCTGCATGCCTCCCTAGCATGGGCGAAAATAGCAGCGTAGACGATGAGGCACTGTGCAGGCCAGTAGAGTAAAGACATGTCAGAACGGATTGGTGCGTGCGTGTGTGGTGGAACAGGACCATAGTGTCACCACCTCACTTCCCCTCTCTGCTCTTGTGAGGGAATTGACCCTGTTGCTCCTCTTTTCCTCTCTTAGACTGTTTTCACTATGTGCTAGGGGTGTGATTCCCCTCCTCGTGCACACATACTTGCACTAGCTCTCATCAAGCTAAGGCTAGCACGCTGTAGCTGTGGTAGCACAGGTAGCAGCTGCAGAGGCATGCCTGATCTGTGCTGAGTCCAAACCTATCGGTTTCAGGCATGGGCATAGTTTGGGGGAGATATGGAGGGCATTGCTCCCCCAAATTGCAAGCCTCAGGCAGGAGCGGCATATGCCCCCCCGCTGCGCAGCTCCGTTGGCCTGGCTGAAGCTGCCCCCCAAAATATAGAAGTCAAACTACACCTATGGTTTCAGGTGGGTTTGTACTCAGCACGACTCAGCCGTGCATCTGCCTGCACTACCCGTGCTACCACAGCTACACTGCTATTTATACTCGCAGTAACTCAGTGAGAGCTAGTGTGAATGTGTGTACACAGGCAGGGGAATCACACCCCTAACTCATAGTGTAGACGTAGCCTTATACACACATTCGACTGGGTAGTAAAGACTCAGGGCCTAATTCTCATTTACCTAAAGTCCAGAGCAATGTAAAGGGGACCTGGGATTACTGTGAATCAGGCTTTCATCCTTTATCTATTTTATTATTTATTAATTTCTAAGTACACTTTCTGTATCTGGCTAGATTTTCCATTAATAATCATAGTTTTCCAAGCACTAAAAGCATGGTATGAAAACCAAGTCTCCCGCCTGTAATCACATACCATTCACCAGTGCTGTTGGGTAAAATTTGTTGGCTGAAACTTTTTTTAACAAAAAGGGCAGATTCGGTGACATCAAAATGTTTCGTGAATTTGGGTCAGTGTAAAACATAAAAATTTCATGTTGGGATTTTCAAAACTAAACCTTTCCATTTTTTAATTCAGAATGGCTTTTTGTTTAGAAATTTCTTTCAATTTTATTAAAAATCATTCAAAAATCTTTTTCAGTGATCAAAATTGAAACCAAACATTTTTTTCCAGGTCAAATGAAATGTCTCATTTGACCCAAAAGGATTTTTTGCTTGGACTTTTGGATTCAAGAAAATTCTGAAAATTGTTTTTTGTTTTTATGATTGTCCAGAATTGCCAGTGAACCAGAAAATCTGTTATTTGCACAACTTTATTCACCATCATTTCTGATTTATTTATAGTATCCTTTGTTCTTAGTCTTAAGTTTTCCTAGACCAAATCTTGTTGCTAGTAGTTTAAATTCTGGCATGGCAAAGATTAACAGGATTTGGGTGTCCTAGAAACCATATGAGAAGTTAGCCTCTCACTTTCAGTTTGTAACATTATTACAAAGAACTATATCTATACTTGATATAGAAAGCTTTTCCACAGTTTTCCTTTTTCTAGGCCTTAATCCAGCAAAATACTTTAAGGGGTTGAGTAGTCTCATTGCTTTCAATGGGAATTCTCAGATGCTTATATTAGGCATGTGCTGAAGTGTTTTGCTTGATCAGAGCTCAATGTACTTGAGCCACATATGAACTGTGTTTATAATCTTCAGGGTGTTCTATTTCTAGAGAGAACATCAGTGATGTTTGTTTTTAGTATTTTCTTCACAACACAGTTGTGTAGAAAAGCAAAGATTAGCAAAAATGTATATATAACAAGAAATATAGATGTGCATCAAACATACTCAGCTCTCACTAAGATCATGGTTGCAATAACTATAAATATTTCTAACGAACCTATGAAATGTGGCTTGCCCTTTGCAGGCATTCATGCAAACTCTGAATTTTGGTTCATGTGGGTTCTCACCACTGAGTTTTACTTTGAGATTCCAAAATGAATTCTCAAGTACAGATTCAGCCAGAATGGCTAAATTTTGCCAGGCTTCATGTGGAAACCAGGAGAAACTACCAGGGCCGGCTCCAGCTTTTTTGCTGCCCCAAGCGGTGAAGAAAAAAAAAAGAAAAAAAGAAAAACCCGATTGAGCTGCCGCCGAAGAGGAAGACAGGGAGTGAAGGACCCGCCGCCGAATTGCAGCTGAAGACCCGGACATGCCGCCCCAATAACAGACAGAGTGCCGCCCCTTTCTATTGGCCGCCCCAGGCACCGGCTTCCTTCGCTGGTGCCTGGAGCCGGCCCTGGAAACTACTAATCCAGCTGAAAGCACAAATGGGCCCCATTTTGCTTGAAATTGATCACTGGTTCACTGAAATTTCAGCTCACATCCATTTGAAACTAGTGCAGCCAGACTTGTTCTGAACTTGGTCCAGATTCACAACAAAATTTCATTAACCTCAGCAACCAGGCCTCAACTTTTGGATGTGTTTAAAAAAATACTGCACAGGGTTGTTTTCTTATAGGGAATGAGCCAATATAATCCCTGGTGTAATTCCATTAACTTCTCCCCAACCAACCATACAGTGAGAATTTTTGCAAGGGGTACAAAAAGATATGCAAATACAACCATGGAATATAAGACAAACTCTAATATACTTCTACTGTACTTAGTGATATACTGACAATATTTTTGAAATGTCTACCCATTAGCCTCTGATAAGTCATATATTCTAAGGCTGTATGTGTGCTGCAGAAAGGGGAATAGAATGACCAAGGAATCTTTTTCCTTTTTTCTCCATTTAAAGAAAATCATTTCTGATAAACATGATCCCAGAGGGACACAGTACCATTTGGCAAACAAATATATTAAGATGAATTTTGCAGGGAATATTTATATCTTGAGCATTTATACCTTGAGCATTTTACTGAAAAGTTTGACCATATTGATAGACGATCATGTTGTTGCACTTGTATAAGTTAAAGTGGAAGTGGGATAGAAGACCATGTAGCTGATCTAGGCTATCCTTCCTTGGACATAGTTATTGAAACACTTGACATTTGGTATATTCCAAAGACAAAAAAATGTGCTCTTCAGAAGTATTTTTATGAGCCATAGGGATAAGTCATCTCTGGTAGGTGTGACTTAGCAGCTTGTAAGGTTTTTGGGGCAGGGACCACTTTTTTGTTCGGTGATTGTACGGCGCCTAGCACAATGGGGCCCAGGTCCATGACTGGGGCTCCTTGGTGCTACCTGAATATAAATAAATAATAAACCAGATGGTGAGGAAGCAGGCAAAATTCCATCTTAAGCAATCAAATCTTCACCTCCTACCCCCACTTTCGTCTGGTGGGAGAACTGTAACAGTGGGTTCGCGGGAATTCCCAACAGCTCCTTCAATACACAAGATACTCTATCAGGGTCCCTCATTATATCATGCTTCGATGTGTCCTCCTGGGCTTGTTTTGTTTCTTGACTTCCTAGCATGACTAGCTCAACTAAAGACATTTGCTTAAGTATAACAGACTTAACTGTGACAGTGAATTGGAGAGGGCATGTAGAGATGGTTTGCTGCAGCAGGAGTTCCTGTGCCACAAATGCTCTCATGAACAGGGGGGAGTTGAACCACTGCAGCATGTGGAGATGGGCACTGTGTGTGCCCCGCCAAGCACAGACCCTATTCCAGTGGTGGGCACAGGGATGAGCAGGAGCCAGACTACAGGGGTTCTTGAACTCAGGGGAACACAAGGGCTTTCATTGCAAATAACCGCTTGCACAAGGGGAAATAGCTTCAGTGTAGACGCTGATCATATTTCTCTGCCTCCGCAGTTAAGATTTAGTAGTCTGGAGTTTTGTAAATAGAATCTCATATATCTAGGAAGACTAAGCATTAGGGGTATGGTGGGAGAAGGGAGGGAAAATCTCTCCCCAAGAAGCCTCAGCCCTATAAGAATAGCCTCACCACTAGCCAAATGCCACCACATGCTCAAAGGGGTGAAAAATCGGAAGGGCATAGTGTGGAGAAGATCACTGAGAGTTTGTGTTCAGAGTGATTTCTCTTTGTTTAAAAGAAAGGAGACCTCAAACTCAAATTTATTATTATTAATAATTTTATTGTAGTTGTAAAATGTTTTGCAAAATAGAAAAACTCTTCAAAAACTTCCATGGATTTTGCACTCCCACCCCTAAACTATTCAGATTTCTCCTAGGCCTACTGCAGTGGAATCAAGATTACAGCTTGTGCAAAACAGTGCCAGATCTCATGAACTACAGTCCTATTGATGAATTCATTTAGGAGGGAATGTTTGGCGTACTAGCCTGGAAGTCAGGAGAGCTAGATTTATTTTTGTTGGTACTGCTGGCTGAATATGTCACTTCTGTCAAGTCACGTGCTAGCTCTGTACCGCATTTTCCCTGTTTGAAAGATACATATCACACTTACCTCCTTCACAGAGGTAATTATTTGTAAAGTGCTTGAAGAGTCTCAGATTACAGGCACTATGGCAATACCTATAATTTATTTAGATTTTCAAAGTGCTTCACAGAATTTAAATGCAATCAGGAGTCATATACAAGATTTGTACAGTAACTTGCTTCCAAATTTAGCATAGTCAATTATCAAATGAGTCACCCATAACAATGGTAATAATCTATCAATCTGTAGTCTTTATATGGCCCCCAATGCTATAGTATCTGAGAGCCTCACAATCTTTAGTGTATTTATCCTCACAACACCTCCATGTGGCAGGGGAAGTGCTATTATCCTCATTGTACAGATGGGGAACTGAGGCACAGATTGGCTAAATTCACACAGGAAGTTTGTGGAAACTGATCTCCCAAGTACTAAACTAAACCACTAGAACCTCTTTCCCCTCTGTGCATTACAAACACATCAACACACCTCCCCAAATGCTCAAGAACAGAGCTAGACTTTGCAGTATTCTCAGAAGGCTAGCAACTGTGATGGACCAAGATGAAGGACAAGTTCCAAAGCCAGGGGATCGTCATGGAGAGTAATTAGTACCAGTATTGTTATTTAATAGGGTAAAAATTTCAGAAGTGCCTAAGTTACTTTTGAAAATGAGTCACTGGCTCCTAAGTCACTATGATGAAGTGCCTATCCCACCCAGGTGGTGAAAGGGTAAATGTGGGCCCGAGAGGCCAATTAACACACAGGGCAGCACTTAGAGGGCGGGTCAAGCTTTATTAAAGATGAAGCCCAGCTGGGGAGGAGCTGGCTGGTGCTATAAAGAGGCAGTCTGGCCTCTTTATAGCAGGAAGAATCTTATGGTTATGTTCTTGGTGACAGACAGATAGACTGATTTGTGGGGGAACAGGAAGGTTCTTCTAGGTGTACTCTCCTCCACACTGGGAGCAAGCTCCTGTGGCTAACACCGATTCAGTGTTAACTGGGTCTTAAAGAAACCCTAGGAGGTGCTGCTCATTACAAAGAGGCCAGCAGGGACTGAGGAAAAGGCCTGAAGAAAGGCTTGTGATAGGAAGAAGTCCAGGGAGCTGGTGGCAAGGTATTTGGTTGCTAGTCTCTAGAGTGGAACCCAGTGTGGGAAAGAAGCCTGTGTTACTCTACCAGCCACTGGGAAGGTGACATGGAGCCCCCTGTCATAAGGGGGTAAGGATGATAATGCCCTGAGAGAAGGATGTAAGGACTAAGGGGCTGAGAGATGGAGTCTGGAACCTGATGTACAGGCACTCAATTTTTTGTTTTTTGACTTTGTTACCCTGGAAGGGGTGGAACTGAGATGGCTGCAGGGCTGTGTCATGGGAAGAGAGATCACCACAGGACTAGTGTCAGTTGGCAGGGGGTTGTAAAAAGGCATGAGCTACAATACCATGCTCCGCCCAGAGGAGGTGAGCTAGCGGTAAGTCTAGTCTTCTACAGTCACTTAGGTGTGGGTTTTTCTTGGGGGTGGGATGCAGTAATTCAAGCTTTCCTTTGTGCCATCTATTCTTCTGTTTTTTCTTAATCATGAGAGTTGGCAATGCTGGCTTGTTACGTCCACCTTGGATAAAAAGGAAGTGGGAATGGACCTTTGGAGTAGGCTTAAGGGAGGAATCCTGGAAACTGCTAACCTGGGGAAGAGGCTTGGGCTGGAATTTTATCTTTTTGATTTATTTTATTTTAACTCCAGATCTTGGAGGGAGTGAACTTTGACCCTATACATGTTGTGATAACTGTGTTTTGGAGCAGGGGTGGGGGAACACCTTTCTTTTCTCTTAAACTACTCCTAAGTCACTGGACATCACTACTCACAAAGCTCTCAAATTTTCCATTGTATTTATCAGTAAACATATTGCATATCTACATAATGTCTGGCTTAAAATAACCACTTTAGGGTGTCTAAGACCAAAAACCTCAGATGGATTAATTCCTAGTGCTGTGTAAAATTTGGTCCAGATGGTTGCATGAAGTTAGGGCCCATAACTTTGTGTAGTGGAGACTGGTTTCTTTTTGCACACTATAAAAACACATTGCAAACTGCAGACACCACTTGGGTTTGCAGCTTTCCCTACAGAACACTTGGTGTAAAAAAGCTGATTTAATCAGTTTAAAAAAAAAAATTTAGTATGATATTACACAATCTGAGCTGAAAAGATGTTGGGACCAAAGTTTACAGTGGGTTGCATTTTTTTTTTTTTAATAATACTAACTACTAAACTAAAAAGGAAGATGAATCAAACTTGTCTTTCAACCCCCCCATTTTTTTAATAGATGATGATGATAAAGGAGTTCAAGCCTGAACTTCCAGTCTCAATGACCTTTGCCAACTACCATGCTACCTCATATGTGAACCTTCCAGAGTTCAAGCTCAACAGTGTCTGGCTGTGTCTATGACTAAGTGGATAGGAGGCAATCAAGAAAACACTCTGCCCTGCTGCCCTTCAGGTTGGTGATTCAGTCAACAGTGCTCTTTCCTGTGCTGCCTTTTGATGAGACCTAAAGCCACAGTTCAGACCATATGTGGCAGGTTAAAAAATAAGGGGTTTAGTCAGGGTGAAATGGCTAAATTCTAAGTCTAATTTCTTCTATTCTTAAATTCCTCCATAGCTTCAGCTGGATAATGTATTTTTCTAGACTTCCTGTCCTACACTGTTGTAGCGTTACTGTGGGCTGTGAAATATCTTCCTTACTCTGGAGGTGGATGCATTCTAGATATACATGAAGTAATCCTTTATATGTGACATGTAAAATGCTTTAACAGCTTTCTGAATGAAAGATAACTGACATCACATACTTTTCCTAGGTACTGCATGTACTGTTGAAAATGATATACCCTGGGCAAGATTCACACCTGTTTAGGAGGGCAGCTAGTGCAGGGAGCTTTAACAGGGAAAGCAGTCCCAGGCTATGCTAATGTCACTTAGCACCTAGTGTGGATGGGGGTTTAACATACCTAAAAATGTGGCAGGTAACTAACCATAACCTGCTAAATTCATTTGTAAAGGTTTTAAATCCTGTCTAAACTTAAAGATTCAGGACCTAGATTTTTTTTTTTAGATAGGTGTTAGCCTGACCTCCCTCCTTTTCTTCTTCCCCCCCTATCCCCCCCCCAAAAAAACCAAAACCTGTGCCTGCTCCTACCTGCAGGCACAAATCTTGTTACATCAATCCATCTTAGTAGGATTTGCATTGTATTAGCTGCAGGTGCAGTCTTTTTATTTTGTACGCCCAAAATGAACCCTGCCCTCTATAAATCAGGCCCACAAGGTGCTGTTTCTTCCTCCGACCAATATCTGTCTCTGATTATACTTGCACTGGGAGCCTGATGCATCTTAAAACATGTTAGAAATACAGAAAACAAGACTGAAATCTGCAAAGGCTTGCTTGGGTAAGACATGAAATTATTTTACATTCTCCCTTACTCATTTGACAGCTCCTGCCATTTAAGTGAAAGTGTATTTGCTTTTAAAGAGAGTAGCAGCTCTCCCAGTGGGAATACTTGGGAGCATTGTAAATCATTTGTGGTAGCTTATTGGCATTCTCCATACTGTAGCTATTTGAATGTTATTTCAGTTGGGAACAAGGACTTGCTGGGACAAATAATATTCTTTGCCAACTTAAAGGAGAGCTGAAATGGTTGTCTATGCATGTATGGACACAACTGTCTCAACATCGCTTGCTCATAGGAAGGTGCAATATGCATTTACCTAACCAGCAAGGAGACCTCTGCACACTCCCACCTAGAGCTTGTGCTCTGAGGAGCAAGTGGGTGGGAATGGAGCAAAGTAGAGTTCATCAGAGAACTGTTGATCTTAAATGCTTGAATTCAGGAGAGGTTAATGGAGGGAGAGATGATGGAGTCATCCATGAATCCAAGACAGACCTAAACTTGGTCCCTAGATACATGGAAGAGCATGTCAAGGGTCTTCTCGCATATAATATTTCATATAAGAGCTAGGTGGTATTCATGATTACTATTCTATGCTTTTGAGCACATCTGTGGCCATTTCTTGCAGCTTCTGACTGTGTCCCTATCTCATGTTCGTACAGCACCTAGCACAACAGGGCCCTAATCCTGACTTTGGATGCTCCCATAATGTAAATATATACTACTAGTAATGATAACTTAGCACGTAACAGGATGGAGACAAAGACTACTGAAGCCAATGGAAAGGCTCCCATGAGCTCTAGATCAGATCTGTGTAATGCTTATAATCCAAGGATATGCTCCAAAATGCTTTACAAAGGTAGGAAAGCAGCATTATCCCTATTTCCCATGGGTTGGAAACAAAGCACAGAGATTGAGCAAATTGCACAAGGCCCCAAAAGTGACTTAGTGGCAGAACTGGGGAACAAAAGCATATCTCCTTACTCCCTAGTCAGTGGCTGATCCTCTAGACGAGAGTGCCAGTTTAGGTTAATGCTGACCCTACATTACATCTTGACTCTTACTTTTCAAGGACTTTCTCTGTACTCAAATCCTGCTGCATGATCTCAAAGGGGCAGAGTCCTACAGTGCACTGATGACTATGCTGATGCCTCAGAGGCAGTTTGTGGCAGGCTTGTTCCTCGTTTGCCTCACGGAGCCTTGTTGAGTTTCACTTCTATTATTTTGGCTTCATAGTCTGAGCATCTTTCAGCAGTTTCCTAAATCTGTTACACTCAGGAAAGAATTATTCTTAATAAAGCCACAAATAAAATATACCGTGGGTCATTAAATACTTGTAGGAAAGAATGTGGAATAGCATATTCCACACCAGAGAGCTGACAAGCTAAATAAAGCTTTAGCTTGGGCAGCAGCAGATGTACAGGTAGTGAAACTACAGGTGCTTATTGGGTGCCAAAGCAGTTTGAAAGATAATGAGTCTGTAGAAAAGCAATAATGCAAGAGCCATTTAGTAAATAACCAGAAGAAGGTGTGATTTGTCATGCTAGCCTTAACATTCGTTTTAGAGCTTTTTTGGGAGGGGAGAAGAGAATATAAATTGAAATTAGTCTGATCATCTTTCAAATGGGTAACTGTAAACTGGGACTGGCTTAGCTCAGAGAAAATGTAATGGCCTGAGTTTTCCTTTATGACTAAGGAGTTATTACTTATGACTGCCAAGTCAGGAACAGTCTGTTTGTTGAAAGTGGAATTAAAAAGAGATCCACATTTCCATGTCCTTATGTGCTAGAGACTACCAGAATTCTGCTGACTTCTTAGCTCACAGTGAGGCTTGATACAGTTGTAGATATTAAACAGGGTCTTATTCCAGACCCCCTCCTTTGAGGGGTCAGCTCTCAAACACTCCAGGGGTGAAATCCTGACCCCATTAAAGTCAACTGCAAAGCTCCAAATTGCTCTAATGGGGTCAGGATTTCACCCCAGGTTCTCCAGAGGACACTACACCAACAGCCCTGTGGGCCTAATGTGTCTAGGTACAGCATCTCTTGTCCTCAAAGCCAGTCCTAGGCTCTGCAGCCAGAAGTCCTCATTCCTTGGGTGTGTCCCAGGGTCCAAATGCTGCTTTAAAAAAAAAAAAAAAGCCTCTCCTCCTTAGATCAAACTGCAAGCCCATTCAGCTAGGATCAACAGCTTACATGCACTCTGTGGTGAGGCAGATATTTTTTTCCTCTATGAAAAAGCTCACTGAGCACTTTGCTGGGGGCTGAGTGTTTATATATACCTAGCCACAGTTATGTCACCTGCCAAAACTGAGGCTCTGTGTGCGCCTTCTTGTATTGCTCTAATACAGGGGTCGGCAACCTACGGCACACGTGCCAAACACGGCAGGCGAGCCGATTTTGAGCGGCACGCTGCCTGCCCAGTGAGAGGAGGAGGGGCTGGAACGCACCAAGCTGTGGGAAGAAACGGGGGAGGGGGGTGAGCTTGGCTGCCGCAGGACCAAGCTTCTGCCTCCTGCCCCCGCAGGGGAGAGTGGTGTGTGTGGGGGGGGGGTCCTGCGGGGGCAGGAGGCAGAAGCTTGGTCCTGCGGCAGCCAAGCTCACCCCCCTCCCCCGTTTCTTCCCACAGCTTGGTGCGTTCCAGCCCCTCCTCCTCCCTCTCCCTGCTGGCGATGGCCCTTGCGAGGGGGAGGGGGAAGAGCGGCAGCATGCACACAGCTCTGTAGAGGAGGCAGAGAGAGGTAGGGACGGGCCTTGGGGAAGGGGGTGGAACAGGGCATATCCCTCCTAGCCCCCTGCCATGAGCCGCTCGGGGCTGGGAGCACCCCCACGAGCCGAGCACCCCAGCCTTCTGCCCTGCACCCCCCACACACCCTCCAGCCTTCTGCCCAGACCTCGAGTTGCCCCCAACACCCAGCCTTCTGCCCTGCACCCCCCACACCCTTCTGCCCTGACCTCCCCCCACACACCCCAGCCTTCTGCCCTGCACCCCCACACCCCCCCAGTCCTCTGCCCTGACCTCCCCAATACCCAGCCTTTTGCCCTGCACCTCCACACACCCCCCAGCCCTCTGCCCTGACCTCGAGTCCCCCCCAACACCCAGCCTTCTGCCCTGCACCTCCACACATCTCCCAGCCCTCTGCCCTGACCTCAAGTCTCCCTGCTCAGCCCACTGCAGGCCTAGGTGAACAGAACCCCAGGCTGGAAGCGGGCTGAGCAGGCTGGCGGCGTAAGAACAGCATTTTAATTTAATTTTAAATGAAGCTTCTTAAACATTTTTGAAAACCTTGTTTACTTTACATACAACAATAGTTTAGTTATATAATAGAGACTTATAGAGAGAGACCTTCTAAAAAACATTAACATGTATTAGCGGCACGCGAAACCTTAAATTAAAGAGAATAAATGAAGACTCGGCACACCACTTCTGAAAGGTTGCCTACCCCTGCTCTAATATTTAGAAGAGGACCTATTCCAACCCCCTATATATCGTGTGTGTGTGTGTGGTCTCGAACCCGTGGCTTGTGGGCCATCTGTGGCCCGCGTGGCTCCAGCAGTTGTAGGACTGGGTCTCTCCCTTGGCCCCACCTCCGCCCCAAGCGCTCCCCAGCGATTTAAAATGGCCCAGTGCCCCAGCAGCGCAGCTGAGCATTGTCTGCCTACTCGCTCCATGTGTCTGCCGGCCCCTCCCTGCGGTCCTGGGGTGGGGCTGTGCCTCCACACACTGTCCGTGGCCAATGGGAAGCTGTGGGGCTGGTGCCTTGGGGGCAGCAGCACATGGAGGCCCCCTATCCTGCCCTGCCTTGGAGCCCCAGGTAAGCTCTGCACCCCTTGACCCCCTCCCAGAGCCTGCATCCCCACCCCCTCCTCCTGCTCCAGCCCAGAGCCTGCACTCCAGACCCTTTCCCCTACACAAACTCCCTCCCAGAGCCTGCACCTCAATCCCCTACCCCAGACCTCCTCCCACACCCAAATTCCCTCCCAGAGCCTTAGGCAGGTGGGGGGGTGGAGTTTTGGGGGGCAGGTTCTGGGCAGCATGAGTGACATTATTGGCCCACTGGGAGGATTTGAGGACTGGCACTGGCCCTAACATAAATTGAGTTTGAGACCCCTGGTGTACACAAACTCGATAAGATCTGGATGTTGGAACTTGCTCCAAGCTGAAATTGGTTGTGCAGTATCTCAGTTCAGGAAAAACAAAATGGTCTATTTGCATTTCTCTCTTGTGTTTAGTATTCATGCTAGTGAATAGTTCTGGACTGACCACATGAGATTAAAAAGGCCACAGAACAGGGACACCATGGGCAATGACAGTGCAGATTTCAATCTTAGCAATAGCACACAATCTGCATTATGCTTCAACTTTGACCATATTTCAAATATGGTTAGGTCACTGGATTTGTGCAACTATTCTTCTAAATTTAATCCTCATCCTGCAAACCCTGATCCATACAATTAAATCCTCAGACACGTGTGCGCACACACACAGAGGATTGGGCCCTTAGATACTGCTAAGTGGTTTTGAAACCTTTAGAGATTTGTGATAACCAATAGTAACTTTACCTACACAGATATCTCTCAATAGAGAGAAAATATGAATCCATTTGCCTAAAATTGCCAAAACATGGTATACAGTTATTAGGAGATAAACTAGAGAACATATTGCAGAGACTCAAGATTCTTTGTGACCAACACTCTTACTTTTAATTCTAATACTTCAAGTGTCGTTTTTTTAACAAAAAGTCAAGCAATGCATGTAAAACAGCTCTCATATTCCTGATGAGAATAAAATCTCTCAATTTGTATTCAAAGCTTACGCATCTCTCATAAAACACAAACACATCAGTCAAAAACATCTGTTATCTTTAATGGCTTTAAAGAGCATGGGAGTCTGATCTAAATACACCCCTTGTATAAGATTAGATTCTGGTTGGTTTTCAAAATTTCCAAAGCAGAGCGGTGTAGTGAGACATCAGCTCATCTCGGGGGGGGGGGGGGGGAATTACATAAAAGGTTAAGTTTCGATAGCTAAGTACCACAAAGAACATTCAGTAGATTTGCAGAGTATCTGCTGAACAAATCTGAGCAATTTGTAAATCTGTTTGCAAATCTGGCCCCAAACACTTTACAATTCAAATGGGAAAAGGGGCTAACTTTGACAGATGCACCGTTTACAGCAAATAATTCTGCTGTCTCAAATACAGCCATCCAGGACTACTAGGCCAGGGAAAATGTAAATGTATCTCAGTGGTGAGACCTCATCTGCTGAATGCTGTCCCAGAGGATGCCCATCAGAATCCCCTTTGGAGCTGTTTTCAGAACTAGTAAGTCACTCCTTTCTGGATCTCTCCATCATTAGCAATTGAACACTTAATCTACCCTTTTAGCACAGCTGGGTAAGGGAAGAGAAGGGGGTGTTGGAGCTTGTGCATTGTGCATGGGTCATTAAAGCCAGCATTTCATTATGTTATGCACAGGGCCCAGGTGCTTTCTTTGGTGATAGGCACTAAGTAAATTATTTATATAAACAGTCAGCTGAGACAGTTAGTGCTGCCACAAGGCATAAAGCATGCTGGGCTCCCCCAGGGTTAAAGAACTGTGCTTCTCCAAACAAGGGAGTGTGGGTGGAGGGGAGTGGGGCTGCTGCTGACAAGGAGGCTGATGTGACCAAGTCTGAAACCGCACTTTCTTACCGGTAAAGAAACCACCATCAACTAAAATAACTATCCCTATTCTGGTGTATTTTTCTTTCAAGTTGCTTGCTCTTTTCAGGAGACGATGCTGTTTGCAATGGTCTCATAAGGGTTGTGTGGGGGCACAAGGATATGCTTTTTTGCCAAATTATACCCCCCCACAAATCACACAGCTTTTAGGTTTTGTCATCAGTTTTAACACCCCTTTCACAGCCACACCAGTGCTTGATTGTGTGCTGTGGTGCCAGCTTGGGGCCATGCCTCTGGCCTACCCAAACATGTGCTTTCTACATGTGCACTGGGGCCTGTGCTGGCTGGTCCCTTGCATTCCTGGGGCCAGATCCTCAGCTGATGTAAAATAGCATAGCTTCGTTGACTTCAAAAACTGCACCACTTGACCTATATGGTGGCTGCTACATACACTGTACCTAGTGTGAGCTCAATAATGCTGGTATAAGCATTTTATACCAATATAACATATATTGGTAATAGTTTATCCTCCATCCTGTATGGGAATAACCTACTTATATCAATATAGCTGTGGCCACACTAGGTCCAGTAGCAGTATAACTATCAGTGTAGTTTAAAAAAAAAACAAACTCACCCTGAAATAATCATATTGGTAGAACTTTCAAGTGTAGACCCAGCTTTTAGATTTACACTTTTTTTTTTTTTGGTCCTTAGTGTTTCCCTTAACCTAAAATAATAATGTTAGGCCTATGTGTTTGTGTGTGAGACAGAAAACAGTAATAGCTGCTTCGAAGTGCTAGTTTCAGAAATGTCCGTTTAATTTAAACTTTTCCAAAGCACACTTCACGGTTTTGCTACAGTGGGAAGAGCCCCTTGGCCTTTGAACTTTAATCCCACTGGCCTGAACAAAGGGGAGCAGCTTTCCTCTAGAAAGCCAATTCTGTTGTTTTTTACATTGTGTCCTGTGTGCATTTAACTAGCCTGTGTAATACAGGAGAAGGAGCTCTTCTGGCTATGCTTGTTACCTCAGTAAAAGGGCTTCTAGTACATAATGCTATGTATTTGCTCAGCAGCAATTTCACATCACTAGATAACAAGCAATTAGCACAACCTCACCACTGGGATTTTGTTACCTTTTTGTGTGCACATGGACTTTCTCACTGAGGTATCCTCTCTCCCAGCCCATAGTCTAGTCCTCTTAAAATGATGTTTGCATGATAATGATGAAAATCACATGAGGAAGCTAAAAGAACAGGAGTACTTGTGGCACCTTAGAGACTAACAAATTTATTAGAGCATAAGCTTTCGTGGGCTACAACCCACTTCTTTAAGTTTGATTACCCTGTAAAGTTATTTTCCATACTGACTTTGCAGAGATGATTTTTACCTTTTGCTTTAATTAAAAGCCTTCTTTTTAAGAACCTGATTGATTTCTCCTTGTTTTAAGATCCAAAGGGGGTTTGGATCTGTATTCACCAGGAGTTGGTGAAAGGAAGGAGGGGGGAAGGGTCAATTTCTCCTTGTTTAAGATCCAAGCAGTTTGGATCTGTATTCACCAGGGAATTGGTGAAAGGTTTCTCAAGGCTTCCCAGGGAGGGAATTCTTAAGATGGTGGCAGCGGACCAGAGCTAAGCTGGTAGATAAGCTTAGCAGTTTTCATGCAGGCCCCTACATTTGTACCCTAAAGTTCAAAGTGGGGATACAGCCTTGACATGGTGCTAATGGCTGCAGGAACCTGACTTCCACATGTTCCAGGCCCTGGAACATCAAAGGCAAGCTCAGTTAAAGGGGCACTGCTGCTGTAATGGAGAGTTGCATAGCTCACCTTGCTGTCATCCCACACTGGGAGGCTGATGATGAAAACTACTAAGTGCCTGCTGCAAAAAGCTGAATGCCCTGAACTCCTAATGGGAGTTCAGATGCTGGTGATAAGTGCAGCATAAATACTGACTAGAGTACAGAGTGCCACTTAGATAGAGATGCTGTTCAGCTTCCGTTCCCAAGGTAGCAACGAAAGAGGAAACTTGGGAGCAGGCTCTGGGCTAGGCCTCAGAGCACAGCACAGAGAGTGCAATCCAGAGCAGGGCAAAGGGAAGGGTGGAAAATGTGGCTATCTGTGGTATTGTTCCAGTTGCTAGATTCTATGCTGCTGTGGGAGCTGAAATGACCCCCTGCATAATTTAGAGCAGCCCCAGGGCTGATCAAGTTTAACAGTGGCCTTCCCTGTGGCTGCCTATAGGCTGCACTCCAGTCTAGTATGCTGGTAATACTGAGCAGTAGGTATATGCACTCATAGACCTGGAACAACACCTAAGGATACTTGGGGCTGGCCTATGTTACAGTGTTAGGTTGACATAAGTCCAGTGGCATAGACCTGGTTATGCACATGTCTATGTTCAAATTTGTCTCTTGCTGACACAAGCAACCTGTTACTGTGGAGTTATTACACCACCTCCCCTGAGCAGTGCAGAACCATGGTCAATCTACTGAGGTTGACACAGTGTGTGTTACTTGTGTTGGCCCTAACAGTCCTCCAGTGACCACTCCATTCAAAATTCTGAACCTGCTTACCCCCCCCCCCCATGTCTTTGAAATGTCTTTCCTTGATTGCCCACCTTGTGTGCGCAGCTGCCCAACCAACTGTGCTGGCTCTGTGCACACAGTTACTACATGTGCTCCTTCCTGAAGTAGACATGAGGTATTGGATCTCCTGGGCTTATGGAGGGAGAAGAGGCTGTGCAAGCACAGCTACAGACCAGCCAGAGAAACACCAATATCTGTGAGCAGATTGCATGGGGGTTCAGGCAAAGGATCTGCAAGACTGCTGTGTGAAAGTGAAGGGACATACCACAAAGAAAGGGTGGGCAACGAGATCTGGTGCTGCCCTGTGGACCTGCTGCTCTTACAACAAACTGCATGCCATACTTCCCGTTGACTCCACAGACCACTATGGATACCTCAGAGGGGAGCTTGAGACAGGGACCCCAGCCACAAACAACCATGAGGAGGGGGAAATTGCAATGGGGAACTCCAACCATGCTGTGAGCCAGGAACTGTATGAAGCTCTCTGCACAGGGCCGGCTACAGGGTTTTGGCTGCCCCAAGCAGCCAAAAAAAAAAAAAAAAAGCCGCGATCACGATCTGCGGCGGCAATTCGGCGGGAGGTCCTTCGCTCGGAGCAGGAGTGAGGGACCGTCCATCGAATAGCTGGACCTGCCGCCCCTTTTCGGAGTGGCCGCCCGAAGCACTTGCTTGCCAAGCTGGTGCCTGGAGCCGGCCCTGTCTCTGCAGCAGTCAAACCAGTCCCAGAAGGGGGAGTACAGATGAGGCTGCTAACGAAGGGGAAGGGAGCTCAGGTAAATGTTGGGGAGTATGTTCTAAAAAAATGTTGTATGGCAATCCGATTACCCAGTTGAGAAGATCAGTATCCTTGTTTGGGCAGAGGTAGAACAGAATTAGAAGCCACACCTGCTTTTCACTTCTTTGGCTTGTTGGGCCAGTGGGGCAGTGTTTATCAGAATAAGAATGTCTCATCCTCTTGAGACAGCTCAGCAAAACTTTCATAGAGCTGCTCTGCAATCTTCTCCTGAAGACTTCTAGGGCTTGCTGCCTTGTGCCTTCCACTGTGATAGGATACTTTCCCATGGCATGTTGATGTGGGTTGGTGTCTTTGCAGTAAACAGGCTAGCAGAATGTGGGCTCATGTGGCTTTGGGAAGCCAGTAGCAGTTGGGTTCTCTTTGCTTTGTCACCCTTAGGAGTAAGATATCAACCCAAACCACTACCTGTGAAAATAGTGCTAATATATTTAATGTCCTTTCCCAATACCCGTACCCAGGCAAGGGGCCCAAACCACTACATTCAATGGAGTGTCTTCCCTCCTACTGGCGAGTGCTATAGTCGTCATGGCTTTGAGCTGGAGTGGCGCTGTAGCGAGGCACGTCAAAGCTAGCGTCAAACATTTCATATTAAGGGTATCTGTGGGCATAATATAAGACAGTTCTGAGACTTGACTTACGTTGTCTGTTGCGACTGTAAATCTAATGGTGTTTTTAATCAGCAGCTCTTGGCATAGTGACCTTGAGAGGGTGCCTCCTCCATGCCTGACCCTCTTCAGGAGGAGAAGGAAGAATAGTAGGGAGGATATGCTTTGTGAGAGCCTCCAAGCCCCAGTTGCCTTGGACTGCGATCTAAAGGGTTGGAGGGTCCTTAAGAACACGACCCAGGGGAAAGACAGAGCAGTTGCTTCAGGACAGGGAAAGACTAGGAGGCACAATGGGAAATCTACTTGAACTTAATGGGTTTGTTCAGGCAGCAAGTGCAAATTTTGCAAACCATGGTCGACCTACACATCCAGAAGTCCCAGATTAGAAGCCTTTGCAGTCCTTGGAGTCTCTGGCTGTTGCTCCTTGCTCCCTGCCTCAACACATGGCACCATGGTGTACATCCTTGCCCTTACCATTCCATACCAGGGAATGACAAGAACCATCGCTACACATCTACTGACCCGTGAAAACCATCGGTTGGTGGGTGTGCAAGTAGCCAAAACAGACTGCATTGAGCTGCTGTTTACAAAAATGTGCATACATCTACTCTTTATTTTCGTTTTCACGTGGGATTGTAAACTGTGGTTCACTGTAAGTGTCGGCGAATCTTTTTTTTTTTTTTAAACTGTCTGTGTGTGTTTGCACTTTAATTCTATTGTTGCAGTTTAAATAAGCAATTTTGCACATAAAGTTCTATTTTTGGGAAGTCAGTCTGACTTTATTGTTCACACCAAGTATGGTAGGAGACAAAGACTCAACCAATATATAATATAAAGTACACAAGCTGGACATTAGTTCATGAGAACAGAACTGTACTGTGGCTGACTATTAAAGTGCTCTTTTAAATCCCTCTTCAGCTGCACAACTCCATGCTTGGCTCTAATAGCCCTTGTGTGTGACTAGTCAAATGTAGCAGCCAGCTGCTACATCTCCACCCTCGTGACTACTTTTCCCCTTTCAGCTAGAATGTAAGCCTACCAGGGACAACCAGATCATCTAGTCTGATCTCCTATACACCTACACACTCAACCCAACTGCTACTTAGACCAAAGTATTACAGCTCACAGGAGACTTGCCTTAGGTGCTTCAGGCAGAGAATAGCAGGGACCAAGCCCCACCAAAGCCCCTGCAGTGGCAGGGAAATGAATGTGAGATATTCACACAACCCTGGCATTTTTCCCCATACCCACATGCTGTAGAGGAAGGAGGAAAAAACCCAAGATCTCTGCCACTCTGAGCTGTGGTGGGAATTCCTTCTTGACACTAGCGAGTGGTGATCTATTATACCCTGAACCTCTGAGCAAGAACCAGCCAGCCCTACACCTGATCGAGAATGCTCAGTGCCACCTCAGAGCCCTGGCCCAGTAGCTATATCTGGAGATGGGTCTGCCTGATGCTTCAAAGGAAGAAGATTTTAAAAAACCCTCGCAGGATATACTGGGGGGAGGGGATGGAATATTTGCATGACCCCTGCAGGTGGCTACCTGCAACTTGGAAGCATGAGCTTTTGCAACATGACATAAACTGGGAGTGAGTCCCAAGGTACTGAGCCCTGCCTCCTATCGTCACAAGCACCCCATCATATACTCCGTCATAAATTTGTTCGGCTCTCTTAATTTGAGTTGTTTACCCCCATAACTCCTCGTTGGAGGGAGGGATGTTCCAGAACCTCCCCTCTCTGATGGTTAGAAACCGTCTTCTGATTTCCAGGATGAATTTGTTCATAGCCAGTTCATATCCATTTGTTCTTGTATCAACATTGTCCTTTAGCTTAAATAGCTCTTCACTCTCTCTGATATTTACCCCCTAATTTATTTATAAAGAGTAATTATATTCTCTCCCGTTCTTCTTTTTGTTAGAACAAGCCAGACTCTTCAGATAGCTTCCTGTCGTGTACTGCATGTTATAGCCTGGGGATGTTTTTTCCCACCGAGATCCGCTCTACAGAGTAAACAGCTGTGTCCCCTCAAACTACCAGAAGCACATTCAACCCTCATTTTGCCTCTGTTCAGCCAGTTGTATCTTTCCGTGATGCTGTTGAGGTGGCCAGCGTACAGCTTCATGAAGCAGGAGAGCGAGGGGTAGCCTGGGTCCCCCAGAATCGCTAATGGTAATCAGCCAGTTAGGAAAGAATATCCCCACTTGTAGCTTTTTGAATGCGTGCATTGTGCATCGTCCATGACCAGACCTCATTGATGTTTGTGAAGTAGCCCTTTCTGTTGCTGTATTCTGTGGCAATTTGGACTGGGGCCACAGCCATAATAGGGATATGTGTGCCAATTATTGCCCCAATGCAGTTCAGGAACCCCATTATTTTAAATCCGTCTATGATGTCCTGTACATTAATGAGTCACAGTCCTGGGTGGCAGAAGATGATTAATGGCCTTACCCATTTCAATCACAATGGCCCCCTAGTTTCAATTTTCCAACTCCAAAATGATTTCCCACTGACTGATCGCAAGCCAGTGTTGCAAGTTTACAGACAGCGATTGCCGCTCACTTCTCCACTGTCAATGTCACTCCCATTTGGTGTGTCTTCGCTGAGCTTGTCTAAGCTTTCTGCTGCACAGCCCTAGAACTGTGGCCGTTTGCATCCAAAAGTGTTTCAGCCTCTCTATATCATTCCAAGCCTACATTATAATGCAATCCCACCAGTCAGTGCTTATTTGTCAGGCCCAGAAAGAGCTCTCCACCATGTTTCATGAATGCCAGTAGCAACCTGGTATTGTTTTTCACTGTGTCTATTAGTATCCAATTATTGTGCTCAGACATCTCCTAATTGCAATCCCACTTGTAGCAGTACTCCCTCAAGCTGTGCAAATAGTGGAGAATCGTGCATTTTGTATTAGTAATGCATAGAAGAGTTGCACTGAGCTCTGCAGGCTCCACGCTTCTGGCAGGGAGAGGGCAGTCACCAAAAAACACCACATGGGACGGAGAGGTTTTTTTTTAAAAACTGTGTGCAAATTATGGGATTTAGAAAGTGGCATGGTGGTAACTTTATCCCTAGCTCCTAGAAATCCCTGGGCAACTTGCTACTATCCCACAAAGCACTGCAAAAATGTCGCAAAAGGCATTGCACCAGATGGCACTGTGGAGCATACTGGGATACCTACTTGGGGTGCACCAGGCTTTATGTCGATATTACATTGACACAAGCACTGCTGGTGAGTATGTGCAGTGTCAACGCAAGCAACCAAGTGTGCCCATACCTGAGTTATATGCAGACTTCTGTGGCTGCATGTTAATGTAACTTGCATCGACTGAGCTTTGTGGTATAGATGGTGCCAGAGGAATTCTCCCCATCTTATTTCAGCTCCCTAATGACCATGTCCACTGCCAGGCTGGGGGCTAGAAGCATAAGAACAGACATACTGGGTCAAACCAATGGGCCATCTTCTAGCCTAATATCCTGTCTTCAGATAGTGGCCAATGCCAGATGCTTCAGAGGCAATCAACAGAACAGGCAATTATCTAGTGATCCATCCCCTGTTGTCCATTCCCAGTTTCTGTGAGTTTTTACCCACGAAAGCTTATGCCCAAATAAATCTGTTAGTCTTTAAGGTGCCACCAGACTCCTTGTTGTTTTCATATTGGGTGAGACGCTTCAGTGCCAGTGTAAACAAGAAGTAACGTTACAAAGCTCTAATTGACCTCCAGAAATGTCCCATAATCCCCTTAACTGAAGTGGCTTGTCTTGTCTTTGTTGTGAACGCGGGACACAGAAGTGCCCTTTCAAAGCTCCGTTTCGGAGTGCCGGCTGCTTATCTGGTCTGAGAAAAAAACAAACAGCTAATGTTTGCTTTGAGTGAGTTAGAGAGAAAGGCGGGGGAGAAAGGGGGGTCTGAACTTACAAGACAGCGTGCTGACACACTCTCAGCACCCCAAAAACCCACCCACTCTCTCCCCCCACACTTCCTGTCACACTCCATCCCGCCCCCATTTGAAAAGCATGTTGCAGCCACTTTAACACTGGGATAGCTGCCCATAATGCACCGCTCCCAATGCAGCTGCAAGTGCTGCAAATGTGGCCACGCCAGTGCGCTTTCAGCTCTGTGTGGACAGACTGTAGCGCTTTCCCTAGTGCCCTCTCCGCAGGCTGGTTTAACTTTAAGCGCTCTACAGCTGCAAGTGTAGCCAAGCCCTTAGTTGTCGCTCTTCCAAGCTGAAAAGTCTCAATCTTTTTAATCTCGCCTTATACGGAAGCTGTTCCATACCCTTAATCATTTCTGTTGCTCTTCTCTGTACCTTTTCCAGTTCTAACATATTTTTTTTTAGATGGGTTCACCAGAATTACATCCAGTATTCAAGGTGTGGGCGTACCATGGATTTATATAGAGGCATTATGATATTTTCTGTCTCGTTACCTATCCCTTTCCTAATGATCCCTAACTTTGTTAGTTTTTTTGACTGCTGCTAAACATTGATCAGATGTTTCTAGAGAACTACCCACAATGACTCCAAGATCTCTTTCTTGAGTGGTAATAGCCAATTTAGACTCCATCAATTTGCGTGTATAATTGGGATTGTTTTCCAATGTAGATTATTTTGCATTTATCAACATTCAATTTCATCTGCCATTTTGTTGCCCAGTCACCCAGTTTTGTGAGATCCATTTGTAACTGTAGCGGGGTGGTCACCCGCTCCTGCCTTAAAAGGCTTAAATCAGCCCTGGGAGAGGGCTGAGGCTGCGAGAGGGCTGCTGCTAGGAAAAGCAGCAAGCCTCGGCTGATTGGGGAACCAGCCACAGATGTGGCTACGCCCCAATCAGGGCCCAGCTGGCCCTTATAAAGAGGGCAGTGGGCCAGGAGCACTCTCTCTAGATGTGGAGAGGGATGGGTCTGGCTGCTAGGAGCTAAGCAGGGTACCGAGACTGGAGCAGGGCTGGCGGAGGGCCAGAGGAGCTGTGGAGCTCCGGCCTAGAAACCCCCCAGGCTGCAGGCCTTGTTAAAAGCCAAAGAAAGGTACTAGATTTGCAGAGGGCAGCCCAAGGGTAGGTAGAGGCAGCCGGTCCAAACCCCCTTGCCGGTGATGAGTGGCATTTACACTGCAGTCTGCCCCAGTGAACGGGGGCTAGATCAAGATTGGCAGTAGCCATAGTCTGAAGCGAGCTGGGGATAGAGGGTGGGGGTTTCCCAGGGAGGGGAGACCCAGATCTGTGGGGGTACTGCCAGGGGGCAGCACCCCAGCCTGAAAGGGGCACTGGGGTCCAGGAGGGACTCAGGCCCAGCAGCAAGTGGGACACCGGCCTGCAGAGGCTGGAGGCTGGAAACACTAATTCCCTGGATGAACAGCAGGAGGCGCCGCAGGGGTGAGTCGCGCCCCGTGACAGTAACCCTTCGCAGTCTGCTTTGGATTTAGCTATCTTGAGTAATTTTGTATTATCTACAAATTTTGCCACCTCACTATTTAGCCCTTTTTTCTAGATCATTTATAAACAGGTTGAACAGTACTGGTCCCAATACAGTTCCTTGGGGGGGACAGCTATTTACCTCTTTCCAGTCTGAAAACTCACCATTTATTCCTACTCTTCATTTTCTTTTAACGAACATTTTAGCACCTCTATTGTCCAGTGGCCCCACTGATTGTTTAGCAAGCTTACTGCTTCTGATGTACTTAATTTTTTATTTTTTGTAGTTAGTTTATGAGTCATTGGCTAGTTGCTCTTCAAATTCTTTTTGGCCTGCCTAATTATACTTTTACACTCGACTTGTCGCAGTTTATGTTCCTTTCTATTTTCCTCAGTAGGATTTAACTTCCGATTTTGAAAGGATGCCTTTTTGCCTCTAACGGCTTCTTTACTTTGTTGTTTAGTCATGGTGGCACTTTTTTGGATCTCTTACTATGTTTTTTAATCAACCCTTTGCTCTCTTTATCCCAGCAATAATGTAAACTTATCTCCCTTACGAATTAAAGTTTACAGGTGTAAGGGAATTGCCTAATAAATTGAGAACAGAAATGATAGCTGTAGTCCTCTCTAGCTAAAATTACTGGCTGTTCTTTGAGTATTACCTTTCCCAGTAAGCACATAGTCTGTGCTGTCACTTACATTAGCACATACCAAACAGCTGTGCTTCGTTGAGAGGAGGTGGCAGTCAAAACACCTTATGCTCTTGGTCTTCTATTTCTATATACTATAAACAGATTATGGAAGGCCAGAGGCTTTTTTCCTCTTTATGTTTGCATAACTTCTGGAATGCAATGCAGTACATCTTAGTTTGGCAAAACTGAGATGGTAGATTCACTACTAGTTATATTATTTGCACCCATACAGTTTACACATTGAAAATGGAATTCTTAAATGATTATTATAGTCATATAATGTATATATGTGTGTGTGTGTGTGTGTAGTCATATATATGTGTGTGTGTGTGTGTGTAGTACAACAGACTTATATGACCCCCATTACTGTAATACCCGAACACCTCAAAATGTTTACAATTGTTCTCCTCACAACACTCATGCGAGGTAGGGAAGTCGAATTTCCATTGTACAGATAGCGTCTCTGTTTCAGTTCCCTAAGTGGCTTGTCCAGAGCACATCTGGAAGTCTGTGGCAGCGCAGGGAATTGACCCCAAGTCTTCTGAGTCCCAACCAAACACTTACCTGTGATGACCGATATTCAGACCCATGAACAGTACATCTCCTTATCTCGTTCATAGGTGCCAGCTAGACAAAAGGCAATGCTCTTCTCCAGTCACAACTGTTCTACAAGGTGCTGAGCTACTCCTGTAAGGAGCGGAGAGCTTTCATTTCTCATTGTTAAGTGAAAGCTGGTAGTGCTCAGCACACCACAGAATCAAGCCCTGAATCTTCTAATGAATTGAACTGGTTGGAAAATGGGTTTTTCTATGAACTTTGACTTTTTGTCGCAAAACCAAAACATTGTTGGTGTTTGACAACAAACATTTTTTTTGACCAAAAACCTTTCGGTTTTTGAGTTTTGATTATAAAAAAAAAAGAAATGTTTGAGGAAAGCGCGCACGTTCTATAAAAACTTCTGTTTTGACAAAACCCCAATTTTCCATTTAAAAAAAAAATCCATGGAAAATTTTCGACCAGCCTTACCGATTAAACTTATTTTAAAGAAAAATCTCAGTGTTTAAAACCCTTTAAAATGTTTTTAAACTTTTTTTTCCTGTGAATGTTTTATCTGATTAAACACGATTAAATCAATTCAGCTCCTCTTTAATTAAGAAGAGGAATGTGATAAGAGAGACATCACAGCAGGGTTGTCTGTCAGTGGTACAAGATTATAGGGTTCCTGCCATTTGGCTAAGTGTTTTGCTCTTGGTGTGAGGGAGAATTTCATCACCCTCCCTGAAGTTGCTTTTCCATCTCCATAAATTCTATAGTGCCTCTTTAAGCCTCTTCTATCAGAACACTTTGTCTTTTGAAATGTCCTAGTCTGATCCATCATCAAGGTGGCATGTCACATTCAGTTACTATATGTGTCTTACTAGCTGCAATGTAAGGCTGGTTGCCAGCCTAACTAATTGTGAGTGAGCCTTGCTTGTGATGCTGCTTGCTGGAAAGCACAGCTGAGAATAGTGTTTTCAGAGTAATCGCTGAACTTTCCTGGCTTAACTCTTCATCAGAAATGGAACCGGAGACTGTATCCACACTAGACAATTTTTCACCAAAATTTCCCATAGTTGCTGATACCCCTGGTTCAACTCCATCAATGATAGCAATTATGGGAATGATTGTGACAGTGCTTAAAGTGATCTGAGAAAAGTGGAGGGGTCTATCATCTGGAAACAGCAGCTTTGGTAAGACAATGCTTAAAGTGTGCCCCTCAGCAACCCAACTCAATGTAGGTGAAAAAATGTTGCTGGTTCTACTACCCCTTATTGCTTCCCCCCCAGTGCAAGCAGTAGGTAGTGTAGACAGGGTTCCACACTTCAAGCACAGTCATCTAACCCTGACAAGAGCATATCAGTATTACATAAAGCTTAAAATGCCAACTACCAATCCCTCATCTGTACTAAGGGCCTGTCTACACGGTCCCACTGCGTGGAATACAGATGTGTGAACTGCAGCGCACACTGAAGTGTTGCATTGTAACTGACCCATGTAGACCATGCTAGTGCAAATGAAAAGGTAACTAGTTCATGTCAACGTAGTCCTGTTTTGAATGGGATTAAGTGCTCCCCTCAAAACAAATCATGAAAATCATGAGAGAGGCTTGAAGGTCATGAGATAACATAAAATAATAAATGTTGGGTGTGTGGGGGGGGTTGTATTCTGGCTTCCAAGCCTCTAGGCTGAGCTAGTCACTATCAAGCTTTTCTCACAGCCATGAGGGATAGACACTTTTAAAAAATGAAAACTGAGTGTCTTACCTAATTACTTGTCTCCAGGATCTTGGGCTATATGAAAAACACCACCCATGCCAAGCCTGGTGTTTAAAATTGCAACAGGCACCTTGCATCAGTCACACTTGCTTCCCATTTTGAAGGTTTTCTCTAAAATCATGACAGCTTAACACTTGGCTGATTTTTTTTTTTGAATGAAAATGGAGACTCTGAAGAACTGAGGTCTGTCCCCAGCTATTCCTCTATGCCCACTATGTGGGTATGCCACACAGTTTCTTACTGCAACATTTCTGTTGCCAATAGCTGTGCATTGTGAAACAGATATGTGAGCAATGCTTATTCAAATAAGGGCCCCTTCCTCCAAACACTTACTATCTAGCTTAGTATTTAAGTGTTTGCAGGACTGAGTTCTAAATTGACTTCAGGGAGACTACTGCCCGCCATAGTTCTTACTACTGCGAGTAAGGTCATGTCTATGCTAGGAGTGCTTTACCAATATAGCAATGCCGGTATGCTATACTGCAAAGGACTCCTCGTGTGCATGCAGCTAGGTGCTTTGTACCAGTTTAGTAAAACCATCCCCCACAAGAGAAACAAACTATACCAGTAGAAGTGCAGCTTTGCTGGTGTAACTGTACACTGGGGACTTCCGGGGCACGACTAGGTCAGTGAGAGATCACACTGCTTCACACCCCTGACTGATCTCGCTATGCCAGCGGAAGTCTGTAGTGTAGACAACGCCTAAGTCTCTTATCATAAGGTTTTATATTCCTACCAATCACCATAGTATCTGAGCACCTTCCATGTAAAACCAATAGCAAAGTCCCTAAGTGCTTGTAAGATAGGGGGACTCTTACTTGTTAAAAAAAGTGTAAATATCTGTTGACCATAAGCATATAAAATTGATGTCTCATATAAAAGGATAATGAAATTTTTAAAATAGGCTTTTCCACATTTCCAAAAGATGCAATATTAGCATTAGATGCAGATGCTAACAGTTTATAGTCCTTCATTTCCTTAGAAACTATCAGTTTCTGCTATCAGTGATGATAATTCTCAAGGCCATGTGCAGTATGTACTGTCATCTTAGTCTGCTTTCACAATCAAAATGGTGTGACAGCTGTGTGCTAGTGTGCTGCAGATATGTGCTGCATTCCAAACATTCCCACTGTACACTATACCTGGCTTTCAAGGACATTGCTGATGGCTGCTCCCTTTTGTGTGCCTCTCAATTCAACAAAAGCAGAAACCAATTAAATAGCTAAGCTCTACTGTAACTTTTTAAAGCCACTCTTGTAACTGTAAACAGCTTTGGAAATATTTAATTACCTCTTTCATCAAAGGCTGTTCCCTCTTCCATTGTTGACACACAAATCAGGGATGTAATGCAGCTAACATCCTCTGCAAACAAACACAACTGTGCACAGACAAACTTTGGGGGTGGAGTAAAATATGGCCCAGTTGCCAGGGAATAGGACTGGGAATTGAGACAGGGCCTGTATTTCCAGCTTTGCCATCAACCCAGTCTGACTTGGAGCAGAGTGCTTAAATGAGGCGTCCATTAAGTTTGGTTTCCTTTTGTTTTTTGGCTGCCCAACTTGAGGCACCTGGGGTGGTGATGAGCACCCAACATTCCCGTTGAAGCCAATGGGAGCTGTGATTGCCCCACTCCTCTGAAAATCAGACCCAAGAAGTCTCAAAAGCACCGTTTCTCCAACTGAAAAATGGGAACTACCGAAAATAGCTATTTGTAAATGCTAAGTATGCTTTTGTCATTGACATTTGGCTTGCACAAAAGGATCCCAAATAGCATGATTTTCAGTAAATACACATTTCTATGTATATTGGTTATGGATCAAATGCTGCTTGTCTGATATATGTACTTTTGGAATGGTACACACAAGTAGGATTTGGTCCCATACTAGGATGTGTATTAACTAGAGCTGTATAAAACAAAGGCCTTGTTGACGCTAAGAAAAAAGGCGTACTTTAACCTGTTAACTAGTCCATGTAACAATGCTAGAGAAAATGAGGCAGTTGTAATTTTAACTCGTATTATCTGGTTTAGAAACCTTTGGCTCCTCTCTATGGTTTACCCAGACCAGCTTTTGTTAACACAGGTTAGTTTAACCTGTGTTAAAGATATACCTTTTTTCCTAGTGAGTAAACAGCCTGAGAGGGGTTCAGTCCAAGGGGGGTTTGACAGTTTGCAGTATTTCAAATGAAGGTCAAGTTTGTAATTTCACATTGAGTCTTTGGATTAAAATGAAACAAAACTGAATCTGTAGAGTGTCACCTGGGTTTAAATGACAAGAGAAATCCATTTTTGGAATCACTGGGGAAAAGAAAAAGGCACGGCTCAGATCTTAGCCCAGATTTATCAGAAACATAGCCTAGGTTCAACAAAGGGTTCACATATCTGGGCAAGGTTCCAGGATTGTCACAAAACACAGCAAGGCAAGTTCTTCCGGGATCTAGGTTTCATAATACAGCATTTGAATAGCTCTATGATTAGGTAATGTATCTTTTTGATAGGAACCGATAGACAACATCTTCATGGCTACATTCTAAAAGAATGATCCTTGCTCTAAAAGGGGCATTAGTCATGGGACTGTCATTCAAGTAGAGAATGTGCTTAGCATCCTTGTTCAATACACATACTCCTTTTCCTCTCGCTTACACCAGCTGACTTGAATGCAGCTGGGACAGGTATTGCAACCCCATGCAGTATCTTTGGGGGCCATTGTATTAAATCTATGAATGGTTTAATGTAGGATTGTGTTCTACTCCATGGGGAACGATAAACACAACTCCTGTGGGAACTAAAACGGTGGAGTGTGATTAAGGTGAGTCAGAGAGACTAAACTCTAGAGAGGTACCACCTTCTGCAGTGTTTTGCAGTTATTGATTTAAATTGGGTTTTCTGGAGGCAAGGAAATTAAGAAAGGGCTTTTACTATAAGAGGAAAAGTTTGAACTGACTCATGGCCTTCTTTCTAATCCAGCAAACAGACAGGACCTTTTGTCCAAGGTTGGCCCCAATTCCTTACAGTAGGATTGGAAAAACTTTGGCCTACTAGGGCTCCATAAGACTTTGTATGTTTAATATGTGTTTAAATCTGTTTATTGTTTTTTATGTTGTCTCTGTAATATGTTTACCTTAAGAATAAATGTGCTTGCTTAGAAAGAGCTGTGTGATAACTTGTAATTGCTGGCAAAATAATGTACATAGCCCTTGGAGAGAAAGCAACACAGAGACACTGGTCATTAGGCAGACTGGCTTGCTAGGTATATTACAGTGTAAGGCAGGGAGCTGTGCAGCCTTAAAACCCCTGGTCAGAAGGGAGTGGGACAAGGGTTCCTGCCCAGAGACAGGTGATGGCAGGAGACCTGAGATCTGACTGGGCACTTCTGGAGTGGACCATGGAGCAGGAAAACAGGTGCAGTTACCCTGAAACTGTGACGAACTACTCCTGGTTGTCACAGGTATAAGCGAGGGAAGAGATAAACCCACTCTTATGGATTATAAAAATGTCAAACTTCCCTTAAAAAGTATGACTCATTTACATCAAATATTGGAAACGTCCTTGGTTCCCAAGCAATTTTCTTCTGTGGGCTTTCTTCCCCCATTACTCTTACACTTCCTATTTCTGTCTTCGCTGCCCCACTTTGTGGATTACTGAAGAAATCCATTCTGGAAGATGGTGTAGCATGCCATCCTTGTGCAGTTTTCTCTTTGTACGTGTGTGTCCCGCAAGTACTGAGAGAACACTTATGTATTTGAATCTGTTCCCAAACATGGACCTTGTAGGTCACAATGTTTTTTGTTCATGTGAATATGAATTTTAATATTTTTAGAACAGAATTAGAGGTTAGCTGTAAGCAAACAAAACAAACCATGCTGTTAGAATAGTGTCAGATTAAGGCTCAATCCTTTAACTACTGAGTCCCTTCTCCAAAGTGGTAAGCCTCCTCAACTCCTGTTGGCTTCAAGTCAATCGAAATGAATGGGAGCCAAGAGCACACATCATTTGATAGAAGCAGACCCTTCATGTATGTCTGCCTAGAGTTTTATACTGCAACCAATCACCATAGCACCTGAGATCCTTCCACATAAGACCAATAGCAAAGGCCCCAGTGAGCTTCCTGGAGTCTCTGGCATTTCTCCCTTTTCAGGATAAAAATTCTGCATGGGATAGGGTTTTGGGCATTTTAAGATTGTGTATATATAAATTTGGTTTTTTAGGTTGACTTGTTTCAGTGTAATTTTTGTTTGGATTGGTTCATGGTTATTGGGTAGAAAGGAGTGTCAGTGTTGACTGTCCTCTATGGTGGAAAGGCCTTTTTAAGGAGGAAGGATTTGCAGTGTATCTTAAAGATTAAAAGAATCTGGCTAAAGATGGGCAAAGACTGTTTTTTAAAAAGGACTTACAAATATTCATTCAGGTACAAATGGCAAATTCATTTTAACATAGGGTAGCAACTGTGAAAAAACAGGACGGGGGGGGGGGGTAATAGGCATCTATATAAGAAAAAGTCCCCAAAAACGGGACTGTCCCTTTAAAAATGGGACGCATGGTCACCCTATTTTAACAGAATGCATGACCCCACTTACTTGCTACATTGAACATTCTTACTAGAAAGCTTTTGTTCTCAAAAAGGTTTGATGGAAGGGCAAGTGTTGCAAATACTTATGCCAACATATTACATATGCGAATGTGCCAGAATGAAAATCAGTAGAGATGATACCAAGAGATATCCACTCTGCAAGTTTGGGAGCAAGCTTTAACATCTGCCCGCACTTTTGAATGTAATAGTGTAAAGAAAATGATGCTTTTCAGATTTGACACATTGGATCAAGCACTTATAAAGAACCCTGTAAGAGTCACCGAATACAGTCTCAAATTTCATGGCCTGATATGATTATCAGCGGACAAGACAACAACAACAACAACATGAGTTAGTTTGGGAGAGCAATTTGAGGACTGGGAATCATTAAAACAGGAATCAGAAGCAATATCACTTAGCTACAATGACCACCCAGCACAAATATGCAAATTACTGGTGCCTACAGTCAACACTTAAAGCAACAGAGACAAGGTGAGTGAGGTAATTATCTTTTATTGGACCAATTTCTGTTGGTGAGAGAGACAAGCTCGAAAGCTTTTGAGCTTCTCTCTCTCCAACAGAAATCAGTCCAATAATAGATATTAAGGACCAACATGGCTACAACACCACTGCATATAATTTAAAACAATAGTCATGGGGAATAGTATATAAGCCATGTATAATATAAAACATATTTCTGCTCACAATCTTGCAACTTGCAAAAATCCATCTGTTCCTGGATGATTTATAAATGGGAAGGGACTAAATTTGTTGAATAAATTGTTAGCTGTCGTTAGTTCACCAAGCGGTGATATCCGCAGCAGAAACGTAGCATAGGATGCATTAGCAATTTTAAAAGTGTTTGCAGCAATGCGTTTTCTGTAAAGGAATGAGGGGAGCAAACACTTTCTTCAAACAGATGGGCAACTCAAGCACTCTTCACTTTATTGTTGTCCTGGGGCCTGATTCACCTTTCTTTAATGGAAACTGCATTAGTGTAAAATTAACGTGAGAGGAGAATCAAAACCTTAGCGTTTGTTTATGCTTGTGGTGGATTATTAGCATTCCACTACGGTGATGATGTTATCAATTGGCTGTGTTGATTGCAGCTCACTTCCCTCAGGCCATCCTTAGCCGTTCATTCATAAATTGTGCTTGAATGCAGACTGAGTTCCTTTTAAAGAATTATTTCACACAGCCTTTAATCTTTGATCATCTATTCAGCTGTGCCAATAGGGTGCTCCCATTTCTGAGGCTTTGTCTTTGTCTTTACAGTGCTTCACTCAGAAGCAAAATGCTTTGATATTTCTTTCACTGGAGTAGAAAAACATATATTCTCTTTCTTAACCTTAAAGTACATGTTCAGCTTAAGATCCAGGGCAATGTGTTGTGTTTGCAAGCATTGTATACACTGGGTGAAATTTTCCTGGATATCCCCTGGCAGGCTCTGAATAAATGGGCTTTGTAGAGGTAATTACATGGATTGTGAGGCTAGAGGAAAGGAACACACTCCTATGCCCATAGGCAGAGCATTGGAACAGCTCCACTGCCTTTCTGCCAATGTTATAGCCTCTTGATAAGCCACAACCACTGATCCCTGATCCAGTAGTTGTCCCCCAACTCGTCCTCCAGCCTGTCCTCAGAATCCGCCTCTGCAATGGCTTATATGGAGCTGGAGTGCAGTCCATTTCTCCCAGACATGAGATGCAGTAGCCCTCCAGCTGACTCCTTTTTAAGGACCTTCTGCAGCCCTTAAAGCTCTGAGTCAATCTTACCCAAAAGGAATATAGTCAAGTAGCATAATTAACTTCATTACAAACGCTTATTTTAATGGTGGCCACAGCTGCCAACCATTTCCCCTCCTTATACAGGGGCTCCTTAATAACTGTGGGGCAACTACAAAGAGGCTCCTGTGGAACTGGAGAACAATACCGCAATGTATGTCCCCCCACAGTTAAATACCCCTGGAGCCAGGATACATTGGATCTCAATAATACTTAGCATTTATAGAGCATTGTGCATGTTTAGAACATTTTACACACAATAACTAGTAAATCCTCACACAGCCTTGAAAAGGTTTAGTCACCATTTTATAGATGAAGAAACTGAGACAGAAAAGTGAGGAGACTTGACCAAGGCCACACAGCAAGACAGTGGCAGAGCCAGAATTTAGAAGACAGGACCTTCTGAGTACTAACCTGTCCTCATTCCTCCAGGCCCGGGTGCCATCCACATGTGCAAGTGGTTAGGGTGTGATATAGCCCCAAGACTTGATGGTGTAGGATGGGTACACCATTTTAGTCTTTCCCTTCATGCACAATCTTGATATAGGAAGCCTTCCCTGTCTACTCCATCATGCTCCAACCCACCTATCTGGCCATGCTCCAATCACTGCAGGATCCAAAGTGGTTTTAGGAGAGTCGGAAAGGGCCTTTATAGAACACATGTGCTTCAGTCCCTGAGGCTGCCAGGAGATGGTTTGGTCTATGGCACAATTTAGAGTAGTCCCAGGGATCCTCTAATTTGTGGTAGCAGTAATGGTCCTCTAGGAGTCATTGTTATGCTCTTGTGATTCATAGCCAACACATACTACTCTGGCTACACCTCTGATATGCCCACTAAATTGTAGGGGAGGGCCACAGAGCAGGTGATACTGGATCTATGCCAGCCAAGATTATACCCAATTGAGAGATCTCCTCAGCTAATCACTTAGGGCAGCTTTTGCATCTCCCTGTGCCACTCTGCCATGGTCCATGTGGACTCCTGTGGAGCAGAAATCTGATCCTTACTATCAAACTGCCTCTGATACAAGCTTTTTCAATTCCATAGTTTAGCATCTGGCTACTCGTTGGTCTGTCTTCCGCCATTATGGCGCCCTGTCTGAGCTTCTAAGCTAGCTGTTAATAATTGATTGTCAGAGCTTTGGTTCCCTGACTTCAAAAATTTGTGTCAGGCAGGGATTATACCCCTGAAAATATGTCCTGGCGGTAAACATGAATTGCCTTGTTCCTCCATCCATGGCACTGATGCTCCACAATTTACCAACCTGACAGACCCTGGTTCCTTCCTTTCCCTATGTAATTACTCCGCCTGCAGTAGCAGGATCCTATCATCATCTAATGATGCATATTTTTCATGGATAACCTCAGTGACAGATATCTTTTCAGTTGCTCTCACATCCCTTATAAATATCAAATCCGTTCTTTGATCCTACTAAGCTCTTTGCCTCAATATTTTGGGGCAATGGGTTCCAATTATGCATTATGTGAAGTGTTCCCTATAATCAGTTTTAAATGTCTTAACTTCATGAAATGTCCTCTTGTGGTATGATAAGAACCACTGATAGAGCACCTTGTAGCATCACTCCCAAAACTCTCACTTGTTCTAAGAACAATTTTAGCTATTCTACTATCAGGGAAAGCATTGTCTGTTGAAATTTAGGTCTGTCCCTACTTTTTGTTTGCTCAAGCCTAAAGTTAGTAGCAAGATGAGTTCTTTACCTAATTTCAAATCCACTTAAACATTTTCAGAATCCATCGAGGAGAAGACACTAAAGCTGGTTCTCCACTCATTTATCCTTGGCTTATACCAGTGCAAGTTCATTGATTTCTACTTACATAAGTCTTAAGATCCTCTGAAGTCAATGAATTTACTCCAGTGTAAAACCGGGCCAACCATAGTTAAGCTCCTTGAAAGATGCACTCCCAACAAAGGCCTGTACACTAATCACATTGTAGTTATAGCAGTTAAAATATGCCTAGCTGAATTATGTGAGAATCCTTTTTTTTTTTTTTTTGGAATAAATGTGAATTGTGATATTAACGAGAATGGATTGGTATCGACATTTTGGGGGGTATAGCAGCTTTTAGTGGTCAAGTTAGCACGGTTATGATCAGAAGAGTGATTATAGAGCAGAACTTGACGGAGTTCAATATGCTTCTTTTATTGACAAAAATAATCACTGGTTTTCACTGCTGTGAACGTGACTGAGCCAACCCAGATCTGGGAGCATGATCTGGAGTTCTGGTTTGGCTTGTGCAACATCAACAATATTTCAAGTTCCAACAGCAGAATCTGAAATATCTGTGGTGACGTATAAGCCGGAAAGACATCAGATGGGGTTTCACATCACAAGCTGAGTTTGTACTGCTGGCAGCTAAAAAGACTGGACTAGGTCCTTGGCCGCATCCTGATTGCTTCATGTTGCTCTTGAGGCACAAAGCAGCAGCAAACACAGTGGATCTGGCCTAACTAGGCATTCCCTAGTATACAAGAAATCCCATAGTGGTGTAGAGTCACTAATTGCTCTATGTATCCCCCTGCCCCAGTGTAGGGGCATGGCCAGAGTGCCTGTGTGCTGTATGGCTTCTTGGCTGCCAGGATAGCCCCTTGAAGTCATAGGCAGCTGGATGCAATTAAGGGCAGCCCTAAAGTTGGACTAAATTGTTAGGGGCCAAGACAAGGGACAGCACCGGGGAGCTGCCTAGGTGCCTTTGAAAAGATTTTGCCCAACCCCCTGATGCGTTGACAACCTGCTCCTAATCCTCAATTAAAGCTAAAGATATGACACTGTCTTGTAAACTAAGCCAGCTTCCCCTAGGAGCCACTGAGATATTACATATGAATCCCCATGCTATTGGAGATACTCTTCAAGGAGAATGAGCTTAATTTTTATGGTTCACTATTCTAGTATGAGATTAATCAATTACTGAGAATAGGCATGGGAATCCTAACTCCAACCTGTTCCACATTTAAATTCTTTTAAACCTACTTTTAGCATCTGCAATTACAAATAGATGGTTAATTAGCACTCTTATTGGAGCAGTCTCAGCAGAGGCAAAGGAAGGGGCCAGACTGTACCTATCCTGTGGAGGATTCACCAATCAAAGCTGTCATTTTGTCACATTCCACTAGCTCTAAATTAATACAAACAAAATTACTATCATCTTATGAAACCAGTACATGGAGGAGATTGGATACAGTAGGTTACTTGCAATGGTATTAAACTATAGAAATAATACCAGTCTCTCTTCTTGGCATTAACTGGTTTACTGGTGCTGGCCCATGCTTGTATCTTGACAGCTATTTTAGACTGAACATTCATTGAAGTTAATAAGAGAATATCAGGAATACAGAGAATACAGCAGCCTGCTGTGGAGGTGCATAATTTCTGGATAGACCTGGAGGGGAACATGTAATAGTAATTATATACTCACACTGTAAGTTGCTGTTGACACAACTATTCCCCTGTGAAGAAACACAGGCTACGTTCTACTGTTTCAAAGACATTGAAGTCAAAGTTAGAGTTTAGGGAGAGTCTCTTATCAAAGGCAAATGCATAATTTAGACCTAACCCCACCTAACAATGAGTTACCGTTCATATTTTCTGCTTGTGTTGCTTTGTGGAATTCATGTGAGTTGTTCTTGACCTTGGACTTGCTATTAAACTTGAGAATAATTAAAATGTTTAATGTGCAGTAATGGAAACATCTTATATTAATATGGTTTCTCACATTGTAAACTATTTGGAAATCAGAACTTTCCCTTGATAATCCTTATGTTCACAAGAAGATATATATACTTGGTAAATCTCAAATGTTTTAGTGAGTCTTTTTCAAGGACTGAAATCCAGTGGGAAACTGTTTATTTACCTGTGGCATCTGAAGCAAAGAGAAGTTTTAGGGGCAAAACTATATTTTCCTTTTTAGTGGTAAAGAATCTATCGGTTTCTTCTGTCACATGACATCCTGCACTTGTACTTCAGATGCTCTTCTGGGGCTTTGTAGGAAGAAAGAGGTCAGTGAAGTCCAGTATAATTTACAGGGGCGGCTCCAGGCACCAGCGCACCAAGCGCGTGCCTGGGGCGGCAAGCCGCGGGGGACAGCCTGCCGGTCTCTGTGAGGGCGGCAGTTAGGCAGCCTTCGGCGGCATGCCTGGGGGAGGTCCACCGGTCCCGTGGCAATTCGGTGGCAGGTACGCCGAAGCCGCGGGACCTCCCGCAGGCATGCCACCGACTCCGCGTTACCAGAGGACCTCCCGCAGGCGCGCCACCGAAAGCCGCCTGACTGCTGTGCTTGGGGCGGCAAAATACATAGAGCCTCCCCTGATAATTTAAATTGTTTTAATTCAAACATGAAAGTTGGAAAGAAACAGTTACCTAAAAGGAAGAGCTAATGCAAAGAGAAGGCCAAATGGTCAAAGCAAACTGAACCAAATAGGCCGGCTGTCCTCAGGAAGGGAATGTCATGGATTCTGAACCTAAAGGTCTTGCCCTAGTCCATTCCAGATGGGAATTTAGGATTAAGACCCAGGATGATAGAACATTTTGTGGATGATTTTGTTATTTCAAAATTCTCCATGATTGGGAAAAGAGCCCTAGCTTGTGGACAATCTGCCTGACAGGCTGTCACGGAGCTGTGGACCTGTTGTTTTAATTTAGAGGGAATATAAATGGGCCCAAAGAGACAAAGGTGCTAACATGACCCTGTCACTGTCCAACGTTAAAATGTGTTAAACAAGGTTCGGGGCTTGGTATACAGAGACCTCAACCTGTATACTACCGTAAAAATCCTTTTACATCTTTTATTAAAGATACAGAAAAGCAAAAACAGTTAAGAGTTTGAGATGTAAACTATAAAGTAAGGCTTTCATTTTAATCACATCCCTTGTTCTCTTTCCCTTCAGCAAGAGGGAGTTTGTAGAAGGACCCCCACCACCATAGGATGATCTTTTATATGGTAATAATTTAGGGTTACCATTCGTCCGGATTTACCCGGACATGTCCTGCTTTTTGTGTTAAAAATAGCGTCCGGGGGGGAATTTGTAAATCACTAAAAATGTCCGGGATTTCCCCCCCATGCAGAGCGCGGCAGGGCTGCAGGAAATTCAGCCGCTCGCATGGGGCTCTGGCAGCCAGAGCCCTTCCCCCGCAGCTTGCCGGGTTGGACTCCGGAGCAGCTGTAGAGCTCCTCCTCCCCGCCCCCGCATTCTGAGCCGGCCGGCCTGGCGGGCCGTTTGCATCGGGCCTCGGCAGCTCCTCCTCCCCTGCTGGCCAGCGCCCCGCTCCGGCAGCACTGGGTGGGGTGGGACCGGGTTGTGTGTTGCGCTGGGGAGCGCAGCCACGTGTCCGGCTCCGCACAGAGCCCAACACCATGTTCTGAGCGGCAGGGTAAGGGGGCCAGGGGGCAGGAAGATTTTGGAGGGGGGGTCGGGAGTTCGGGGGGGGCTTTTTTGGGGGGTGTGGAGAAGGTTTTGGGCAGTCAGGGTACAGGTAGGGGGTAGGATCCTGGGGGGCAGTTAGGGTGGGGGGTCTTAGGAGGGGGCAGTTAGGGGACAAGGAGCGGGGGGGTGTTTGGGAGTTCTGGGGGGGGGCTGTCAGGTGGCAGGGGTCGGGAGAGGGATCGGAGCAGTCAGGGGACAGGGAGCAGAGGGGTTTAGATGGGTCGGGAGTTCTGGGGGGGGCTGTCAGGGGGTGGGGAGTGGTTGGATGGGGCGTGGGAGTCCCAGGGGTCTGTCTGGGGGTGTGGATAAGGTTTTGGGAAGTCAGGGTACAGGTATGGGGTAGGGTCCTGGGGGGCAGTTAGGGTGGGGGGAGGGTCCCAGGAGGGGGCAGTCAGGGGACAAGGAACGGGGGGAGGGTTGGGGGTTCTGAGGGGGGTGGGAAGTGGGAGGGGCAGGGGCGGGGCTCCTCCCGTCCTCTTTTTTGCTTGCTGAAATATGGTAACCCTAAATAATTTGTCCTTTTTGGGAAAAGAGAAGAAGTTAGTTGAAATGGGCTGGACTGCTGCTGATCCTGTTTCCTAAAAGATAAAACAAGATAGATACACATTCAAGAGAGGATAGAAAAAAAACAGCAAAGATAGAAAATTCAGCTTCTGTCTCTGGTGTTGATTTTCACTTGTAGCCTGAATCGGCGGGTAGAAATCGACCTCTCGGGGATCGAATTATCGCGTCTCGTCGGGACGCGACAATCGATCCCCGAATCGACGCTCTTACTCCACCAGCGGAGGTGGGAGTAAGCGCCGTCGACGGGAAACCGCGGAGGTCGATTTTGCCACCGTCCTTACAGCGGGGTAAGTCGGCTGCGATATGTCGAATTCAGCTACGCTATTCGCGTAGCTGAATTTGCGTATCTTAAATTGACCCCCCCCGTAGTGAAGACGTAGCCTTAGTGTGGGAAAAACACAGGCACAGTACATGGTTTTATCAGTGACTCTGAGACCTGGCAAATTTGTACTAGCATCAGGCTGCTTAGGGCATTGCATTTAGCTGCCTCTTTCTGATCACGGGCTTACAGCAGTGCTGCAAAATATACATTCTTAGCCTGCTGAGCCAGACTCTGATTAAATAGAAGGCAAAAAAGAGAGATAGGAAAGAGAAGAAAAGAAATGGGGAAGGAAAAGAACATGGGAGCTGGGGGTTGGTGGTGACAAAATCTCACATCCCCAGGGCAGTTTGGGAGTTAGCCAGTGGCGATATCATATGAGTGCTCTCCAGGACATCTTTCAGGATTAGGACAGAGGACACAGTGGCGTCATGCTAGATCCCAGGGTCACCATAATGGTGAAATTTGCTCCTTCCCCTTTCAATTAGCAACTGTTGCATTTGCTTCTGTCCATTTGTATTTTCTCCCCAGACCCTACAGTCTCTTTTTAAGAACCCCTAAAGGTGGTGATGGGTGGAATAGCTCATCCTGTTGTTATTCTGCTCACCAGCTAGGCCTAATTTCAGACACATCAATTTGGTCTATTAATTTCTAGTCCCATACTTACCAGGCATGACCTTACCACAGTCCTTGAGTTGTATCAGTGTGCCTCTGCTTGGACTAATGCAGTCTGTCTCCCTTTAGCACCTTTCCCCATCAACATTTATTGTTCTAGGTTATTGTCAAGGCTGTATCCCCACTTTGAACTTTAGGGTACAAGTGTGGGGGCCTGCATGAGGACTTCTAAGCTTAACTACCAGCTTAGTTCTGGTCCGCTGCCACCATTCCCTTCCCTGGGAAGCTTTGAGAAACCTTTCACCAATTCCCTGGTGAATACAGATCCAAACCCCTTGGATCTTAAAACAAGGAGAAATTGACCCTTCCCCCCTCCTTCCTTTCACCAACTCCTGGTGAATACAGATCCAACTCCCTTGGATCTAAAAATAAGGAAAAATCAATCAGGTTCTTAAAAAGAAGGCTTTTAATTAAAGAAAAAGGTAAAAATCATCTCTGTAAAATCAGTATGGAAAATAACTTTACAGGGTAATTAAACTTAAAGAGCTTAGAGGACCCCCCTCTAGCCCAGGTTCAAAGTATAGCAAACAAAGGTAAACACTTTAGTAAAAGGTACATTTACAAGTTGAGAAAACAAAGTAAAATTAAGACGCCTTGCCTGGCTTTTTACTTACATGTTTGAAATATGAGAGACTTGTTTAGAAATATGGGGAGAACCTGGATTGATGTCTGGTCCCTCTCAGTCCCAAGAGCGAACAACCCCCAAACAAAGAGCACAAACAAAAGCCTTCCCCCCCCCCCCAAGATTTGAAAGTATCTTGTCCCCTTATTGGTCCTTTGGGTCAGGTGTCAGCTAGATTACCCGAGCTTCTTAACCCTTTACAGGTAAAAGGATTTTGGAGTCTCTGGCCAGGAGGGATTTTATAGTACTGTACACAGGAGAGCTGTTACCCTTCCCTTTATAGTTATGACAGTTATTATGACAGTATAATCTTTCTCACAGTTTCTACAGTTGAGCTCACAATTAGGGTAAATTTGTCAGTCCAGTTGTTACAACAGACTCCAGAAGCCCTGGGGTCGGTCCCCAACTCCAGGGCAGTATGCCTGGCAGGCTGGGTTCTGTTTGGAACTTCATCAAAAATTTCTCTCTGCAGAATGTTCAATGTCAACAAATCGGCAAAATCTAACAATTTCATCCATTTTTTCCCCAACCAGCTCTAAAGGACAGCCGAGCTCATCTTAGATGGTTGGAAGAAAAGAGAGTCAGAATCACTCCCTCAGGCATCAGTGGCCTAGATCATACGTTAACTCAGTCAAACCCTTTTAAATATCAATCTCATGGTTGTTCAAACATTCTTTTGCTTTGTTAAAAGGACAATATGAGGAATGGGTCTAAAATTAGACTGTACCAGCTGTGTTTGGTTTCTGAGGATGTGTTTAAATACACATGTACAAGGCCCTCTTGTACACAGTCTCTTTTGTTCTTCTGAAGCTGCAGAGTATGGAAATGCATGACTGCTGCTGTCTAGCCTGCTGCACTTCTAGAGGTGCTCAGAGGACATGTCAGGATTTTAGTAAAGTTTCACTCTTTGTTTGGGAGGAATAGTATTGGGACATGAAATTTAAAAAAAAAATGTAGGGAAGGTTAACTTTAGACATTCTCTGAACAGATGGCATTCCTACTTGCTACAAATAAAGCCAAAAAATTTACCTACTTTTGGGGTTTGGATTATTTGGTAAATTAGATAAAAACAGAGCACAAGACTAAACTTTCACCTCAAGCTTGGTTGTTCCGAGGGCTCTCTGCAGGACCTCCCACCTCCTCTGCCCCTCATTCACTCAGACCTGTGGGTCACACCCACATCTTTTATAACAAACTGCATCTGCTACTATAAGCAATCAGTACTTACCAGATAGCTTTGAGCAAGGCTTCCAGTGCCTAACAGGGCAGTTCAACAAGAGTCCTGCATCCTTATGCATGGCTGTAGACCCTGCCTGCCCTTCTGTTAGACTCTTTAATGCAACAGAGACTGTCCTGCATTCTCCCATCTCATGGGGGGGAAAATAAAAACCCAGCCTTCAACACAATAGGAAAAATCTGATAACTGAGACTTTGAAAACCTAGAAAACCAGACCGAGTTCCCCTCTAGAGGAGGAGTTTGCTGGGTGGAGGGGCACCTAGCAGAGACCAAGGATCTACTGGGAAATCCAGTCTCAGTACTTACTTTAATCATGTTTATTAGGCCTGGTCTACACTAACCCCCAACTTCGAACTAAGGTACGCAACTTCAGCTACGTGAATAACGTAGCTGAAGTCGACATACCTTAGTTCGAACTTACCGCGGTTCAGACGCGGTCCACACGCGGCAGGCAGGCTCCCCGTCGACTCCGCGGTACTCCTCTCGCCGAGCTGGAGTACTGCAGTCGACGGCGAGCGCTTCCGGGATCGATTTATCGCGTCCAGACCAGACGCGATAAATCGAACCCGGAACTTCAATTCCCAGCCGCTGAACTAGCGGCTGGGTGTAGACAAGGCCTTAGAGTGGTGTCTAAAGCCTCCCCAGGAGTAGGGCCCTATTGTGGTAGGCACTGTTCAGACAGTCCCTGCCTCAAAGAGCTTACAGTCTAAAGAGACAGGGTGGGGAAAGGGATATGACGCATAAGCAGAGTGAACAATGTGATGGCAACTGTTTGTCCCTGATTCCAGGGTGGGGAGACTTGATTTAGTTAGGAGAGGATCAGCTACATGGAAAGAAAAATGCAGGGAGAGGGGACGTTGAAAGGGTTTAGGGGGGCACGGCAGGGCAGAAGAGGGTAAGAGGGGCAGGTGTGGAGTGAAGCTGAGGTGAAGGGACTCAGAGAGGGTTGGAGCAAACAGCCAATCAGCATAGGACAGAGAAACTGTAGAAAATTCTCTGAATACATTGTCCTTTCATAGTGCAAAGCACCAGAGAGTCGCATCACAATGCACAGTAAACACAGCACTTGAGCGTCACTGGCCAGCTGTCTTCCTCCACATTTTGCCGTTTTCACACAGCCTTAAGTAGCAAGCCATACAGCACCCCATCCAGTCAGCCACATCATCAAACCACACTCCCCAACAGGCATCCCAGCCCCCGGCACCAGTCCCTGCAAAACTTACTTCAGCGGTCTTCCTCCGCTCATCCAACCCACCTGTCCAGTGCACTCAAGTTTTCTTTGTCTCATCGTCTCCATTATATTATGCATCACTCTGGTCATGCTGTAAATTTGGATGATTACTTCCTAATTAGTCGTGTGTGTATATGCTAATGTGCAGCAATAGCCTGCAGCATTTCAGTTTGAAGGCAGAGAGCCTCTTAATATCCTATTTCCTTAACGTCCATGACTCACATGCATATAGCAAGATGCTGAAGACGCTGAAGACAAGAGACTGCAGCAATTTCATTTAACACTTCATGGTAATGTCTTTGCTTCTCCAAATGTGACTGAGCATTGCTGGAGCAGGAGTCTCAAGTCCAGTTCTTTGTCAGATCTCTAAGGCTATGTCTACACTATGAGCTAGGGACAAGTGAAGCTACACATCATGTAGGCTATGTCTACGCTATGTGCTAAGGATGTGATTCTGCTGCTCATGTACATATACTCGTGCTAGCTCTCATTGAGTACAAATAGCCGTGTTGTTGTGGTAGTATGAATAGTGGCAGCAGAGGCATGGCGTGGCCATCCCGAGTACAAACCCACTGAAACCAGTGACTATCTACGTGGCACAGCTCAGCCGTACCTCCACTGCCACTACCCATGCTACCGCAGTGACGTTGCTATTTAGGTGTGTGCGAGCTCGATGAGTATGTGTGCCCAAGCAGGGGAAATCACACACCTCTTGCTCATTGTGCAGACCGAACCTAAGTGAAGTTCAGTGTCCCTTGTAGTCCTGTTACCCAGGTATTTCACTGCACTCAATGCACTGCAGTGCTGCCTCAGATGTGGGTAGGAATAGGTTCTTCTTTTCAGCAGACATAGATGTCACACAAAAAAGAATGGCGACAACTTGTGATATCCAGCATTAATTTGTGCTCTGCACTTTCTGCCCACTTGGCGAGGGATAGGGGAACCTATGACAGCAGGGAGTTGGCTAGCAACATGTTTCTAGAATAAACCAGGCTTCTGAGGAAGGAGACTGGTTAGGTCTGCAGTATGGAGAGGACCTGGATTATTCCAGAGCCACGTAGCTATCTATCTCCTTGCTGTCCACGGATGTACCTATTCCTCTCCAAGTGGGGTAGACAGTGCAGTACAGTACTGTAAGTAGCATTAACTGCTTTCTTTTCTGCCTGAACCCATTCTAGTTTCAGAGGGAAGCATTCTGCTCCACCCCCTCATCTATAGCGTCTCATGATTCCTCACAATCCTTCAGAACCCAGCCACCCAGTATTTGTGTGCAAAGGTTTGGCTGGGTTGCATAAGCAGTGAGCATGCTATATAGCCTCCTATTCACCACTTCCATGAATTCTGACTCCTCTCCACTGGTTTTTCCTTTTATTTGAGCTCTTCTATGCAGCAAGGGACAATTGCCTCTGGTCCTTACTTCTCCCCACCCCACCAGCCTTGACTGTCTTTGGAAAGAATTTTAGTTTCCTTCTCTGACCATAAGCTGCTCTTTGAATTTGTCTTGAGTTAACAGATTTCTCAGCCAGGCTGGTCTATGATAATTTGGTTTTCTTGATCTCTTCAGTTTCTGTTTTTATGATGAACAGAAACACTGTGACAGCACAGTCCAGTAAGGCAGTTCAGAAATGACTTTAGGGATTGGTGAAAATGGCCAAGGATATTGACACAAGCAGCATTTTCTCTCCAGGCTTACAAGAAATGAAAGGAGAAGATTATATCCCAAATGCCAAAGGCAAAATTCACATTTAGTTGGAGAAGTAGTAAGTATGACTCCTTAGGGTGATGTGTAAGGTGATGTTTCTGGGTCTGAAATCTCAGCTTAGTTTTATCCTTTACTGTGTTACACTAGTTACAGGGAACTACCAAAAAATGACACTCACTGTCCACCAGTAAAATTCTGTTTATTCTACAACATTTCTGGGCCCTGATCTTGCCACCTTTATTTAGGCAAACTCCTGGGGCAGCTTCAATGTTCAGCTGTGGCCAAGGGCCAGCTGGCATAGTGGAAGGGAGTGGAGAGGACTGTGGAGCAAACTCAATAACTAAGGACCATCACAAACCTCAACACCTTCCGCCCGAGTGCAAGATGTACTTCTTAGGCCTTGCCTTCTTTAACAAATACTTAGCAGCATGTAGATTTAAAAAAACAACAACCCTACCAATGCAAAACACTCCATTGCACACACAATTCTCCCCCCTGTGGAGAGGAGGCGAGAGAACAAACCACACATGACAGATGATAGTTCTGTCACTTAATGCACTAGGGAAGACACTCAGATTCTGGCGTGAGGAGGGCAAGTGTAAGAACTTGTGTAGACTAGAATAGGGCATGAATGAGGGCAAAAATGGCTTTAAAACTTCTTTGCACTCGCAGGGTTGTTTTGTGCTGGGCTGGTTGTCCAGTGCAGATTGGAGAAGCCTTAAGGTTTGTTTTTTGTCAGCTGCCAAGAGCCCCAAAGGTCTGGCATCTGGGGGTCAGCAGGATGGAAGTGTAACTCACTGGCACATCCTGAACACCCCTCTCCCTGGCCATTTCCCCCTTGCCCCCGGAGACTCAGAGGCTTGGCAAAGGAGGTGGTACTGGAATGGTGCAAAGTTGCCTCATGGCCCAGAGAATGCAGGCCTCTGCAGTTTATTTCAGTAAGTTCAGTTTCTGAAAACACAGGGCTAGCGTCTCCACTCTGCCACTGTTACTTTTGTGCTGCTCTGTCAGACCTAAAGGGCCATAAACAGACTGTCTAGTAAGCTAAGGATTCCCCTGAATCCACTCTAACCGACACCAGACCAATGCACAACCATGCTCAGGAGCAGGGAGCTACAAAGGGCTTTTTGTGCCTTCCCCAACACAGCTGAACCCAGTGCTTATTAGTTGCAGCTGAAAATCTGGCTCGCACTGCTGAAGCACTCTTAAGGAAAAGCATATGACATGTTTCAGAGTGGTAGCCATGTTCGTCTGTATCAGCAAAAAGAATGAGGAGTACTTGTGGCACCTTGGAGACTAACAAATGTATTAGTCTCTAAGGTGCCACAAGTACTCCTCATTCTTTTTTCATATGATATGTGTTGCCATATCCTGCTCCATTAGTGGACACCGGATTGTGATCGAATACGGCCTCTGAATCCTACATACTACTAAGGTTCCCAGGCTCTGGGTAGTGACTGGTCACTGTTCATAGCTCTGGGTTTTTCAAGCCTATTACTATGTGCAGACCCAATGTCTAACTCTCCTCTTGGGAGTAGGGCCCCACAGTGCGACCACCTAGACTCCAGAACCACTGTCTCAGTCCTCCCAAGCTTCCAGTTGCTTAGACACATTCCCTCCAGAGTCAACCTGGCTATGGGAGGTCTGGTTTCCCTGGTTATGCCCTTCAGAGATAATATGGCAGGAAAACAAGGAACACAGGCTCAACAAAGGAACGTCTTAAATACACACACTTTACTCTTAAGAAGCATCAGAGTTACAGATCTATCGAAAACAACAAATTCTTCTACACAATCCCCCTCAGTCTGACCTTACCTCCTTTTGTGAATCCCTGGTTTTGGTCCAAGTCCTTAAGGGAGGCAAGGTATCGCCTGCCTATACCGTTCCTCCTGGGTCTGGCAGTAAATGGCATGTAGAAGCTCTGCTTTTTGAATAGGCTCTGCCCTTCATTGATCAGATACTCTGCTGGGGGAAACGGCACCTCTTCCAGTCATGTGCTTAAACCAGGGAGAATTCCTGCTCCCCCTTCTCACCAAGCAGGTTTCTCTCAAGAGAGAGTCCATTCAAAGGCAAAGGCCCTGCTGGCAGAAGCCCCATTGTTCAATCAGGTGAGAGAGACATTCACTGATGATGGTTCCTTGATTGCTCGGTTACACATGTTTGCCAGACATAGCTCCTCTCTGTGCCAGGTTCCCTGCTAACAAATGGATGATCTAATCAGCACTGACTGTTTCGAGGACAAATAGTGTTCATAAAACCAAATGGAATTCATAATTGGAGACCGACATATTCCCCAAACTGTCACAATCTGCAAATAAAACAACTAACATGTAGTTACTGGAACTCTAGTGGATTCCTTAGATACTGCACTGCTGGTATGGAGTTGCATTGTTCCTGACACTTAATGTAGCAATGACAGGAGTGGGTCTGCTCCTGTTACCATATCCAAAGGTCTGGCTTCACTGCAGAGTTAAATTGAGTTACCTACACTTGAATTATTCCTCTCCAGTTAGCTTAGCTCGAGTGAGAGCACCACACTGCAAAATAACTTTCAGGTTACTGTGTCCACACTGGCACTGCACTCACTCGTGTCCAGTGGTGAGACTTCTGGGGGCACATCCCATGGTTCTTAGTGCTGCAGTAAGCTGAGTCACTCTGTGAGTTGAGAAAAAACTTGCTTGTCCTTTCTGGAAACAAGGGGGGGAATTGTGTGAAGGTGTTGAAAGTCCTGCGGTGCTCGAATGGCCCTAGGCTTCATCCATACCATGTTACAGGGTGTTGGCATTAGCAGCTGATGAGTTGTGCTCAGTTGAGTTGTAGCCTATATTCTATACTCCCTTCAGGCCAGCCACTGTACTCAAGTGAGGGGCTTTAGGTGTGGACGGGATTCAGATTAGGGGCAACACTTGAGTTACAACTCGAGTTGACTTTGCAGTGAAGATAAGCCCAGATGCTTCTGCTCCCTGTAAATCCCCTTGCATGATTAAGGGTGTAGTAGCCTTACCTGGCCCCTCTCTGCCCCAGAAAGGGAAAAGATAAGAGGGCTCTCAGCCCAGAAGGTAGCAGAAATGTGTGGGTGAAGGGAGTCAGGCCACCACCCCCACAAAGAAAAGCTCATATTGGAGATCCCAGGGCTCAAGGGAGGAGTCTGGCTGGGAAGGTGTTTGTGGCAGGAAGGTTGTGGGAAAGAAGTGTGCAAATTTCCTAATCCCAGGTCTGTGAACATTCAGGTACATTGGCTCATTGTATGCAGGCTTGTCTAGAACCTATACGTCCGCTGATGTCAGATCTGTTCCTGATTGTAGGCAAAGCTCTCACGTGATCCATGCTAACTGACAGCTTTAAAACCGTTACTTTGTTTGGAAGCACCGACCTAATTGTCATATTTCCATAGTTATGGAGACTCAAAGACAACAGTTTGTCTTGCTTCGCTCAGGTTAATTACCAAGGCTAAAGGTTAGCCTAAATCCTCTATGCATCTGTCTAAGCAAAACCTGACTTAATGATATGGTCCCTCCTTTATCTAAGTATGAAGACTTTGTCTTAATGCAATCAGTTCCAGGATGCAAAAATTGCCTATTTCATCTTAAAGCATGCTTGATTTAGTTAAACATAGCCAGACAGTTGATTTAGAAACCCCTTTGGTTCCTAAATAGAAACTTTAAGAACAGAAGCTCAAGCCCATATCCCTTGAATGTGAATTCTTTCTCCTGACAGCTGGCTTTTCCCTTTTTCTCTCCACTGGCCCCTTCATTGCATTATTTGTGACACGATACTGAAGCAGCATTTTTCTGGTGTTAAAAGAAGATTATGCCTTTTTTAGTATCACTCTGCATACAGCAGGCAAAGCAGGGAGAACACAAATCACAGTTCTTAAGGGTCTAAATCTAGAGCAGCTGAATTTGGTGAGGAGGGGAGATGTCTGAGAGCAATGCTCCTTCAGGTACCATGCTATCGGGGTGGCAGTGTGGAGGCAGGGAACCTCTCTGAAAGACCACCTTAGCTTCTGTAGAACTTGGGTAATCACTCTGGGCACTGGGAGGCTGAACTGCCTGCCACTTCCAGGAAGAGGAGAAAGGCAAGTCCCAATCTCCTGATGAAAGATTAAGGCAGAAAATCTGAGTGCAAGCTTGTGGGACTTCTACTCCCTTTTGGGGGTTATTTTCCTCACCCCCTTCAGGGGAACATTTGAGCTTGATATTGGCCCTTAAAACATTCATTATTTTTAGAATTAAATACATCTGTCTCTGGTACTTCTATACCCCCTCCCCCATTACTATAGTATCTGGGCACCGCACAATCTTTAAGATATTTATTTGAACAGTGCCACTCTAAGGTAGATACTATTATCCCCACTTTACAGATGGAGTACATAACGACAAAGTAATTTGCCCCCTGGTCACACAGGAAGTCTGTGGCAGAGGAGGGATCTCCAAAGGATCAGGTGAGAACTCTAACCACTGGACTATCCTTCCTTTTGACTAGATTAGTCTATATAACCACCAAGTATAGTTTTCCTGTGGAGATTTGTTTAGAACTCCTACTGTATTTCGGCAGAAGCTATTGCAATGGAGTCTTTCACATATCTCGCTATTACCACTGACTCCAGACTTCTTTAGATAGTAGCTGATAAAGTTCAAAACAGCAATTTCCACCAACAAACAGGAACTGGAAGCTTAGGGAGTTAATAGAGCTTTTTCATCTCAACCTAACTCTGATTTAATTTCAGATAGCAGGAAATATGCCAGCTTTAGCTGCTAATTACGCATTGGAAATTATTTGTAGCAGGCCTCCAAGCTTCCTATTACAAAAATGCACTGACAACATTGCCAGCAGAAATGCTACATTTTTCTGGGGGTGGGGGCTATTTGGATTTTGCAGTGATCTTCTGTGATGATGTCTGAAATACATCAGGCTACATGACCAGTAATTTTAGCAAATTCAGAAACCACAAGTCAATATTTCCTCAGCAGCATCAGAAGTGCAGGCAATTTTGTCCGTTTTTCTTTAATGTGCTAAAAGTTGTTGAATAATTCTTTGGAGTGAGTTGGCATTAGTAATTAAATTTCAATTCTCATTTGCTCTTGGATCTAACTCAGCAAGCTCTCTCAGTGCCACACTCTGCTGCATTCTGATTATACTCACTTGGGAGTAGAGCTTTAATTCACCCTAAAAGATTTTTTGTTCTTTTAGAAAATGAGATACTGTTTCATTATGACTAAGCAGTCTGCACATTGTACTCTCTATTCACAAAAGGCCAGCTTTTGCCACCTTTATAGTACACTGCAATTAGACACCCACGCATACTGGCTGATTCTGGTTTGCTGGGATTGGGCTAAGGGGGTGTTTAATTGCAGAGTACACATTCTGGGTTCAGGCTGCAGCCTGAGCTCTGGGACCCTCCAACCTCACAGAGTTCTAGAGCCCGTGCTCCAGCTGGATCCCAAATGTCTACAATTAAACACCCCCTTAGCCCGAATCCCACAAGCCGAAGTCACTTGGCATGGGCCAGCTGCCAGTTTTTAATTGCAGTGTAAACATACCCATAATGAGTATAACCTAGGCTTAGTCCATGAATAGTACCACCAGGTAAAGGTGACATGCTATCCCAAATAAACTCAGCGTACCGGTAAACGGTGTGGTAATAACATGCTTTTTGGTTAACGTCTCCTATGTCTGTAGCAATTATATCTGGTACTTCTATATCCTCTTTCATTCCAAGGATGATCTATTTGATGTTAAATTTCTGTGGCACCTAGGCAGTAGCAATGACAAAGCAGTGTATAATATCACCTAACCCTCACATTATACATCTTAGAAAGAAGTGTTTGCCTCAATTTTCTAGGAAAGAACAGGCTTAAATGACCAAAAAGGAGGAAAAATGGGTCTGTGCTAGAATTGGTAAATACATAAGCAAATTTAACCACAGAACATTTTGATTTTTCAGCTGAAATTTGAATAAATTTTTTTTTGGCTTAAAACCAAAATATTTTCATTAGGAAATATGTCTGTGGTGCCTCATGGGAATAGTCATTTGGGTGCCTTGTTCTCCTGTTTTCCTCCTATAGGTTGGGATCCCTGGTCAGACTACATTTTCCATGATGCCCAATGATCTTCCCTCTTGGAAAGGGGAGGCAGTGGACCATGGGAGTCCCTGACCTTGATTCATCATGGGAGATGTAGTCCAGGTGGGGAGTCTGATCCATAGAAGAGAATGGAATACATGAGGCAATTGAAGCATGATGGCACCAATTCCTAATCATAATATTTTAGTTTACAGGCACCCTTTTTAACCAAAAATAAAAATTTTCTGAGAGAAGACACTTTTTTTACAAAAATAGTAATTGAGTTTAAAATCCAATTTTTCATTGGAAAAATAGTTTCAAGTAAATTATTTTGTCCAGCCCCAGTCTGTGCCCTTTCTTGCTGTTTTACAATGAATATAAGGAATCCCTGACAGGCTTTTTCTACATGTTTTTTACATTTAAAATTTAGGTCTTGTCTAGCCTAAAATTCATTGGATGGCTAGAGAACTGGAAGAATGACAAAGAAACCATGCAAGTGAAACCTGATTGAAATGAGAAATGGTTTCTACTTTGTTTTTATTCTTTGGGCCTGGTTCTCCAATGCTGTCACCTTGCGTGGTCCTTCATACCTGCACAAAATGCAAACACCTGTGTAAAGGGCATGAAAAATTCAGACTGGGTAGTGTTCCACCCACTCTGCCCAGCAAATGACGGAACAAGGTGTAAGGACAGTGGAGAATCAGGCCCTTTGTTATTTTTTATTTTAGTTAACCTGTATCTAAGGAAGTATCTCCCACCCCAAGTATAATAAGTATTCAACATCCACTGTTAATAAAGGGGTCAGAGAACTCCACTCCATAGTCCCAAGGAGAGCTTCAAAAACACAGCAAAGACAAATCTTGATATGACTGAATTTTTAAAGAAAAAAGACCAACAGAAGACTAACTAGTTTTTCCTGGAGAAGGAAGTGTTTCTAGTTGTCCATAGCCATTGTAAAGAGCACAACCCCATTTTTTTCTTTTGTAGGTCACTTTAGGGCAGACATACAGATTTGTTAACAGAAAATCTGAGTGGAAAGGGGTTTATTTTTCTTGCCTAAAGAGATCCACAAATTTGGGGCAGAATGGTAGCCTTGGTCACCCATATAGAAACAACCCCAATTTGCTTTTATTCCTAGGTAAAATACCAGCTGCTAAACCAGAGTCTGCTTGGGCTGCTAGACTAGATGTACATGTTGCTATTGTTTCTCTTGCTGATGCTGAAACAGTTGCTTCTAATTCATTTCCTACAGTTTAAGACAATCCAGCTGGACATCTGCCACAGCCTGTATAGTCAGTGGCTTCCATTTCCTCAGTCTCTATCGTTGCTTCCAGAGAATTAAGTTCTGGTGCAAAAGGTTATGTACAATACAGTATGCCACAGTGTTCCCAAGGGAAACCCAGCTAGGAAACACAAATAAACAGAGGGCTGGTCACAGGTGAAGACATCAATGAAAACATTCTATTTTAGCAAGAGGACGTGTGGGCCGTGCACCCAGCAGCCACACTTGGGCTTTCTACACCCCAGGGTATTTTGGCAAAACTTTCCCAGACCACATAGTCTAGGGCAGACATAAACAATACTAGGGATCAGGCTGATGTAGATCCACCCCTACCTCATCAGCTGTGCCCAGAGCATATTGGGCATTGCTGAAAATATGGATCCCACTGTATATTGGTCAGAAAATAGCTATGAGTGGGAGCAAGTGGATACAATTTACATGATGAGGGACTGAAAGGGAGAGGATGATAAAACAGGAGGGTGTAAAATAGTGTTTGTGAGATACTGTTTTATCTTATTGTCACATTCCGGGGCGCAGTCTAAACCAGTGAGGACTTATGTCACCACCTGCCCTGGAACCTTGGGTGCCTCACAATGCTTTGCTATTATAGCTTCCAATCTCTCACAAACAGCGTGCAGGTCGTGCTCTGCATGTCTGTGTATAGCTGCAACCCTGGGCCAGTCACTCTGGCCCCAGCAGCCTGTGAGCAACACTCCAGTCAAACTCTGGCTACCAGCAGCCTTGGTTACTGTTTGCAGAGTGACCTCCATGCACTCCCAGTCCTGGATTTTCCCCAAACTGTGCCCTTCCCTGGACAGTTCAGATATTAAAGTCCATTGCCCCTGTAAAGGGTCAATATTTAACAGTCTGCTGCTTTAACTGGCGTTACCAAACCGTTCAGTTTAAATACAGCACTGGATTAGTTTAGATTAAAAATAAAACAAGTTTAATTAACTACAAAGAGAAGTTTTAAGTGAGTAGAGTAAAAATATAAGGCATTAAAGTCAGAAATGATTATAAGAGAAATAAAGATAAAAGGCTTTCTAGTAGCTGAAACTTAAGCTAGACTTGGTTCAAGGTAAAATCCTTACCACATGTTCCCAGCAACATAGCTGACCAAATAATCCACATCCATCCATTTTCTGACCATTTTCCACCCATGTAACATACAACACCATTTCCAATCTCTTTGACCTATTAAGTCTCCCTTTCTTGAACACAGGCATAGTGACAGGTAGATGCATGGGACTGTTAAAAGCAGGTTTTACTTTACTGTTAGGATTGGTGTATTTTAGCTAATAATAGTAATTAGAATTTGTTCCAAGCCCCACGACTGGATAAGCATTTTCATGAACAATGGCCAGGATTTTCAGAAGTGAGTTGGCGTGGTTCAACTGGAGTGCCCAACTGGATATACCCAAAAGAGGCCTACTTTTCAGCAAATACTGAGCACCCACTCCCTGACGATTAGGCCTGTGGTATCAAGTTGGTAACCCAAAAATGGAGGCTTCCAAAATGACTTCTAAAACTCTTGGCCAATATCATAACTGCCTGACCTCATCCTACAACTCTCTTATTTATGAAGCAGTTATAGGACATATTTTCTCTCTCTCTAGTATCCATAATAAAACATGCTGCAAGAGACGAGAGACTTGAAAGGTCACGCACCCGAGTCAAAAACGTACAACTTAAAAGTGCTTGCCAGGTTATCAGTTCCGCTTTGTGCCTCTGGTGCCGCCAAACAGCTGTCAAGCTAGTTTAACCATCCGTTTGCTGATTGCAGTGGCTCTGTCAATTCCTCTCTGTCCCTGGCAACGGGATGTGGCTGCTGAAAAGTGGGTGTAGCCAGGATATCCCTATATCCTGGTGGCTGATTCTACTGAAATGACTCTTGGGAGGGCCGATGGCAGCTAGCAATGCTACATCTCCTGAAAAGAACTTGAAGTCCAGCTCCTGAGCTGCTGTCAAGCTGTGCTCAGCACAGTTCAGGAGGGCTATGTGCAAAATTTCCTTAAAGCTGCTCTTGGCTGCAGCTCAAGTTCAATTCAGTGGGTATATCATTGCAGTGGATGCGATGTTATATTGCTGAACACAAACATCATGATGATGTGCTGTCATCTCAGCAGAGCGCTGTGCTTTCACAGAGGCTAGGACCTGAACAGCAGCAGTAAGTACAACAGCCTGTGGAGGAGGATAAGCTAAAGCCTCATTTATTACAATCTCCTCTGAAATCAGTTATGCCCCTTCCTTTCCCCAGTATATATATACTGCTTCATTATCTGCATTTGCAGATAGGACAACTTGGCAAATGCAAAATCCCTGCTCCATTAAGATCCTTGTCAGGATCACACATTTGAAAGATCGGGAACAGACAATCTTAAGCCTATACATTTTGTGTTAGTGCTTAGCAGCAGGAGCTTAAAACTGTTGTTGCCAAGGGAGAATAGAATGAATGACTTGAGAATCTTTAAGAAAGCTCTTGAGTCACTTAAAACTGGGCGCCTGCCTGAGCAGGCTAATACACAATGTTAATGATCCTTGGAGCACAAAATCAAAAGTTAATGGAAATATTTAATTTCCAAGGCCAAGCACTTGGGCTTATGCTAACTTCTATGATTTTAAAAGCATCAGCATCTTCACATCTGGATGGATGCATTTTAATTTTGAATATCTTAAGTTTTGATCACTGCAGTTTTCTTACATCTTAATAGCTATTGGTAGACCTTACTGACTTCCTTACTAAATATTTGTTGTTCACAATACATTTCTTAACATTTTATCAAATAAAACATTAGCCATGATTTGAGCAAGGAAAAATTCATTCTCATTGACTTTACAAGATGGCTGATGTAATACTTTTATTGGACCAACTTCTGTTGGTAAGAGGGAGCAGCTTTGTCATCAACTTGGTAGCAGTAGAAATCAGGAGCCAGTTCTTCAGCTAAACTAACTTAGACTGGCTCAGTGTCTGACACCTAATGGTGGAATTCAGTGCAGTGCTCACATCTCCCTCCCCCAAAATCTTCAGTGTCCAGGCTGCCTGCCAGGGCCGGCTCCAGGCACCAGCCGAGCAAGCTCGTGCTTGGGGCGGCAGATTGTACGAGGCGGCATTCGGCCCAATCCTAGGGCGGCACGGCCCCCCTTTTTTTTTGTTCCACTCCGGCCGCCCTGTAGGGGGCGGCGGTGCGGAGGAGGGGAGCGCCCTGCAGCAAGCCCGGCAGGGCAGCCCGCGTCCTTCCCTCCCAGCCGACCACGGCGCGGAGCCCTCCCGGCAGGCGGCTCGGCGGTTGGGGCCGCTGACAGCGCCCCACTGAAGCCCTGGCCGCCCCCTTCTCTCTCTCCCCCCGCTCTCTCCCCCGCTAGCCAGGGCACCAGCGCAGGGAGTCCCCCTGCACCCTGGCTCCGGCCGCGCCGCAAGTTTTTTTGTTTGTTTGTTTGTTTTTTGCTTGGGGCGGCCAGAGCCGGCCCTGCTGCCTGCCAATCCCTCTGTCAATCAGGCAGCTACAGTGATTCTGAAATATTTAAACAGTGCTTCCGTGGTGCTGTGGAAAGGTTCCATGACTTGGTAACATGAGTACAAGTGGTTCAAGAAGGAGAATAAGGGTATGCTTACACTTCAAGATAGCGGTGTACATTTGAAGAGACGTACCTGTGCTAGCTCTGATGGAGCTAACATGCTACAAATAGTGTACAGCCATGGCGGTGGGAGTGGCAGGAGGGGGTAGCTGCCAAAGTTCATACCTGTCTGAGACACTAGGCACATAATCAGGGCAGATAGCCCCTCCCACAGCTACACTCTGTGTTTAGGGCACTAGATGGATCAGAACTAGCATAGGTATGTCCCCTCATGCTGGAATTTACACCTTCCAGATCAAAGCGTAGATAAACCCTAAGAGCCAGGACTCACAAATTTATTCTTAGCTCTGCCACTGACTCATAGTGTGACCTTGGGAGGCCACTTCAGGTATAATCTGCACTGGAAAAGGTGTGCTGGTATAACAATACTGGCAATCCCTCTAAGGTGTAAATGCAGCCTCTACCAGCAGCAGAGTGCTTTTGCCAGTATAGCTCTGCTATACCAGTTCCCTGAAAGAAACTAACCTTCCCGCCAAAAGCACTTTTTGAAGTGGCATAACTGCACCTACATTAGGGCTTTTGCTTTTTATTAAAATGTAAAAAAAAAAAAAAACCACACCCCTAACCAACATTATTCTTGGCCTAAGGTATTAATTTAATTACTTGTAGTTGGGCCAGAGATTCTGTGGATCAGCAGGTAGGACCCCCACCTTGGAGGTGGGAGACCCTGGGTCCAGTCCTCCTGCTTCCATCGCTTTCATTATTGGTCCATTGTGGAACAGCATCAACAGGAGAGATTGAGGGATTTTCCCCACATAAGTATATCCCAGACCTCAGAGCACTCTCCTGAGAGGTGGGAGACCCTGGTTAAAATCCTTCCTCCCCATCCAGCAGAGAGAGGGGAATTGAACCTGCATCTCCCACATCCCAGGAGAATGGAATAAAATCTGTCTATAAGTTAGGACCTCTTCCTTCTCCTGTAGTAGCAGCAGCCAGATTTTGAATGGGACTTGATCGAGTAGGTAGCCTCAGAGCCTGCCTGCTAGATCAGGCCCTGCATGTGACTTAGATGGCCAAATGCCCATCTTCCCCATGAATGGCTCTGGAGCTTAGGTAGGAAATAGCATTTGGACACTTAGGGGCAGGCAGCAGGGCACATGCTCAGAGGCAGAAAAATGGGCCCTGAGGGAAGTTTTACCCTGAAATTGTAGGTGCCAAGCTCATTTAGGTGCCTGCAGGGTTCAGTGGGAGTACTGTGGATCAGAGTGGAGCCAAAATTTGGACTTAGATGCCTAAACCACAGATATGACTAAATCTGGGGTTTAGGAGCCTAAGTACCTTTAAGGTTCTGGGCCCAAGTCTCTAAGGCCTGGTCTACACTAGGTGTTTATGTCGAATTTAGCGCCGTTAAATCGAATTAACCCTGCACCCGTCCACACCATGAGGCTATTTAGTTCGACGTAGAGGGCTCTTAAATTCGACTTCTGTACTCCTCCCCAACGAGGGGAGTAGCGCTAAATTCGACATGGCCATATCGAATTAGGCTTGGTGTGGATGGAAATCGACGGTAATAGCTCCGGGAGCTATCCCACAGTGCACCACTCTGTTGACGCTCTGGACAGCAGTCCGAGCTCGGATGCTCTGACCAGCCACACAGGAAAAGCCCCAGGAAAATTTGAATTCCTTTTCCTGTCTGGGCAGTTTGAATCTCATTTCCTGTTTGGACAGCGTGGCGAGCTCAGCAGCACCGGCAACGATGCAGAGCTCTCCAGCAGAGATGGCCGTGCAATCCCAGAATAGAAAGAGGGCCCCAGCATGGACTGATCGGGAAGTCTTGGATCTCATCGCTGTGTGGGGCGATGAGTCCGTGCTTTCCGAGCTGCGCTCCAAAAGACGGAACGCAAAGATCTATGAGAAGATCTCGAAAGCCATGGCAGAGAGAGGATACAGCCGGGATGCAACGCAGTGCCGCGTGAAAATCAAGGAGCTGAGACAAGGCTACCAGAAGACCAAAGAGGCAAACGGACGCTCCGGATCCCAGCCCCACACATCCCGTTTCTACGAGGCACTGCATTCCATCCTTGGTGCGGCCGCCACCACTACCCCACCACTGACCGTGGACTCTGAGGATGGGATATTGTCCACGGCCGGTTCCTCGGACATGTTAGCGGACGGGGAAGATGAGGAAGGAGATGAGGAGGACGAGGCAGTCGACAGCGCTTACCAAGCTGATTTCCCCGACAGCCAGGAGCTCTTCATCACCCTTACAGAGATCCCCTACCAACCGTCCCCAGCATCTAACCCGGACACAGATTCAGGGGAAGGATCAAGCGGTAAGTGCTTTAAACATATAAACCTTTATTTTTTACAAAACTTGAATATTAAGACTAAGAACAATCTGTGAATCATGATTTCTTCCCCTTGGGCGCTTAAGTAATCAGTAACAACTATTTAAAAATAATCAAACAGTGTCCGGTTGTGCATGATTGTGCTGCCCAAGCTGCTCCACTCTTTAGTCCCTGCTACTGCAGCTATATTAGAATACTGTCTATATGTCCTGGGATAGAGCAGTAATCCTCCACGGACATCTCCACAAAGCTCTCCTGCAGGTAATGGGATAGCCTGTTCATCAGGTTCCTGGGGAGAGCGGCTTTACTTGGTCCTCCAAAGTACGAGACGTTCCCGCGCCAGGAGACAAGCAGGTACTCTGGTATCAGTGCCTTGCATAGCATGGCGGCATAGGGCCCCGGTCTCTGCAGGCTTTCTCGAAGCATCCGTTGGATCTCGGTGTCCGGGATCCTCATGAGAGTAATGTCGCTCATGACAACCTGCTTTGAATTAGGTAGGGGACTGTTAGTATTGGGACTGCTTGCAACAAGTTCCTTTACAGAACTGTGACCGCTGGTTTACAGCCACGCGGTGGGGCGGGAGAGGGCCAGCATCCAGGGATCTTTCCCTGGCACATCCGCGAGGGGGTGGGACAGGGCCAGAGTTCCTGCTTGGCCGATTGCTGGCAGCACAGACTGGCATTGCTTTCAATGTGAAAGGAGGCCAGTGGTACTCCTAAAGTTTTAAGCAGCCACAAGTATACGGCTTACCATGTTTGCCTGCTACAGAGAGTACCGTGTCCTGCCCCGCTTCCCAGATCGGCAGTGCAAAAGCCCAGGCACTGAAGGCGAGGTTCGAAAATTCGACCTTGCCCTGAGTGCGCATGTGATAGGTGTGGTTCATGGTCTTGTTCACAGAGAAAGACTATGTTCTTGATTCACAACTACATTTATGTTTTGGAGGAATTCACTGCCTTTTCCTCATTCCCACAGCCACATCTGCGACTGTCTCCCAACCCAGCCTGGCATCACACTCCCAGAGGCTAGCGCACATTAGGCGGAGGAAGAAGAAGACGCGAGAGGACATGATCTCAGAACTAATGGGCTGCTCCCGAGCCCAGGCAGCACAGCAGAACCAGTGGAGGGAGAATTTGTCCCAAATGCACCGGACACACATGGAACGTGAGGAGAGGTGGCGGCAGGAAGACCAGCAGGCGACTCAAACGCTGCTTGGACTTCTGAGGGAGCAAACGGACACGCCCCGGCGCCTTGTTGATGTTCTGCAGGAACGGAGGCAGGAGGACAGAGCCCCGCTGCAGTCTATCAGTAACCGCCCTCCCCCGCCACCAAGTCCCATACCCCCCTCGCCCAAAGTCCAAAGAAGGAGGGGCGGCAGAGTCCGTGAAAACTCTCACTCCACCCCTGCAGACTGCTCAAGCACCAGAAGGCTGTCATTCCCCAAAATTTGAAAAGTCCTTTCCTGCCCGCCTCACCCAAGCCCCCGTCCAACTTTCACCCCCCAGTTTCCTGTCTGGTTGTTAATAAAAAATACGTTTCTGTTCATTACTGTTTCAGTCTGGCTCTTTTGAGGGAGAGTCTGTCTGAAGGGGGGGAAGGGGCTTGGTAATTGGACAGGACAGTCACCTTTAGCAGGGTACAGAGGCGGGGGCAGGTCCAGCAGCAGGGCACATACACAGTGCAGTGACTATTTACCCTGGTCAGTCTGGGAGGTGGTTTTCATGTTCTGTGGGGGGCGGCGGGGGGGGGGTTAGTTGCTCTGTGACTTTGTGGCGGGGGAGGGCAGTTACAGATCGTATGCAGCGGTCCTTGTCCTGGATCACAGAGCCACGCAGCAGGGGATCTGTAACCCTCCTCCCCCTGCCATAAATTCACATAGCCCCCACATACACGCAGTCCCACTCAGGAGGGCTGGCAGGCTCCGTTGAAACAACCAGTCCGCCACTGTGAATCCTGTCATTCCTGGAGTTTAGAAGGATCATTTGCATCAGTACACTACACCCGCTCCCCACCACAGTCTGCGTCCCCGGTTTCAAAGATTCCCGCGAAAACAGTACTAAAGACAACGGTGTTCAATAACAAAAGTAAAACTGATTTTATTTTTTTGGAAGGGGGTGGAGGGGGTCTGTAACTGGAGAGGATAGTCATCCTTAACTGGGTAAAGAAACGGGGGCAGGTTCAGCTTCTCTGTACAGAAACTTAAAAGTCACTGGTTACCCTGCTCACTGTGGAACCTGGCTTTCAAAGCCTCCCGGATGCACAGCGCGTCCCGCTGGGCTCTTCTAATCGCCCGGCTGTCTGGCTGGGCGTAATCAGATGCCAGGCTATTTGCCTCAATCTCCCACCCCGCCATAAAGGTCTCCCCCTTGCTCTCACACAGATTGTGGAGCACACAGCAAGCAGCTATAACAATGGGGATATTGGTTTCGCTGAGATCACAGCGAGTGAGTAAGCTTCTCCATCTCCCCTTGAGACGTCCAAAAGCACACTCCACCACCATTCTGCACTTGCTCAGCCGGTAGTTGAAGAGTTCTTTTTCAGTGTCCAGGGCGCCAGTGTAGGGCTTCATGAGCCAGGGCATTAGCGGGTAGGCTGGGTCCCCAAGGATCACTGTAGGCATCTCCACATCCCCAAGAGTTATTTTGTGGTCCGGGAAGTAAATACCTTCCTGCAGCCGTCTAAACAGACCAGAGTTCCTGAAGACGCGAGCGTCATGAATCTTGCCCGGCCATCCGACGTTGATGTTGGTAAAACGTCCCCTGTGGTCCACCAGTGCTTGCAGCACCATTGAAAAGTAGCCCTTTTGGTTGATGTACTGGCTGGCCTGGTGGTCCAGTCCCAGGATAGGGATGTGAGTTCCATCTATAGCCCCACCGCAGTTTGGGAATCCCATCGCGGCGAAGCCATCTATGATGACCTCCACGTTTCCCAGGGTCACTACCTTTGAGAGCAGTACCTTGACGATTGCGTTGGCTACTTGCATCACAACAACCCCCACGGTAGATTTGCCCACGCCAAACTGGTTCGCAACAGACCGGTAGCTGTCCGGTGTTGCAAGCTTCCAGAGGGCTATGGCCACTCGCTTCTGGACAGTCAGGGCTGCTCGCATCCGGGTGTCATTGCGCTTCAGGGCAGGGGACAGCAACTCACAAAGTTCAAGGAAAGTCCCCTTCCGCATGCGAAAGTTTCGCAGCCACTGGGATTCGTCCCAGACCTGCAGCACTATGCGGTCCCACCAGTTCGTGCTTGTTTCCCGTGCCCAGAATCGCCGTTCGACAACATCCACATGACCCATTGTCACCGTGATGTCCTCAGAGCTGGGTCCCGTGCTTTCTGAGAGGTCTGTGCCCCCCTCAGAGTTCAGGCCCTCACCGCGGTGCCGTAGCCTCCTCGCCTGGTTTATCTGCATCTGCTTCTGGGAAAGGTGGATGATAACCTGCGAGGCGTTGACAAGTGCCACAACTGCAGCGATGGTCGCAGCGGGATCCATGCTCGCAGTGCTGTGGCATCCGCGCTGTCACTGACCCGAAAAGTGCGCGAACTGATTTCCCGCCGGCGCTTTCAGGGAGGGAGGGAGGGCGGTAGTGACAGACGGATGATGACAATTACCCAAAAGCACCCTCGACCCTTTTTTTTTTTACCCAGAAGGCATTGGCGGCTCGACCCAGAATTCCAATGGGCAGCGGGGACTGCGGGAACTGTGGGATAGCTGCCCACAGTGCACCGCTTCCAATGTCGACGCTTTCCCCGTTACTGTGGACTCACAAAGTCGAATTACTGTCCTTAGTGTGGACACACAAGTTCGACTTTGCAATATCGATTCCACATATTCGATTTAAGTGAAATCGAAATACCCTCGTAGTGTAGACATACCCTAAGACACTGGTCCTACAAAGTCCCAATACCCTGAACTGCTATTAAAACTTTCTTGGGACTTGAGCATGTGCAACACCTCAAAAGAAGCTTGTGACTTCCCAGGATTGGCCTCTGTTTCTCTGATCATTAAAATGGAGATAATGGTACCTACCTCACAGGCATATTGTGTATAAATTTATTACAGTTTGTAACTACTTTGCAGTTCTTGGTAGAAGGCATCATAGAAGCAAAAAATATTTGTTTATTACTATTAGTGGGTTATTGCTTAAAAGACACATGAATAAATAGCTTTGGGATGGATATTTACCCATAAATGAGACACATAAAAGAATAATACAATGGCAACTTCATAAAGGAACATCTGCTAAAGAAAACAGCCTATGCAAAATCCCTGCATATTGAGATCATTCACTAACCAGCTTCCCATTGAGGACTCAATGTCACAAATGGGTTGTATTCACTGGCTTTTCATGTATTCAGTGTTGGGTTCAAATCCTGAATAAAGCCATGGGTGAAAATGAGTCTGGATGGTCTCTTCCACATCCTCTTTTATGCACCACATAATTTAGCACATTACCAGGCTCAGCTCAAGAGAGACTGGAGAACTATGACAGCAGGTGTATTACAGATCATAATTCAGATGCAGTAGCAGAGCAGTTTGCACAGCAGCAGGCTTCCTCAAGCCAGCGCGTTTGATCTCTCACTTTTCTGATCTATAGATTGACTCAGTTTTAAAAGTCCTATTTTCTATTAAATAAAGGAAGCCCTCTCAGGGACGAATTACCACAGATTATGGCCAAAGAATGGTCCCAAGGAGGTGAAATGCTTGTTTGTCAGTATTAATTAGGGACAGTAAAAGGGGTTTGGAAAACAAATCAGGAATGGCTTGCCTTTTTTTCCGTCCAAACCACTATGAGTGGAAGTTGAAGCAAGGGGGCGGGAGGAAGTATCGACTAATAATACTCAGAACATGGAAAGGAAAAGAGGCTTAGCTAGACTTTTGAACCTCTTGAAGTTCACCCAGTACTACTCTGTATTAACATAATGTTGAGCTTGCTTCTCATCTTCTATACAAAATGAGGCATTGCTGTTTACAAAAACAGATGCATGGCAGGCAAGGAGTTGAGGAACAGGGTCAGGAGAATTTCATGTAAACCAGCATTTCTCAACGTGACATGTTAATGTATGAGGTCACCAGCTCCAGGGACAGACGGTAGTATATAGCACTAGGATTCAAAGTTCAAGGCTCTCATACCATATATATTTACCTGTCAAAATACCAGAGCTTTACAGTGACTGCCACACTGTGTTGCGGTGATTTTCTTGGTGGAGATGTATGCATTTGGAGTTTCATTTTTAATGCTCAGTGGAATCATTCCTGTTGACAGAACAAGGCTGATGTGTTAAAGTGAAGCACTGATAAGAGCACCAAAAACACTTTAATACCCTTATCAGGAGCTATTTGTGAATTTGCCAAACATTCTGATTTTTTTCCTTTGTTAGTGGGTATAAAATTCTTATTAAAGCATAAAATAGCTTCCTTGGGGATTTATGTTCTAGTCATTTACTTAGGATTAGAATTGAAATGTTCACTGTTCTAAACATAAGGGAACAAATTAATCTCTGGTACCGTTCTGATGGCTTCACTGTGACAGCAGGGAAGATACAGGCACAGGTTTAGGTCCAATATTAGAGACTCTAATTAACTGTCATTGGTTCAATTCCCAGTAGCCTTTCAAAGTAGATGCACTGAATTCCATGCAGTGTGTGTGTGGGCTTTGGATCTTAAAACCAAAGGTAATTTTTTCAAATTTGTGTACTTAAAAGTTAGGCAGTTAAATCCATATTTAAGTGTCTATAAACATGTGGCCTACTCTTCAAAGGTGCTGAGTACTCTCAGCTCCTGTGGAAATAAACAGCAGCAGCAAATATCCAGCCCTTCTTAAAATCACGCCACTTAAATTTAGGTGCCTAAATATTGATATAATTACCTAACTTGAAGCACCCATATTTGACAACTTTGTCCCAAGCTCTCTTCTCCTCTGTGTGGGAAACTAAAAATCCCTTGGCACTTCTCACAAAATCAGGGGGATGTTTCTATGTACAATGCTGCAGCGGCGCAGCTGTAACGATACAATCTGGTGAAGATGCTCTGTGCCATCGGGAAAGAGCTCTCCTGTCAGCTTAAAAAAATCCACCTCCCCGAGCGGCAGAAGGGTAAGAAGCTCTCCCACCGACATAGCGCTGGGCACACAAGTGCTTGCATCGGTGTAACTTATGTCACTCAGGGCAGGGGAATATTCACCCCCCTGAGCAACATAAGTTTTTGGTGACATAAGCCATAGTGCAGACATAGCCGTAGTGTTCTTGATCAAATTTCCCTCCTCCGTCCCCTGGAGGTTTGTAGGATGCTGTATCAGTTGTTTTCCCTTTTCCCCCCTTCCTAGAAGTAGCTCATTTCATTGGTGGTTTATGTATGATCATTTGGGATTGTTGAGGATGAAAGGTGCTATGTCATGTAAAGTGCCATTATTGGTATTTTTTTCACCTACAGCCAGGGTTGCAGAAAACTACCAGTCTTTACATAATTGATCTGACAGAAAAAGAACAAAGAAAACGAAGATATCTGTGCCTTCCATGCAGTGTGTAGCAGGTATCTGTGTCAGCTGCTTCCTGCAGCAGAAATTTCAGGATGGGTATTTTGCTGTGTAAACCAGTTCTGTCAGCTTGCATTGCATCAAATTACCTGGCATGATGTGATGTAAAATGGGAGCACAAATAGATCCTGTGGCATGGAAAAATGTTACTTTAAAGGAAAAATGTTTCTCTGATGTTCCCTGTGGTTACCATGTTCCATACGGTTACACATAGTGTGCAACAAATTTGGGGCTGCATACATACTGTGCATACACCCTGGTCATTGACTTCTGTAAATCACATCCCCCTGCGGCATGGTGAATAGAGCTTAGAGGTAGGACATTCAGCTAACCAATCTCAACTTTGCACTGCTTAGGGTAAAATAGAATTGCCATTCATTGTCAACAGTATTATGGTTCATTCCATGTTTATAAACACTAATGGACAAATATTAAATGGATAAGGGAAAACAATACTGTTTAAATACCTGTTCTCCACTGTCCTCGTGGTGATATTCACTCACAGTGCCAATGATCACCATGAGGCTTATATACCACCACTAAGTCCTACTGAAACCCTATTTTGAGGATGTAAGTGGTGGCATCCTACTCACGACATCACCTACAGAGCCTGCGTCTTTAGCTCAAGCTGTCATAACTTATGCTTTCAACTGTGGTGTTCCCTAGTTCAGTCCCCAGTCGGTCAGGTAAGATGACTTCCTTCATATAAGCAAGGAGAAAATGGCTTCAGATGAGACTGAGGCAGAGAAAGACAGGAAAGCTGTTTCAGCTGGTGGGAATTGTAGAGGAGCAGGCTCTCAGAAACTGTGGCCAGGCTTGGTGAAGGAACAAAGGCAGCAAATATGAGGGAAAGGAGCTGAGTGAGACAAGGTCCATGAGGCAGCTGGTGCTAATCTATGGAAGGCTTTTAAAAATGGGAATCAGTAGTCATAGCTGAATAAGATGGGTGGTGTGGCTTTTTCTTTTTTGTAGATATGAAGTTGGCCAGCAACATTTTGCTGGAGTCTGGAGAGTTGGGCTTTCAGGAGGCTTTAGAGAAGGGAGATGCAAAAAGAAAAAAGATAGAGGTAGACTAGTAAAATATTGAGATTGTTTCCAAAGGTTAATCTTTGATAGGTGAGGTCCTTGGACCTTTGTTAAAGTGCCTGTATTACTTATCAAAGGGGGAAAAAACTCACATTATTTCCCTCCCAGATTAATAAAGAAGCCTGGGAATGTAAAAGAAATTGTTATTTTGGCTCGTGTGACTAAACCAGTCTAATAAGGAACTGAAATTATGTGCACATTATAAGAATCCCGTACGTGACTAAAATAAAATGAAAAGTCCTTGAATAATTTCCTCATTCTTTTCATAGGGAAAAAAAACCTTATCACACAGAATAAAAACATCACTTAACTGAGGCTGTTTTGCATCTGGTTCTCTGTGTTGTGATAACAAAGGCCAAGTTGTAAGGAGAATGTTTACTGCAATAAGACACTAATGTATTCATTGGAATCTAAAGTGTTCTATGAGAAATTCTACAGTACAAAAGTAATTAACATTAATCATCATAAACAATGAAAGTGGCATTATCATCAAGTGATAGTGTGCACGGAAATAATACATGAGAGCCTGGAATAAAAGAGCTGCTTCTACATAGCCTCTGCAGTTATCTCACAACTGCTTGTAGTGTATTAGGGACGCTTTGCTGCCCGAATGGGTTTTGACCTTAGCACAGCGTACAGTTTTTTCCAATGGGTACAGTTCATTTTTTACATCTCCACACATGTCTTCAGGATTGGGGCCCTGTCCTGCTCCCATTAAAATTGCTATTGGTTTAACAAGATCAAGTTCTTGGGCCCCAAATCCTGCAACGACTTAAACGCATGCTTGTGTTTACACATGGTGTGGTGGATCAGGCTCTCTGGGCACAATGGTCTGAAATGTTTTGCTGTCTGTGCCAGGAGAACATGGAAAATAAGCTGTCAAATTGTAAAATCTAAGAAAAACCCAGTTACTGACTATAATAGGACTCTTCACAGTGCATAAAGTTAAACATGTGTCTAAGTTTTGACAGGGCCAAAGCCAAGGATTGAAAATGCCATTCATTATAATGGTGCATATTTTCATTGTGACAAATTGCATTACCAATTACACAAAATCATGCCCAGGACAATTAAAGAGTTGGACTTTTTCAGTGTTAGGTACAGGTGCAAGAAAATATTCTATTTTCATAAAATTCTCCTTTATCTAAAAATAAAATCTAAGCTAACACATTCTCCCTTCAACTCTTTACATCATAAAAATTAGCCTTATTTTTTTCCCTTTGGAAACATCTACATGGGGAAAAATGATTAAGAGTACTTCACAAAACTAGTTTGCTTAGGAAATTACCCATTATCGTGTATTAAATAGAATGACAGTCCCATTCCTGAGCTCTGCTGAAGTATTGTATTAATGTTTCAGATATGCCACTTTCTCGTCTTCCTGTAATTCCTACAATTATACCCTTTCAGATTTATAAAAGTGCCTAGTTTTTGTACTTCTAATGCACTTTTTAGTTCTTCCATTCTGAGATTTTAACTATAGGCTGCGTGAATTTGTTTTTCCTAATTTCAGCATTGTTGGGTACATGTTCCACTTAGACTCTGTGTGTGTGTGTGTGTAGTTGGAAGGTAGGAATAAATGTACAGACAGAAAATGTATTAAATACTTTATTGCTTTCACAGGGCACCTATTTGTGTTAGCCTAGATTTTAGGTGGTTTCTGTCTATCCTAAATTATAGCTGTGTGAATAATCAATTTTTTTTTTATTCAGACAGCAAACTGGAACCCCCTCCACCCCCACGAAAATATTCAGTTTGGTTCCAAACGTATTTGGAACCAGTCAGATCCACGGTCTCCTTTTGTCCCAGTGGCTAGGGCACTTGCCTGGGCTGTAGAAGACCTAGGGTTGAATTACCACTCTGGAGGTAAGGATTGAATTCAGCCCTTAGCATAGAAGCCCATCACCAGCACTTACAGTCTGCTAAGGTATTAAGCAGAGCCTACGCCCAGTGCTGTCACCCTCCATGTGCATGTGGAGTGCTATGGGTGAGTGACACACTGTGGGTAAGCTCACTACAGAAGGATGGTAGGCCACTAACACCACTTTCAGGACAAAAACAACGAGGAGTACTTGTGGCACCTTAGAGACTAACAAATTTATTTGGGCATAAACTTTCATGGGCTAAAACCCATTTCATCAGATGCATGGAGTGGAAAATGAAGTAGGAAGATATATATATACATAGTATATGAAAAGATGGGGGTTGCCTTACCAATTCTAACAAGACAATTCAATTAAAGTGGGCTATTATCAGCAGGAGGAAAAAATCACTTTTTGTAGTGGTAATCAGGGTGGCCCATTTCAAACAGTTGACAAGAAGGTGTGAGTAACAGTAGGGGGGAAAATTAGCATGGGGAAATTAGTTTTTAGTTTGTGTAATGACCAATCCACTCCCAGTCTTTATTCAGGCCTAATTTGATGGTGTCCAGTTTGCAAATTAATTCCAGTTCTGCAGTTTCTGTTGAAATCTATTTTTGAAGTTTTTCTTGTTGAAGAATTGCCACTTTTAAGTCTGTGACTTTTTACTAATATGAAACTCTGATTTTTTGTTTCCTGTTTAAAAAATAATCAAGACCCTCTGGTCCATTCTGACTGCTTGTTTTTTCTCCCTGCTCCAGCAGATCAAAGCTGTGCTAAGTCTGGCTTAACTGGCCATAGGGCTTCTAGATTCAACTGCAATATAAATAAATAATAATAATAAATACTCCAGAGGAAAGTACACAACCCTGATAATGGACAGTTTATGGAATCATTTTCCCATGGGGGAATTTTTTTTTTACTAGTGGAAGGATATCCTCTCTGGTTTAAAAAAAAGAAAGCCAGATCAAGATATACCTAGGAAATCAAAGAGTTCATTGCTAGACAAGCCATATCAGTAGTTGCTCACTATAAGACCAAATGTCTCGTTTGATGCTGTTCTTGCCAAAAGCATCTTTCACCAGGAAGCTTCCAGGGAGCATCAGAGTCTTTGAATTTGTTGTTGAAATGCAGTGCAAAATTACTTCAGGTTCTAGGGAAAACCTTCCCTCCACACTGTTCCATCCCCCTGCCCCTTCCCCAAATCACCGCGTAATGGGATAGGGATGGGTGTAACTTGTTTGAATAATTTATTTGCCCAAATAAATATATATATGCAATTTTGGTTGGCCTACAACTATTCAAAAATTTGACACAATGGTTTTGGCTGGGAAAAAGTTTCCAGGTCAGCTTCGGAAAAGTGAAGCTGTTATCTTCCCCCTCCCCACCCCAATACCTTCAACCCAGTGGTTGGGACATGTGTTTGGGATGTGGGAGACCCAGGTTTAAATCCCCACTCCCAAGCAGACAGTTGAACTCAGTTTTCCTCTTCACCCTTTTAGGTGACTCCCCTAACTATCAGGTGATGGGCTATTCTGCTCTCAAGGCTCCTGTTGAAGCCATTCCACTTTGTATATTTAATTAGGCCAAAGAGAATAGGAGTGATTTTATAGCCTGGTGATTAAGGCACTTGGCTGTGACATAGGGAGATATGGATTCAAATCCCTCCTCTGAGTCAGGGCATGTTTACACTTAAAACAATGCAGCTGCACTGCTGTAGTGCTGTAATGAAGACTCTCTATGCTGCCTGGAGCGAGCTTTCCTGTCAGCATAGTTAATCCACCCCTCTGAGAGGCTGTAGCTATGTCAACAGGATAAGCCCTCCTGCCCACATAGAGCTGTCGACATGGGGGGGTTGTGTTGGTATAACTGTCACTCAGGGGTGTGGATTTTTCACATATCGTATTTACTGATATAGGTTTGTAGTGTAGACCAGCCCTCAGACAGAGAGAATATTTGAATCTAGTTTGGCTTTCTGAGATCTGAACCATGGGAGGGGTATCAGCAGGACAGTGTTTTGGTCCCTGGAGAGAAACAGAAGCAAGAGCACTGTTTCTTGGGACCAGGCAGAAATGCCAGGCTCCTGCACAGGAAGACGTGGCTGCATTTTGATTGGTTTCTGCTGCTGTTTAAGGAAATGGGATGTATGTACATTATTTTACAAATAAACTAATGATTGTCACAAATTTCTCTTTCGAACAAAAATGTCCCAGGTTTTACCTACCACTCAATCAAAGCTAAAGAGGCAACAGTACAGTGGCAAGAATCTCTTGAGAGACCATAATCACTATTTATCTCCTTTAGTTTTCAATGCTACACGTTAATTAATTTCAGAGATGTGCTGGACAGTCTTTGTGACTTCAGCAATACACCAAAAGGGTCTGTATGATGCCAAAGCAAATATCGTAGGCAATATGTATACTTCCTGTGACAAGTTACTAGTGTACATTACATCCTGTTATATACAGTACCAGTATTATACACAATCCAAATAAACATTTACCTCTTTCTCTAAGTGCTGTTCTTGGCAAATGTGTTGCTTTTTGTTCTGACATCTCTCTTCTGCTCTGGAGTATGTGTGTGGGGTTTTGTTTGTTTGTAATCCAGCCAGATCTAGCTACACCAAGAGGGAGAAGAGCAGCCAGGTCACACTCCAGTAAAGAGAACAAGAAATGTGTTAGTTAAAACAGCCTTTGAATTCTGTCCCTCTGGGAGGTAATAGTGCCTTTTACTCTCAGAGGTCTGGATTAAGTAGAAGTTAGCACTAGCACCTCCTTGTGGACAGACAAGGTATGGCAGCTCTCTCTTCGCTGGTGCATGCCGGTTCTGGCTTCTCCCCCACTGTTGTGGCCTGCCTCTTCCTGTGATTTGCCTCTCAAGCCAGATGACTTCAAAGTCTCTGCCCGAGGTATTCTCTGAAGGGGCGTTAACACAAATAAACCAAGTTAGTAAGGGACAGCAAGAAATGCCTCCCTCTCAAGGTGTATCAGGATCAGGACCTCCTGGATTTTTCCCTCAGGGAGGGACCTTCAGGCAGTGGTTGTCAAGGAAGCTCCTGCCTTCTGTCAGCTCCTCTCCTCAGAGCTGTATTCTCTTCCCTGGTCTGGCCACAAGAGAGCTGTTCTGCTTCCCCTTTAAACTCCTTCTCCAGCTGTACATCTCTTGCAGGTGTGGTGGGGCAGAGCTGGCTGAGCCCAGAGCAGCTCCTTAACACTTGTTGTCCACCCCAACATGCTTCCCAGGTAACAAATGGATAGAATTACTGAGGGGAACAGGAACGAACTGCAATAGTAGTTAATTATGATTTGGTACATGTCTTTCATTAAACTGTTGTTTCCTTCCCTGTGGTCCTCAATAAGCCATTTTTCAAAACTCTCCTTGTGATTGCTTTTCTGGATGAATCATCCCATCACTCTGTAACAGCCATGATGTTGCGTTACATTTTGTGCTACGGCATTAATGAGCCTTGACTCATGCATTTTGAAACAGACTGATCGATATGATGAGTTTATAGAGAGAACCTGAAGAACACAAGGTTCCTGGCAAGCAGAGCTTTCACAGCAAAGTAACTTTTTATATTTTTTTGTTTTTGAACAGACTGGCCACTGAGTGAAGTGTTTGGGTAATCTGCACAAAGCAGCTCTCATGGCAATAGGTGTTGTGGGATAACAATGATGCCAAGATCAAGTCAATCAAACTGTAACAAACAGGTTCCTTGGAATGAAGGAGACTCACAATCACTTATACGTGTAGTGACACCATGCAATAACCATTCAGTTATGAATAGTGCACCATAGTATTTGCAGTCCCAGATGTGCTGGCCCTCTGTCCGGGGTGAATTTCTCTGAGTAATCTGGCCCCAGATAAGGATGACAGTCTACCCATATGAAAGCTCTAGTCCCTATGGAAAAAAGAATTGTTATTTTATGGAGGTTGGTAACAAAGACAGAAGAATGTTCACCAGTAGGCTTCTTTGATGTTGGCAAGTCAACAACTGGGACTATTTTGATACACGCGTGTCTGACAATAAAAATCCTAGTGGAACATGCAGAATTAAAATACTCCCAGAAATAATGGAAGGATTTGAGATTGAATGGGGCTTCACGACTGTGGAGGAGCAATACCTACTTACCATTAACAGCAAGCAAGTGACTAATGGAGGGCTGAAATGATCTGATGGATACAATAATATATATAAAATATTTATATGTACTACTTATATACCTTAAAAAAGCCATCCAATAGCCTGACTTCTCCTCAGTCTAGCCTTTCTTGTAGGTGTTAATGGAAGAAGTGCCTTGATTTGAAAGAGGGAAGGGTCTCAAGGAGAGTTTTCTAGTTATAAGGACAATATGGAAGAAGGCATAAATACAGTAGTGGGAGAAGTGGACAACTGAGTGGTTGTGATGGAATGCACCCCTGTATTCAGACCCTACATGCCATTGTAATAATCTTTGTACAACATATGCCTTGTGAGGTATCATCTGAAAGCTAATAACTCACTGGTCAATAATATCACGGTGAAACGTATGTAGCAACACTATGTGTGAAGTTATAAAATGTTAAAGGCACATGTTCAAACTCATAGCTCCGATTGGGTAGAACTGGTCAAGCAGGCCTATCTTAAACAAAGGGATGTGTGTTTACCTCAATTAGCATAAAAGCTGTGAACAGAGTCCTCAGATAATGGGGGGAGAATGGAGACAAAGAAAATCTGCATTTCGGCATATACATGTGAAAAGAAACAGCATGAAGCCTCCTACCTCCACCAGATTCCATGTCTCTTTACTCTCAGCTGGAAAGAACTTTAACTAGGGGTCAGGCTCAGGAAAATGTTTTTCAAATGGTGACTGAACTATAAAAAGAAGGGGCAAAAACACCCTAAGTTCTCTCTCCCTACCCATCGATCTCTTTTCACCCAAGAAGACCAGAGAAACAGTTGTTGGACTTTGGGAGCAGATCCTGGCCTAAGAGTTTGGTCAGCAATGTACTAAAAACATGTGGTAGGAATTTCACTTGAACCAAGTCTAGTTTGTTAAGTTTAGAAAGCGTTTTATCTTTATTTCTCTTGTAACCATTTCTGACTTTAATGCCTCTTTGCTTGAACCTTTAATCAAAACTAATCCAGTGTTGTGAACTGTGTGGGTAACTCCATTTGGGGTAGCAAGATGTTGTGTATTGATCCTCTTAGAGGTGCAATGGATCTACTCTATCTGGACTGCCCAGGAGAGGGCTGGACAGTGTAATACTCGTGTTTTGGGGAAAATTTGGGATTGGGAGTGTGTTGGGGTCACCCTGCAAACAGTAACCAAAGCTGCTGGAAGCCAGACTATGGCTGGTGTTTGCTGACTGGCTTCTGGGGTCAGAGCTGCTGGACAGGGCTGTGCCTTTACACAGACACTCAGGGTGTGACTTGCATACTGGCAGGCTGATTGTGAGCAACCCAATTTGGAAGCTACAACAGTGAAGCATTGCGAGGCACCCTGGTTGCAGGGTAGGGTGACAGTCCCTCACTTGTCTGGATTTCACCCTGAAATGTCATAGTGGTCAGGCCAAGTATTCGTGGTGAGGCAGAAGGGAGAGGGCACAATGCATAAGAAAAAACAAGGGATGGAAAAGGAGGGACAAAATTGTGCATGACTTTCACAGTGAATAATGCCGTCCTTCAGTAAGGTAGCTAGGCCTTTGCTTAAGTACTTTACTGGATTGGGGCCTAAGGCCCCAAAAGATGGATGCTTACCTAAACATCTTGCTTATGAGTAACGGAGCTAAAAAATCTTGTTGATCAAGCTTTCTTGCAAGATTTTCAACACTTCCTCTAAGCTGTAATGCGGAGAGTAAAGCTTCTGTTATGATCCCTTAGCCCTTCCAGGCAAAATAAAAAAGTGCAATATTTCCAGAAAATGTATAATACTAAAATGTTCACTTAACTTTCAGTTTAGATTCTAAAGTGGGTCTGGTTCAAGCTTTGAGCTCAGATTTGTGATGCTTCTTAGTTCTAACGCTTGCGGTGGAAGCAACCCATTAGGTGACCCAGTCTATTCCTCTGCTAGTGCAGGGCTATTCCCATCCCTAGGAACAGTCCCACCATTTCTATAAGGACACCCTTCAACACCTTAGGAAGTTTCATTGTCAAGAAATTTGCTCTAAACTTTTATTTTCAAAATTACATCCCATTAGTACTTTCTCACACTCTAAATGATTCCTAGTATCTGAACTCTTGATAATAAAACTTGGCTTATAAACACAACATGTAATCTAGTTTAGCTTCTTTCCTTTCTGCCCAAAATGGCTGGGGATAATATTTTCAAAAGCACCTAAATGATTTGGGAGTATAAGTCTCATTGAAAATCAATAGGGTTTAGGCTCTTAGGTGCCTAAGTCCCTTTGGAAAATAGAATGTGGGCTCCTAAATCACTTAGGTGCTTCTGAAAATTTTACCTTAGGTATTTATTCATGGAATATCAGCATTGGAAGGGACCTCAGGAGGTCATCTAGTCCAATCCCCTGCTCAAAGCAGAGCCAATCCCCAGATAGATTTTTGGCCAGATCCCTAAATAGCCCCCTCAAGGATTGAGCTCACAACCCTGGGTTTGGCAGGCCAATGCTCAAACCACTCAGCTATCCCTCTACCCTTTGGCTTTTTGTTGCTCTAGAGGGAAATCTAAGATGAAGACATTAGCTTCATACTTTGGAATGTGGTGAGATTTTGGGCATTCTGATCTTCTCTGGAAGTGTGTTCCATAGATAGGGGGCCAGCTGCTGAAAAAGCTCAGTCTCCCATCCTCACAAGTATTGCTTTTTAAGGATCTCTTAGGTAGCTTGAGCCAATTCCATGGAGGGCTTACCACATGCCCCTTTTTAGTGGTCACTTAGCCAAGTGCCATTTAGCTCTTTTAATCTTTCCTTATAAGACTATCCTCCAGCTTTTTAATCATTTTTGTTGTTTTTCTCTGAACTACTTCCAGTTTGTTAACAGCTTTCTGGTAATGGAGGTGCCCAGAACCAAACATAACATTCCAGGTGCGATTGCACCAGAACCATATTTTTCATTTAGCATTTTGGAAGTTCATTAGTCATAGTCATTTGGCGACATATAGAGCATGCTAAGTGACTTTTTCAGTCCAGGCAGTTTTATTTATTTTTTTAAACTGGCATAACGAAGCGTGCACCACAATTTCATTAGCAAACCTGGCTCACCCCTCTGACAAAAGGCTCACAGCTGAGCAGAAATCTCTCCGTTGCCATTTGTGGCAGTATAATAAGGTGTATATGTGGGTGGGGGTGAGGGAGCTGATGTTCAGTGAATGCAGTAAAGTCAATTTCTGTGTGATTTTAATGAGAAGATCCTGGTGAGACCAAGATCCAGACCATTTTCTGCAGTTTATATTTAAAATATAGAGAACGTCAGAAAAACCAGATGCTTGGGGTATTAAATTCGTGCATTATTCTCCCTTTCAAGTTAATTTCCTGTCTGACACTGGTTCTTCTAAGCTGACAGCGGCACTGCACTATTTATTCACTGCAAATCATCAGACAGAGGTTGGGAGAGTAGATGTCTGCCCCTCGAAGCCATTTGTTTTAGAAATGCTGTTGGAGCACAGTTCAGAATTATTCTTAATACTGTGGTTCTCAAACTTTTGTACTGGTGACCCCTTTCAAATAGCCTATGAGTGTGAAGGAGAAGCTGGAACTACTTGGGAAGGCAGATGGAGTTTTTTCAAGATCCATAAACTTGTCTGCTGCATGTTTTACAACACATTCATCATGTTTGCTTCTCTTGCAGCTTAACCTTGTTATTCCATCCCTAGGTTTTAGCTGAATGATCCTGGGAATTACCTGGCTTTCTAGGAGGCCTTATTTTGCCCTCTCTGTCATACATGCCTCAGTTCCACATACAAGTTGAAACCCATGGGACCGCTTCAGTCTCAGCACATTGCTGTTTTTGCAAACCACATGGGGAAGGAAGTAGATGAATGTGGCTAGTCAGATGGTTGACCATCCAAGAAGGCATGGGAAGGTCATGTAGATGACTGACAGTGGCCAGAAATGTTGCCTTAGTATCTTGGGACCTGATTCAGCTACACTGAAATCAGTAGAAGTTTTGCTGTTAACTTCAGTGCAAGTCAGCTCAGGTTCAATACAATGCAGCAGTGCTATCCCATAAAATGTGAAGTCTCCCTAATTTCTACTGGATTGGGCCTGCTGGGTACAGTTTACTGTGCTGGAGAAGATGATGACTGCAAGTCTGCTAAGAAAAAAAAAGAGTTTATCTTTGTTAAACAAGACAAATATTTCTGGTGGATAGCCCAGTTTTAATTAAAATAACGCCAAACAGACAGCACAAATTTTACTAGTTTCTCAGTGGGAAGGTAGCGGTGTTCCACAACTTTATTAAGAACAATGTGTTACAATGCATGTAACTTAAGACAGGGCATGTTGTTTTAAAAACCTTTATTTTTATTGAAACAAAGAAAGACATCATCTGAAAAGCCAAGAGAGAAAATAATTTTAGCAGTGTGCCAGCTCTTGCAATTTTGAGTCTTGTAATATTTGATGTTTTATTTAAAGACCCAGCTGCTGGAGTCATGTGAATATATGAGGATTTCCTCTTTCATTCTTACAGGACATTCTTATCCCTCATGGTAGCAGAGAAAAGCTTGAAAATGTGACCCAAATGCATCCTAAAACTTACAAACCATAATGCAAATTCATTAAAAAAAAATCTAGGTTGGAAATTCTGAATTTCATTGGGGGAGGCAATCTCATGATTTTGGAATGTTTGGGTTTGGCAGTATTAATACTGACAATACTGTATACAAGAAACTTGTACCAAGCAGTTTTTCAATTGCCATAATCCAGTCAAGTCAGATTGCAATGCATAGCACCCCGGACTTGTTTTCCCCATGTGTGTGTGTTAGCCCTGAGAATGGAGCTCTGACAGAACAGAAGGTCAGAGCACTCATCCCTATGAGGAGAGGAAATACCAGGGAATGCAAGTTCTGGGAAAGCGCCACCCTGCTTTCAAGACATGGTGCACACGAGTCTTGCTCAATAGGTAAGAGAGGAGAAAAGCCTCTCTTATTAAAGCGTAGGGGAAGGAAGGTCTAGTTATCATGCCCCTCTTGGCAAAGCATGCTGGGAAAAGGGGAGAAATCTGGGACCTTCATAATTAAGTCTCCTCTTCTTCTCAGACAATGCTACAGAGAGCAATAATATGGGAAACCATAATGTCTGGGCTGAAAAAGGCCCTAGGAGGTAAACTCTAGAGAGTACAGGTAGGGGGGGAGTCAGGGGTTTTCCTGATTCTAATGTCCAAAGTGGGGGAGGAAAGCTTTTTATTTAAATAATTCTAGGAAGTTATTTTTAGTATGATGACTAGAACAGGAGAACCAAGCTCTGGTGTCACGAGGGACTTTGTTCATTGCAGCACGAGGAGCTCAGAAATACAAACCCAGCTCAGGCCACTTGCCCATAAACTCTAGAGCTTCACTCACAGTAGACTAATAAGATCCCTTTCCTACAACTCTGCTGGACTGCCTGCACTTATTGCTGATGAAACATGTATCACTGAGCACGTTGGGGAACTGGCCCGTGTAATCCATCTCTAATGGCATGATACCTTGGTTTTAAGAACCTATATCTCCATGACATCTTCATCATATGGACCCACGGGAAGGAGGCCCTTGAAGAATTCCATCTGGATTTCAACTATTTCCACCCCACAATCAACCTCAGCCTGGACTAGTCCACACAAGAGATCCACTTCCTGGACACTACAGTGCAAATAAGTGATGGTCACATAAACACCACCCTATACCAGAAACCTACTGACTGCTATACTTATCTACATGCCTCCAGATTCCATCCAGGACACAGCACACGATCCATTGTCTACAGCCAAGCCCCAAGATACAATTGCATTTGCTTCAATCCCTCAGACAGAGACAAACACCTACAAAATCTCTATCAAGCATTCTTAAAACTACAATACCCACCTGGGGAAGTGAGGAAACAGATTGACAGAGTGAGATGGGTACCCAGAAGTCATCTACTACAGAACAGGCCCAACAAGGAAAATAACAGAACAGCACTGGCCATCACATACAGCCCCCAGCTAAAACCTCTCTAGTCCATCATCAGCAATCTACAACGTATCCTAGAAAATGATCCCCCACTCTCACAGACCTTGGGAGGCAGGCCAATCCTCGCTTACAGACAGCCCCCCAACCTGAAGCAAATACTCACCAGCAACTACAAACCACACTACAGAAACACTAACCCAGAAACCAATCCCTGTAACAAACCCCGTTGCCTTCTCTGCCCCCATATAGACTCTATCGACACCATCAGAGGACCCAACCACACCAGCCACACCATCAGGGGCTCAATCACCTGCACATCTACTAATGTGATATATGCCATTATGTGCCAGCAATGCCCCTCTGCCATGTACATTGGCCAAACCGGACAGTCTCTACGTAAAAGGATAAATGGACATAAATCAGACATCAGGATTGGTAACATACAAAAGCGAGTAGGAGAACACTTCAATCTCCCTGGACATTCAATAACAGATTTAAAAGTAGCCATTCTTCAACAAAAAACCTTCAAAAACAGACTTCAAAGAGAAACTGCAGAGCTACAATTCATTTGCAAACTTAACATCATCAATTTGGGCTTGAATAGGGACTCAATAGTGGCTGGCTCACTACAAAAGCAATTTTCCCTCTCTTGGTATTGACACCTCCTCATCAATTATTGGGAATGGACCACATCCACCCTGACTGAATTGGCCTTCAACATTGGTTCTCCACTTGTAAGGTATCTCTGTCCTTTTTATATCACCACTTTTGTGTGGGCAAGGAGAATTGAACCCAGGGGTGAAATCCTGGCCTCACAGAAGTCACTGGCAAAATTTTTACTGACTTCAACTGAGGCACGATTTCGTGCCAGTTGTCTAATACAACAGACCTAAGTTTTATCCACACAGCTACACTACATTTCAATGTTAGTTCCAAATCTCTGGCTTTGGTTCTCCTGTCTAGCCAGGCTAGATCACATTCCCTTCCCACAGCCAGAAATAGAACTCAGGATTCCTGATCTCCAATATTCCTCTGCACAGCAGAGTGTGTATCAAATTCTCCTCTAGTGGCTGGTTTGCAGCAGAGCAATTACTCCTTGAGTTCAGGTGGTAGCAACCTGTGCTGGAAATCTGAAGGTCCAGGGTTGAACTTTTCTTAATGATACATGTAGTTTGGTCCTTATGTTTGTGCATAATGCAATCTATTTTCCCAGTTTTCTTTTGTAAAATGGCTTAATTCACACGGAGCAAACATCCTTAAAAACAAGGTTTATTGTTTTAAATGACATCTATCAATGACAGCATGAGGTGCTACAGATTTTCCTCATTTTGGTTATTTGTCACATTTTGCTTCTCAAAATTGGCATGCTTGAAGGTTGAGAGACATGAGCACAGCAGCTGTTCAACAGTGCACAGCTATGCTACACAACAGTTGACAATGAATACAATATTTTTCACTTCCTGTCCTAAAATGTAAAAGGACTGTACATAAGTAGACTGTAAATGCCAGCAATGTTTAATTAGAAACAGAGTTATTTAGAGACTTTTAGCTTGCACATGGCTTATCCTTTAAAAATGAGGTTTTCAAGAAAATCATCTTGCTGAGCATATTTGTCATGTCTCTGTGAATCATGCAAATGTCTTTTTACCCTGTGGGATTTCAGACATTCCTTTTATAAATACTCTGTGGTCTGCATAGAAGTAATCTCCAATCCTAGGATTTTAACTGTAGAGAGAATAATTGCTTTTTATGAGATCTTGACCTTTTGCTTAATATAAAGTTACACTGGCACTACCATTTTTTTTTCTAGCCTCTTATATTCATCCTTCCACTTTATTGCTTCACTTGTCTGTATCCACCTTACAGTGTATGTCAGAACTATTGGTCTTATTTTCAACTGGGTAATAGAGCTAATAATTAGGTCTCAGTGCTTAATGGCCAATATCAATTTTTCCCATTTTCCTGTTGTGACCCATCACACACGGGAGACAATGATTTCTGTCTAAAAAGAGTTTCTAGATTTTTAACTATGAAGGAATAAGAAGGAATACAGGAAAGGAGAATTTGTTTCCACATGGCCTATTTTTAACGGCTACCTGGTTTCAGCACAAAAGTTGCCATTAGAATACATTTTGATATCCATCAGGTCACAGTGCAAACTTGGGTCACATTCTAGTTCAGAAACCCTTGAATAAACTCATCCGGGATGTATGCATATTTAGGAATGCTGATCTTGCACGGGAATCTGATCATGGATGCCTCATAGCAACAATGATGTTCTCTTTAATAAAGTTCCAGGGGTGGGTACCTTTTTGCATCAAAACACTTCAGTGTTGACAAGCTTCATAATGAAACCTTCACTCATAGTTGCATGCTAGTAATTTCCAACAAATATATTCTATATTGGATCACCAGATGTCTACCATGATGGAAAAGTGGACTTTATTTCAAGATTCTATCACAGAGATTGCTGGAAAACAAGTGGAACTACGGAGAATGAAAAAGCAATGTTGGATTACAGATGATACAATCAAATTATGGGAGAGGAAAAAAAAGGCATGGTGCAGAATGGATGCACTGGAAAGTCAGAGTCAAGTCAGTGAAGAGAGGAAGATGAGTGGAATAGACAAAAAGGAATGCCTTGAGCAAGCAGCCTAAAAGGCCTGTTGGAATGATCATAATCAGTGGTGGAACAGTATGGTGTAGTGTATTGAGGAAGCCTCTAAAAGACATGCCCAGAAATATATGTGAGACTTTGAAGGTCCTAACTGGAAGTCAATTCTCACAGTGTCTGCAGATTAATGACAAAAATGGGGAAAATGTACCATGGCTACATCATAGCAATGTGAAACTGCTGCTGCTGCAAACCTATAGGATAGGTGTCCAGAGCATAGGCTGGTTGCCTGTAGCTGTATTTAAAATTCAAAGAAATAACCTATTGAGAAGACTGCTTCTTTTACTCACTGTAAAAACTTAATCTTGTTAAAATTCAAAACTGTTTTGTGTTACTTTGCTGAACACAGGCATAGTAGCAATGTAATTTGTAATATTTACCATCCCCTCTTAATATAAACAAAAAGAAAACAGCTGCCCATTAACACACTGACAATTTGACTCTGTCCTGACACAACTTGTCTGGTTAAGTGGAAAGGTAGCTGAAGATCAGGTGTCCACGTATATGTATATAAAACCTCCTTTAAATTAGTACCTGTGATACTGAGTTGAGACCTTTTCTGTCTTTCCAGCTGGCACATTTATTAACAAACAGCCTTCCTTGAAGGTTAAAGGGAATTGAGGCTGGGACATCTCCATTCTAGTCAGGATTCTTTAGTGAAGTTTTAGCCACCTAACATTTGTTCCATTACCCCATTCCTTCTCTCATCTCAGTTCCAGTAATCTCCTCCTTCTTCTTGACTGCTGGCAAACCCTGTCCTACCAGCCCTTTTCATTTTCATTACTCACCTCATTTCTGCTGGTGGCTAGTACCCCCTACTACATACCTTCCTGGTTCTCAGCCTATCACCCAGTCCCACTAGAAACACAGATGGACTACCACTTTGATCTGTACAGTCAATTCTATTCCAGTATAATATCTTACAGCAGCTAATACCAGCTACTTCAGAGGAAGGTACATTAATCTCTAGGACTGACAATTATGGTATATAAGACATTTCTTCTTAACCCCTCTCATTTAGTGATTGTCTTCTTACCTGAAACATGAGTTTGTCTCTTATTACTTATCTAATATAACTGTGGATGTTCTGTTCATATAATAACCAATAACTTGCTGTCTCTGTCATGCCCCTACATCCCAGTATTCATATTGGGTAAATTATTAACTCTTGTTATTTGGTAATAATACATATAACATCTGTTTCATCACTTATGTAAAATGTCTTCGTATTCCCTTACACAAAAGTTACATAGTCTTAGCATGTTGCCTTTCTGTAAACAAGTAATTAACAATAGAGCTGGTCAGAGAACTTTGACAGAACTATATTTCATCAGAATATGCAGTTCTGTTGAAGCATTTTCAGAAATCTGGTTATTTTATGCTGGACTTTCATTTTGGGAGAAAATCAGGAAGATTCCAACAATGTGGAAATGTCCAGGTTTTTTGTTTTGAAATGACTTTTCACTCTGAGTATTTTAAATTTTGTTTTCTATGATCGAGAATTCAAAATTAAAAGTAGAAATTGGGATCAACTGAAATTATTTTTTTCCCCAAACTATTTGTTTAAAATTTTCTTCATGGAGAATTTTAAAACGGAGGGGGTTTGTTCTTATTCAGAAAAAAGCCAAATTTAGACATCTCAAAATCCTTTGTGAAGTGGATCTTCCATCCTCTCACTGCTCTATTAATTTTGATCCTTCAGTTTTAATTCAGACAAAACTTCCATTAACTTCAATGATTTTTGTCTAAGTAGGTTCTACAGGATCATGTCCCCAGGAAGTACTAACAGATGCTTTAAAAGGCCACAAGTTAATATAGAGAAACTTTATCCAGCTAGCCACCCAGGAAAGTGAATTTTCCGGTATTGTCCTTTATTCTTCACTGCAAGTCAGGCGAGTTAAAAACTATTAAACATTTCCCATGTTGCTACATTTTTTGTAAGCCTTTGTCTGATCTCACCTACACTGGTTGTATGAGAGTGTAATTCCTTTGCCTTCAACTGGTTTCTTTCCAGTTCTCCCCAGTGTGAGAATAGAATTGAGCTCTGTTTTCAAACAGGTCCAATAACAATTGCTAGGGGGTTTCATTGCCCATCCAAAGCATGAAGATGTGCAACCTGCCACCAAAATTGCAAAGCATTCTCCAGCTGAGCAGCCCATGCTTATTGGATGCAGAGCATTCATCCATTTGGAGATTTTCTTGCTGGATTTGGGATGCCCAGTAGAAAACCCCCCCAACAATGCACCCTCTTTCTACCATCTGGCTGGAGCAGCATGAATTATTTTGAGCCAGTGGCTTTAGTACAAAGCAAACAAATGTGATATTTTTCTAACTGCTTACGACTGATTTTCTATCACTCAGAGATTATAATTAATCCTAATTCATGTACAAATAAAAGGCAAGAGGAGAACTTTCAACACTGATTCCTGTATCAAATCTCTCCGGTGTACCAGCTGAGCCTTAACTCCTAGAGTGCTATGCTCTTCTGCCATGGCAGCTCAAAGATGTGGCTTTCAATGCAATTCTAATTCAGGGCACCACACGCTGTGCTGTATATCCAGCTGTAGGGCTACACAGGGTTTGAGACGGATGTGTAATGTCTTACTGAAGCAATAGAGAAGCTAATGAAGCAGTCCCATTAAAATTAAGCTGCTATCCCTAGAACGCTAATTTAAGGATATAGGATTTTCCACACCAGATTAGGCCATTGGACCATAACTTCAGTATCCTACCTCCTGAGTGTGGGTTAATGCTGGATTCAGAGGGAAAGATACATGCCCCTACCCTATACATGGCCTCAAGTCTATTGCTAGGACTGGGAAAGAGATTATTTTCTGTAGGTTATGAGTTTACACCAGGAAGCATGAGTCTCTGTTTCCCTTGTATATTTTTAGCTCTAGTTCACTGGCAGCATTCATCTGAATATGGCAATGATAACTATAATCAGACAAGTGAGAAATTCTGAGCTGAGTCTTCGCATTGAACGGAATAGTCTTGAACAGCACAGCCATGCATCAAGGCTGCAAGCAACGCACAGAATTCAGGAGAAATATTTTCTGTTTGCACTCACAAACCTGTAACTGTTATGAGGTATACAGTCTCTTTGCAATTTATGAGGGGCTAATCTCATCCTATCCCAGGCTTGCTTCTAAGAATATGTACATGACAAGGAATGGTGCCACTGTCACTGGAGGAGGGGCAGACGGTGACCATGGGAAAACAGTGTAGGGTTTATATAAGAATCTGTTTTACTGACCCTGACTTTATGGCCTGAGGCTGGAATTCTGTGAGCATTGTCTTCAGTGGTGAGAGATAACATTGACCCATGGTAGTTCTTACCCTACCTCTCTGAAATCCAGGGAAGGCTGGGATTTGTAGTCCATCGCGCAGTCATATCCAGTCTCCTAGCTTCTGGCAAGGCCTGATGGGATATCAGGGGTGTATATAAATACTGTAGCACATATTCCACAGACCCAGGAGTAATATGGAAGAATTTGGGATATGTGAGCTGTCTTTCCTGGAAGACAAGGGCAAGTAACCCCATTTCCTTATGTTTTACATTTTAGGAGTTTTCTTTGTAATGACTCCAGGGTGGACACCTCCAAAAACATCTGGAACAAGCATGAAATGTTGTGCAGTTTTGATCTCTTTTCAGGCCATGAAAATAAAGTTATCTATAAAAGGGGGATCTTTGTGTTAACACATTCCAAGAACCTACTCTTTTTTGGTTGGCCTGCAACAGCAACCTGGCAGAGTGTCTCAGATGCTGTACTAGAGACCAGGTAAACATCAGGAGAGAGGTTATACATTTTCTCCAGCCCTATAAGATACATTTTTTCAAGCAGAGATGCTAAGAAAATCTGCTGCCCATGTGCAGACCTGAAGAATGTATGACACCTGCAACTGCTGCTTCGTTTCGGGACCTGCATGTTTTGTTAAATGAGAGACATTCATTTGCACAGGGTGCTTTATCTACTTAAAATCCAGAGAAGATCCTTGGCTGGTGAAAATTGTTATTGACTGGAGCTTAAGATCTACCCCAGAATTCATTTTCCACCTCCGAGTAGTTCGTTTTAAAGGAAATAACCCTACATTTCACTGCAAACCATAATCAGTCTAACAGCTGAAAGGAGACCAGTTAAGCAAACAGCAGAGGTGATGAGAATCTAGGCTCAGTTGTGGTAATGGCACCACTGTGCAAAGTGAAAGGAGGAAAAGGTCAATAAACCAGTCACCAAGGAAACTGTTTTAGAAGCTAAATCCCATTTCTTCATTTAGAGGGAAGGCAGCACTTTCTAATGAATTTCCTAGGTGTCTAATACACCATCTCTACCTCTCACCACTCTTCAGAATATGCCATCACAAGCACGTCACCCCAAACCCTTTATAGCCAGCTCTTCTCTAAACCACTGGTGTCTGGGAGGGTGGAAGAATTGTTAGAGAACGTGGCCAGAGGACTGTCTTTCCTGATTACTTTCAGAAGGTAGAAGATGAAGATAACAGAAGGTAATTCTTGCAAAATAAAACACTCCCCCACTCTCCAAAAAGACTAGGGTGGCTCAAATTAATCCCTGGTCTAATTCTATTAGAGCTGCTTGGCCTATATATTTCAGACAATACATTTTTTCCCCCTTTTCTGCTCTATTTGTGAAACATTAGTCAGCTGATCCCAATTTAAGTGAATATATTAGAAGTAGTAAACAAATGATTTTATCCTGTTGTTTATTTGGAAGCTCTGCATTGTAACTAGTGGGCTGTTGTGTGGCCAGTAACCTAAATTGGATGCAATTATTTTTCCTTCAAGATTTGATGGCTGAAACTTCTAAGAACAGGAGAATTCTGAATTGGACAAATTTTCCGACAATGCTGTTTTTAGAATTGTGAATATTTTCATGAATAGCCATTGGCGCACTGAACTCTTGTGACTATCACATTACATGACCTCATGAATAATAATCTGAACATGGTGAATCCTTCTTTGGATTTTTACTGTCCAATTAACTCTCACATCTATTAACAAAGAGATTTAGACTAAGGGAAGAATTGGCCCCATATGTGAGAACTAGTGGTAAATATGCAGCCTCCAGGCTGTAACCTACCAGTCAAATCCATTGCATTGAAGCAGAAGTTTCTTGGGGTGGAGAGCAGGCTGGGTTTACACTGGGTGTGGTGCAGCCTTAACTCACCTAGGGATTCTTCTTTCCTGGCATGTTCATAAACCTCTTGAGAATTTGCACTTCTGCAGTAGCGTTCTATCTGCCTTAAACGTGCCCTTTTGGCTGAATCTCTATTCATTTTTTGCAGCTCCTTCCCTCTCCTCCTAGCAGGTATGGTTACAGCCATTTTCTGCCTGAGAATTCTGGTCCGCAAGCAGTTTTTCTCCTCAGGGACCTCCACCAACATTAACAGCCAGCGTTAGCAATTACTGGTAAATACAGCCCTTTATGCCTACACAGGAGAATAACCGCAAATCCAGTAGTTCTCCTGAGGCATCATTTCTCATTAAAACAAACTGGAGTCTACATTATGTATTTTCAACATAGGTCACAGCAGTGGCCTAGGAAAATGATGACAGTAAATCCTGTTGTTTCCCCAAGCAAATGCGTCCATGCATGATGAGACTCTGAGGAGACGGAGTGCAGAGACCAGTCATGGCCTCGGTTGTCTGAGTCCTTGCCAGGACACTTCTGTGCAAATCCTCTTTCTTTCTGCTGTTCTGAATGGCACAAAGGGATTTGAAGTTAGGGAAATGTTAGGCAATCATGAGAGAGGAAGGCTATGGTGTTACTGCCGGGAGTTATCAGCTAGCATCTCAAGCAGCTGAAAGCAAAATGACAGGAGGCAAAGTACTATCTCCCCCCTCTTCCATGAAATCCTAACACTTGGGAAATAGCCTGGCAGGATGTAAAACAAAAGGAACCCAATAAAAATGGCTACATTACATCCAACAGACAAATGTTTTTTATTTCAGGAAGGCCCATGCCTGTGATGTGCTGATGTGCACAGCACCATGCAGAGTCAGGTCCAAATGGAGGGAATCAGATAGGGAAGATTTCTTTCAAGACCTGATCTTTGACTAAGTTAACTTTGAATATTTTCTGTGCTGTGATTTCAGTTTGTGAAGCTTTCTGTGCAGTCCTTCCATAATCACTTCACTTACAGAAAGGAACTCGTCCGTTAAATGAGACCTTCAAAACTGAGGTCCTGACTAAATAAACTTTGGTGATATGTCTCAGAAGCAGGGGCTTGCCCCAAAGTATTCTGTCAAAATTTCCTTTCTTGGCAGCATTCTGCAAGGTGTTGTGAGCCAGTTGGTTGACTCCCTCCTCCCCAGAGGTATCTGCATTTCAGCAGTACTGTAAGAGTTTTATTTTTATATTTTTTAATGGGCACCCATCATATTTTTTCAGAGCATATGGACTTAAATTACAAAAAATCTCAATACCAACCTCAACTGACTAATAATATCAACTAAAACACAATCTCATAACCAGCTATACAGAAATAATTCTCCATCACTCAGTCAGGTAAAAGCCTAAGGGCATGATTTTCCGAACTGCTGAATAAATTTGGAGTTGTGGGCTCAGCACGTGTAGGTACATGTAGCTCTACAAATGTAGGCACATTAGATTGTGATCCTATCGCAATTTGTTTAGACTGAAATATGCTATATAAACGTAAGCTATCACTGTTACTGAATATTGTCCACTGTTGATTAAAATGAAGACAATGGCTTTGACTTGTGAAGTTACATATGGCCTGATTTTGATTTCGTAGATCAGAGAGCTAACACTGTTGAGATCAGTGGAGTTACTGGTGTAGAAGTGGTGTTAGATCAGAGTTGGGTCTCTCTTTTTGTTCAGAGATACTTCTGGTAAGGGCCTGTCAGTAAGCAGTTTAGATTTTGGGTTGGAAGATTCATGGAACATATTGTGAATCATTTTTAAGTTGTGTCATTTAACACCTTCTTCATGCCATATGTCCAATCATATCTTTTCCAGCTTCCACTCATAACTTAGATGCCATCTCTTAGCGTGCTAAATCTCAAGGTTCTTCTTTCGTTTTTTGAAGCTACTGAGCTAACATCTTCAGTGATTTTTTTGCCCAAAGCAAAGTTTGCACATGTGCATGACAATTGTGCTGCACATTTGGGGGGAAAAAATAATATATATATATATATATGAAAGGGTTAAAGGCAAAAGGATTTGGATTAGATTAAACCTGGTTGGCACAGGGCAATACAAATTGAGCCTCCTTGCATAAAGGAGGCCAGATGTAGGAGGTGCTTTTGCGGGATGACACATGGTGTTTTCACTGCTGCCCTCCCTCAGAGATTGTGCCGGCAGCAGCTTTAATGTCTGCTGAGAGCTTCACAAGAGCTAGAGCTGGTCAGACTATTTTCAACTAAATAAAATGTTGTCAAAATATTGTGCTTTGGCAAAGCTGAAACATTTTGTGGAGATGTCTCTGTTTCAGCAAAGTTTTTTGGGGGGAATGCTTTTTGGGTCCAGGGCTCTCTAGTCTTAGGCTATGTCTACATTACGAGCGAGGGGTGTGATTTCCTCTGCTCATGGGCACTTACTCAAGCTAGCTGTCATCAAGCTAGCATAAGTATACATAGCAGTGTACCAGCCAGTTTCAAGCAGGTTTGTACTCGGCATAGCTGCCACTGCCCATGCTACTGTGGCTACTCTACCGTTTATACTTGCACTAGCTAGATAAGAGCTACGGTGAGTTTGTGCGCATGAGCAGGGGAATCACACCCCTAGGGTAGTGAGTGAGAAAGAGAGAGCTGAATTAAAAAGCTCAGGTTTTCAATGGGCAAATCACCATTTTGACATGCAGCCTTTTGAATGTTTTTGCTAGATGGATTTTGGTTTGGTTCCAGTGCAAAACAAAAACAAATGTCATCCTCCAAAGTTGCCGTGAAGTAGAATTGCCATCTTCCACGCAGCTCTCACAGGAATCCATCAGGCAACAGCTGCTGAGAGGATGCAGTGAATCAACACCTTCACTGACCGCTCCCCTCACTAGCCAGCAGTAGCCCATTGTTGGGGCAGTTCTTTCCACCCACTCCCCTGGTGAGAGAGGAGGTTATAATCACTGTTCAAAAACAACGAGGAGTCCTTGTGGCACCTTAGAGACTAACAAATTTATTTGGGCATAAGCTTTCGTGGGCTAAAACCCACTTCATCGGATGCATGCAGTGAAAAATACAGTAAACAGTATATATATGAAAAGATGGGAGTTGCCTTACCAAGTGGGGGGTCAGTGCTAACGAGGCCAATTCAATTAAGGTGGAAGTGGCCTATTCTCAACAGTTGATTACTTTTGCCCCTCTGCCATGTACATTGCCCAAACCGGACACTCTCTACGCAAAAGAATAAATGGACACAAATCAGACATCAAGAATTGTAACATTCAAAAACCAGTAGGAGAGCACTTCAGTCTCCCTGGACACTCAATAACAGACTTCAACGAGAAACTGCAGAACTGGAATTAATTTGCAAACTGGATACCATCAAATTAGGCCTGAAAAAAGACTGAGAGTGGATGGGTCGCTACAAAAACTAATTTCCACTTGTCAATACTCACACCTTCTTGTCAACTGTTTGAAATGGGCCACCTTGTTTACATTGGCCTTATTAGCACTACAAAAGTGATTTCCTCCCCTTCTTGTCAACTGTTGAGAATAGCCCACTTCCACCTTAATTGAATTGGCTCGTTAGCACTGACCCCCCACTTGGTAAGACAACTCCCATCTTTTCATATGCTGTGTATTTATACCTCCCTGCTGTATTTTCCACTCCATGCATCTGATGAAGTGGGTTTTAGCCCACGAAAGCTTATGCCCAAATAAATTTGTTAGTCTCTAAGGTGCCACAAGGACTCCTCGTTGTTTTTGTTTAGACTTAAAAGTGGCAATTCTTCAACAACAAAAACTTCAAAAACAGACTTCAACGAGGAACTGCAGAACTGGAATTAATTTGCAAACTGGACACCATCAAATTAGGCCCGAATAAAGACTGGGAGTAGATGGGGGGTCACTATAAAAAGTTATTTCCCCTCTGCTGATACTCACACCTTCTTGTCAACTGTTGGAAATGGGCGACGTCCACCTTTTTGGCAGACTTTCCACTGGTGGTGGCCATGCTTGCACCCTAGCTTCTGACAATGGAAGCCTATATAAACCAGCTGCATGAAGCCTGTGAACTCAGGGAAGCCCTATGGTCTGTGTTATACAGTAGTTTAGACTAGATGATCACTATGGTCCATTCTGGCTTTATAACCTGTGAATGTACTAATTATTTTCCACAGTAGATTATAACATCCTATGGCTCACAAATGTTAGGGGGGGAGGGTAATAAAACCACTTCAGTTGTTCATATATCATGTCTGTCCACATGGAAAATTAAGGGTCAGTCCTGCAGTAGGTGTTCATGCAAATTTCCTGTTGGTCACAATGCAAGTTTTACCTGCATGAAGCCCTAAGTGGATGTCATAATAGATTGTCTAATATATGGAGTGTAATAATGTTATGAAACCTGCAATAAGAGAGTGGAACTGGAGAAAGATAATGAAGTTTCTGGAGGGATGGCTATTGGTGTGGGACTAAAGGGTAGGGAGCTTAAGGGTATGTCTAAACTGCAATTAAAAACCATCGGCTGGCCTGTGCCAGCTGATTCGGGCTTGGGCTGCAGGGCTGCTTAATTGCAGTGTAGAGTTCTGGGTTCAGTCTGGAGCCCGGGATCTATGACCTGCGAAGTGGGAGGGTCCCAGAGCTCAGGTTCCAGCCTGAACTAGAATGTCTACACTGCAATTAAGCAGCCTCACAGCCCGAATTCTGCAAGTGTCTAATTGCAGTGTAGACATACGCTAAGTCTTGGAGTTGTTCCTCTGTATTGTAGGGAGAGAAGCAGTAGTGCCTGAGCATGTGATACTGGGCTCCCAGTATATTTAAAAAAAGCAAGGTTTCTTATAACTTTTCCTACTATTTTCATCACTTATTGTTAATGAAATAGAACATATTAAAGACTGAAACCAGGATGTGCAGACGCAAGCAAAAACAATGTCAAATAAAATATTGACCTTTGAATAGCTAAAAGGTCTGGGTTCCCTTGGAGACTTGGACAAATGTTTGGATCTTATTTATTCAGAAATTGCTTAAATCAGAAGTTGTCTAGTAAGCTTTCTCTTCCTATAGGATTTTGCAGTGTTTGCTAAATTTTATAGTGTCATATTGCAAAGTAAATGACCCTAGATATGAAAACAGACAACATGTGTATTTATAAAAGGGAATGTAGATGTTTATGAGTAACTGTAAGCCGCTGTGGGGTTTTTTTAGGCCAAAATTTTCAACATAACTGCTAATTTCATTGCTCTCAATGATTTTGGTGGGATTTTGAGTGCTTAGCAGCTCTGAAAAATGAGGCCTCTTATATATGCCTAAATATGGATTTAGGTGCCTAACTTTAGAGTTTAAAAAGGTTAGCCAAAGTTTCTAGCATGACTGCTTTCAAATAGTTCCAAAATAACCGTTTTATTTTGGGTGATGGATGAGAGATGTCCTGGCTTTACATCCAAAGCATAACATTATAAATCACTGCTTTTCATTTGTAAGGAATAAAATTTTATTCAAACGTTGGCATCATTTATCATTTTGAGGCCGAGGCTGATATGGGTTCATTGTGGAAATGGTGAGAACTCATGGAATGTATCTTATTAAAAGCCTGCATGGTTTGCTATTACACCTGTATAGACATGTTTCAAAAGTTAAAACAGACGAGTCCTCCATAGAATGGTTCCTAATGTGCTTGATAATATGCCTACATAAATCTGTTGCTCAAAAGGCTCCAGAAGATGTACGTTTTTTGTCATTAGAAGTAAAGCACAGACCTAATCATGCCAGTATCTTTGACTTTTCATGTCTCCTTAATGATCCAATATGGTCTATTTATCTAAGGCTTGTTACTCTGTGAGCTTAAAAAAAAGGAATAGCTACCATATTTCTATTCATCAATTTGTCCTGTGGGAAATTTTCTTGATCTTGCTAAAGGGCCTTCATCTAAGCCATCTCTCCAGAGGCCTTTAGCTTTAGCAGCTAAAGTGGGTAATTAGGGCTGTCCCCACTGAAATAGATTTTCATGAAATCTCTCGTTTCTTATGTTGTCATTCCTCTCAAGTTGCCCAGCCTGAATGGAGGCTGTCAACAAAATTTCTGTTCAGAAATTACCCAGGCGTCGCTTCCTGATAGGAACCAAGTGCTACTGACCCCTTTTGACTTCAGAGGATGTCAGGGCGCCTGAAACCTCAGAGGAACCAGCTCCCTAACTATAGCTCCACTAACCTAATGGGGCACCCAGGATACAGATTTGGATTGTACCATGAACTGGAGCAACATTCTATGCCTGAGCATTTAGGCTCGAGGCATATGGAACATTTGGTGAAATTCACCCCGAAACTCAAGGCCAGGGTGTGGAGCTGCTATTCCAACCTAGCTGCAGCTCCTCTGGGCCAATTACACAGCATACTGTTGACACTGGATTTGCATAAATGTGAATCTCTGGCAACTCACTTGACTTATTGCGTTCTTTCATGCTAGACTAGTTCGGGCTTATGTAGAGACCATTTCCGTGGTTAGGGCATGGGTAAGCAATCTTCTACAGCCTCTTACAAGCAAACTCTAGGAGGCTTCAGTGTTGCGCAGGGCTTAATGCTAGTCCGTTGCACTGCACTTACTTTTTTAGATATCTAATCACCCAAATGACACCTACAAAAATAACTTCAATAGGAGACCTTACTATTAAGAAATACTATTATAGAAAAATGTCAGAAAAGCCTTTGTTCAACAAAACTGTGAAAAGAAAAGAAAGAAGAAGCAAAATGCTCAGTAAATCTAACCTGAAATTCATTAGATATATGCAGGCCTTAATATTATCCAGAGAATGTGTTTTCTTTGTACTTTTCTAGACCTTATAGTAAATGTATCATTATTTTCCCTTCTTTCTCCATAAGGCTGATTCTCCTCTTATGCCAGTGTAAATCAGTAATGACTCCATTTATGTCAATGGAGTTACACTGCAGTGTACATTTATTTAAAAAAAGAAATAGAATCAGACCATGTATGTTTCTAAGTAGCTAATGGGAGAGGAGAGGGGAAAGAGACCTGGAGCCAAAGTGATACCAATAAATCTCCCTGGATTCCAAAGGCTATATGGTCTGTGGGTGAGGCTGTGCCTTTTCTTTCAAAAGTGTTTGAAGTTTTGTTCTCTTTATTAACATTTCTATTTTGTGTGATTCTATATTATTTCTGAAAATATTCCTAAACTGGGGAGAAAATATGAACCAAAAGATTTCACACTGGGGTTAAGGAAAGCCAAGCTGGAAAAAGAAAACACAGCCATGTCAGAAAAAGATTGTGTAAACTGCTCATCAAATTAAATAAGACGCAGTTGGCCCTAACGTCATCCTCTTTCTACTGCAGAGCGCATATGTGCGAGTTTACAAATACTGGGGCCAATATTGTGACCCACATAATCAAGAGGGGGAGGGATAGCTCAGTGGTTTGAGCATTGGCCTGTTAAACCCAGGGTTGTGAGTTCAATCTTCAAGGGGGCCATTTGGGGGGGGGGACTTTTCTGGGGATTGGTCCTGCTTTGAGCAGCGGGTTGGACTAGATGTTCTCCTGAGGTCCCTTTCAGCCCTGATATTCTATGAACCCTGCTTTCTTTGCATAGCTAAAGCTTCCATTCCCTGCACGGGGAACTTTGGGTGCAGAAGGCATGCAGGATCAAGTCCAAAATTTTGCTTAACTTTTCCAATCAACTCTCATTTGGCTTTTCTTCTCCTCCTGAAGGGCCTAACCCTGACGCTACTGAAATCCATGGCAAAATTCCTAGTGCCTTCAATGGGAGCTGGGTCAAGCCCAAATATCCCATATTTATACAGCTGAACTAATCTTTTTCAGATCTATCTATTTTTCATTTATGTGAAATGTTTTCAGTGACACACAAATTCACAGAACCTGTAACTATTTTAAATGACCAGCTTTGTTTGTTGCTAAGTCTTGCCACATCCTTCATTTACTTCACTTAAGGTCATTTTCCATGACTGCTTACTTACTGTGTAACTGGCAGAGTTCAAACGCATCCTTCTGACCAACCCTTCACTCATTCCCCTTCATTTCAATATGCGTGCAAAATAACTCCTGCTGTAGGCATATGCATTTTTTAAATGGACAATACTTTTCTTTTGGCCATTTAATACAGAACTGTTTAGATGCTCAGAATCCATGTGCTTGCTCTGGAATCAATGTACATCTATAATTTAAAGAATTTAACCCCCCCATTTGATGCTTTGTGTATAGAGATTATTCTATATTATGGAGGGCCAGATTCTCAGCTGCTATAAATTGGTGTAGCTCCATTAAAGTCAATGAAGCAACCCTATTTTACCAGATCTTCAACTCTAGCCCTTTGAAATCCTGGACACTGGAAAGGATAGAATATGAAATGTTTCTCCTAAGGTTTTGTCAACAGGGCTTATTTTCTTTCCTTGAGCAGAAGAAATTTGAAAGAAATACTGTTACATGGAACCTCTTTTGTATTTTATTTTCCTGACAAGTGGAATTGTTTATTGTCTAAGGTACTATTTCAATAGTGATCAGTTTGTGATTTGTTTTAAAGCTTATACACACACACACACACACACACAGAGAACCCAAGGAGAATGTTACAGAAAACAGAGGTTTCTGTGTATATTTTACATTCTCTGTGGGTGTAAGAAATTGGGGCTACCCACCTTGAAAGCCAGACTCTGTCTTGCCTTTCAGGAATAAGCGAGAATGCACCAGGAACCTTCTTTTCACATATACTGTACAATGGCAGCCCCTTCACTTTGGGGGGGAAGAAAGCCTGCTTCTGCTTCTTCCCAACACCCCAGTGCAAGTTGCCCAAGGGAGTGGCTAGAAAAGGGCACAAATCACATTCCCCTCTTCTGTACCCTGTGCAAGAACCAAACACATTAGCAGTCATGCTCTGGGGAGAACGGAAAGGGGGACATGCTCCTTTCCCCTTCAGTATCGACCCATGAAGAACCCTCCTTCTCATAATTGCTCTGATTGTTCCTCCCCTAGCTTCCTGGGTGGGCAAAGAGCAGCAGACAGCAGCATCCACAGGAAGTTCAGTGTGAACATTCCAGCTGGACAGCAGCAAGCTGAGGGCAGGACAATTCTTGCTGCAGCTCTTCACTGCCTCATCAGAGGCCTGTGCCTGTCTGGCGTGATCTTGTCCCTAGAGTCTAATAGGATGTCATTTTGGCTTATGGGAGATGTTTAATTTTGCTGACATATTTACTTTTATGTGCCATGATGGATGATTGTAATTTCATGTTCGGCTCAAGGAGAGGAGGGGAAAAAAAACCTTCAAGGTAAACTCCCTATTTTGTCTGTTAGGTTTGGAGGGTGTTTTTTTTTTTTTTTTTTTAAAGGCAAGCCACAGCTGAGTCACTTCCGTCCTCCAGATGAAATGCATGCAGGCTACTGCAAAGCAGTGAACAAACAGCAGTATTCTCAGCAGTGCTGACGGGCCCTATTCTGCCAGGGGCTGAGCATCCTCCATTCCAAAGGGAAACTGAGGAATCACTGCATCTCTCAACAGACACTCAGCATCTCACAGGATTGGGCCAAAGACGACTGCAGTGGAATGGTACATACTAAGAGGAAGGACAATCCAATGGTTAGGGCACTAGCTGGAGACTTAGAAGACCTAGGTTAAATTCCCTACTTTTCCACAGATTTCCTGTGTAACCTTTGGCAAGTCACTTTGCCTTCTGTGCCTCAGTTCCCCATCTGTAAAATAGAAATAACAACGCTTCCTACGTCAAAGGAGAGGCGGGGATATGAGGATTAATACGTTAAGGATGGTGAGGCACTCAGATACTGTGGAGACAGGGGCTATATAAGTACCTTAGATACTTACTATTGCTACTACTTTGAAAGTTCCCACTGGGCTGGGAGAGATTTTTCAATCCATATTATGGGGAATACAGATAGAAAATCTTGAAACTGATAGAAATGTTTTAAGTGTATCGTCGGGATGGTGTTCTCTTACTGAGTGTCATCTGGACTTCAGAAGATGAGGGACTGTGAGGGGGCTTAACTTCAGGTCTAAATGTTTCAAAAGGAAGAATTTTTTTTTTAAATATCCTGCAACTAATTGAATACATGGATTACTTTCAAACTCCCCCTTCCCTCCAGACCTCCACATCATGCACTTGGAGAGATGATATGGAAAAGATGAGTTCTGGTACAAAAGAGGAAGGGAAAGGACTTGAATAAGAAAACCCAGAACGAACACAAAAGAAAAGTGTGGTGTGTCTCTTTCTGTCCTTTTTTTGGAGGGGCATTAGGTGAGGCTGAAAAGGAGGAGAGTCAAGACTTATCAGGGGCCTAAAAGCTATGAGCTTGGGCAGCAAGTTGTCTAAGCACATATATAGTCATTTCTTATGCAAGTCCAAATGCATTTATGGTTATCCTGGGTAACCCACAAGCCATGAGACTCAAAGCTAAACTTGGCAATTGTTCCCTGAACAAAATCAACCATGTCCAGAGGAATCTATTTGTCATATTTCTAAGATCCCAACACCAATATATTTAGGTGCCAGAAGCAGACTCTGGCATGTACCTCAAATGTAAATCCCCTTTTGGGTCTCGTTTCCATTGCTCCTGTTGTAGTTGGGGGTTGCTAGTGTTGGATTGAGATAATACAGCCTGCCCAATATTTTGCATTTTCGATTACCAAAATACTGTGTTCCACCTAGCAAGACAGATGAATAGCTCTTGTCGTCTTCTTCTTTGTGTTACTTATAAAGTTAGTATCCTGAATGCATTTTGCTATCTGCACAGGGCTAGCCAAAAAAAAAAAAAAAAGTGTAACAAGATCAAGTGGGGCATATTCTGTCATGGAATCATAGAAGCTCAGGGTTGGAAGAGACCTCAGGGGGTCATCTAGTCCAACCACCTGCTCAAAGCAGGACCAACACCAACTAAATCATCCCAGCCAGGCAGGAGCGCCGCCAGCTTTTTTGCCGCCCTAGGCGGCGGAAGGTCCTGCCCCCGAAATGCCACCCCCGACAGAGGCGGCGGAAGGTCCCACTCCCGAAATATCGATGATGACCAGGGCGGCCGAAGATCCAGCCGCTGCGGTCGCCGCCCCCCAAATGTTAGTGCCCTAGGTGACCACCTAGGTCGCCTAATGGGTTGCGCTGGCCCTGCAGCCAGGGCTTTGGCAAGCCGGGCCTTAAAAACCTCTAAAGATGGAGATTCCACCACCTCCCTAGGGAACCCATTCCAGTGCTTCACCACCCTCCTAGTGAAATAGTTTTTCCTAATATCCAACCTAGACCTCCCCCACTGCAACTTAAGTCCATTGCTCCTCCTTCTGTCATCTGCCACCACGGAGAACAGCCTAGCTCCGTCCTCTTTGGAACCCCCCCTTCAGGTAATTGAAGGCTGCTATCAAATCCCCCCCCCCACTCTTCTCTTCTGCAGACTAAATAAGCCCAGTTCCCTCAGCCACTCCTCATAAGTCACATGCCCCAGCCCCCTAATCATTTTCATTGCCCTCCGCTGGACTCTCTCCAATTTCTCCACATCCTTTCTGTAGTGGGGGGCCCAAAACTGGACACAGTACTCCAGATATGGCCTCACCAGTGCCAAATAAAGGGGAATAATCACTTCCCTCAATCTGCTGGCAATGCTCCTTAGCATTAGCAGCCCAATATGCCATTAGCCTTCTTGGCAACAAGGGCACACTTTTGACTCATATCCAGCTTCTCGTCCACTATAATCCCCAGGTCCTTTTCTGCAGAACTGCTGCTTAGCCAGTCGGTCCCCAGCCTGTAGCAGTGCATGGGATTCTTCTGTCCTAAGTGTAGGACTCTGCACTTGTCCTTGTTGAACCTCATCAAATTTCTTTTGGCCAAATCCTCCAATTTATCTAGGTCACTCTGGACCTTATCCCTACCCTCCAGCATATCTACCTCTCCCCCCAGCTTAGTGTCATCTGTGAACTTCATGAGGGTAAAATCCATCCCATCATCCAGAACAAAACCAACCCCAGGGCACTTGATACCGGCTGCCAACTAGATATCGAGCCGTTGAACACTACCCATTGAGCCCGACAATCTAGCCAGATTTCTATCCACCTTATAGTCCATTCATCCAATCCATACTTCTTTAACTTGCTGGCAAGAATACTGTGGGAGATCGTATCAAAAGCTTTGCTAAAGTCAAGGTATATCATGTCCACCACTTTCCCCATATCCACAGAGCCAGTTATCTCATCATAGAAGGCAATCAACTTGATCAGGAATGACTTGCCCTTGGTGAATCCACGTTAACTGTTACTGATCACCTTCCTTTCCTCCAAGTGCTTCAAAATGGATTCCTTGAGGACCTGCTCCATGATTTTTCCGGGGACTGAGGTGAGGCTGACCAGTCTGTAGTTCCCTGGATTCTCCTTCCCATTTTTAAAGATGGGCACTATATTTGCCTTTTTCCTATCATCCGGGACCTCTCCCGATCACCACAAGTTTTCAAAAATAATGGCCAATGGCTCTGCAATCACATCAGCCAACTCCCTCCGCACCCTCGATGAATTGCATCTGGCCTCATGGACTTGTGCATGTCCAGCTTTTCTAAACAGTCCTTAACCTGTTCTTTCACCACTGAGGGCTGCTCCCCTCCCCATAATGTGCTGCCCAGTGCAGCAGTCTGGGAGCTGACCTTGTCTGTGAAGACTAAGGCAAAGAAAGCATCGAGTACTTCAGCTTTTTCCACATCATCCGTCACTAGGTAGCCTCCCCCATTCAGTAAGGGTCCCACACTTTCCTTGACCATCTTCTTGTTGCTAACATACCTGTAGAAACCTTTCTTGTTACCGTTCATATCCCTTGCTAGCTGCAACTCCAGCTGTACTTTGGCCTTACTGATTACACCCCTGCATGCTCGAGCAATATTTTTATACTCCTCCCTAATCATCTGTCCAAGTTTCCACTTCTTGTAAGCTTCCTTTTTATGTTTAAACTCACCGAAGATTTCTCTGTTAAGCCAAGCTGGTTGCCTGCCATATTTCCTTTCCCCCTCATATTAGCCTCCCATGGGATCCTGCCCATCAGTTCCCTGAGGGAGTCAAAGTCTGCTTTTCTGAAGTCCAGGGTCCATATTCTGCTGCTCTCCTTTCTTCGTTTTGTCAGGATCCTGAACTCAACCATTTCATGGTCACTGCTGCCCAGGTTGCCACCCACTTCTACTTCCCCTACCAATTCTTCAGTGTTTGTGAGCAGCAGGTCAAGAGAAGCATGGCCCCTAGTTGGTTCCTCCAGCACTTGCACCAGGAAGTTGTCCCCAACACTCTCCAAAAACTTCCTGGATTGTCTGTGCACTGCTATATTGCCCTCCCAGCAGATGTCAGGGTGATTGAAGTCCCCCATGAGAGCCAGGGCCTGTGAACCTGTCCTCGGTTAAAGTCAATGATTTGCTAACATCTAGCTAAACATAGAATTTGGCTCACTGAAAGTAAACATGTCCACATAGCAGTTGTCAAAAATGAATGTTGCTCACAAAAGAAGGTGTCGGTTTTAGCTCCTGGCAATGACTATTAAAAACAAGCTGTGGTTCTCTAGCTCAGAGGTTCACATAGGTCACAGAGCAGACTGCATAAAGCTGAAGTGGAAAACATATAGCTTGTATCCCAAGCTCTTGCTCCTGGTATTTCTGTCATACAATATAGAGCCAATTTTCTCTGAAGCAGTGAGAGAGAGAGAGAGAGAGAGAGAGAGAGATACTAACCCAAACATTGGAGACACCACCCGAGGGGCGTCAAAACTCCAGCAGGGCTGCACTGACAACAAGCCAGCAGTCTAAGAGACTGATCTAATGTTCATATCTAAATTTACATTATTTGTTAATGCTAATAACTGAACATGGACATAATATTTGCTTAGAGCCTAACTCTTCTTGTATTCGCATGGGTGCAGCTGAGTAAATGAGAGCAGAATTTGGCCATGAGATGGATGAAACTGTTTGGTGCTTGAGATCACCAATGATAAAAACCCGCAGCCTTTCAACTTCATCCTTGCCCTCCAGCTACAATGAGACTTCATTTTAGGATGCTCCAGCTGGGTGTTGGGTGTCTCTACACTACTTCCTGGTGAGTAGTGATAAATCTATCAGTGACACAGATGGGAGAAACAGGTCCTAAGCCCTTGGGAGTAAGGTCAAGGCTTGACTAACAGGATCATGCTCTCGTCATACAGTACATCAAATGGGTGAACTCGTTCATATAAAATAAGAAATGATCCCATATCATCTAAAAAGAGCAAAATGTGTTGATATTTGATTTAATTTCATTTGTGTCTCCACTTTGTGGTTGTAGCTGGAAGTGGAAATACCAAAACACTATGAGAGAGATTATTCTTGATCACCATATTTCTGGCCCAGCAGAATCCAGGTACGGTGACAAAGTTCCTCCTCTAACTTGGTGGGTCCTGCGCTTATTGGCGGATTTTCTTGCCTCAGAGATTCACCATGTGGGTTGGGGAACAGCCCAGAAACCTTCCCCTCTGGAAGAACCCACAGTCCAGGTCAATTGGGAGGTTTGGGGGGAACCCGGGCCCGCCCTCTACTCTGGGTTCCAGCCCAGGGCCCTGTGGACTGCAGCTGTCTATAGTGCCTCCTGTAACAGCTGCATGACAGCTACAACTCCCTGGGCTACTTCCCCAGGGCCTCCTCCAAACACCTTCCTTAGTCTCACCACAGGACCTTCCTCCTGGTGTCTGATAACGCTTGTGCTCCTCAGGCCTCCAGCAGCACACCGTCTCACTCTCAGCTCCTTGCGCCTCTTGCTCCCAGCTCCTCACACTCGCACCACAAACTGAAGTGAGCTCCTTTTTAAAGCCCAGGTGCCCTGATTAGCCTGCCTTAATTGATTCTAGCAGTTTCTTCTTAATTGGCTCCAGGTGTCCTAATTAGCCTGCCTGCCTTAACTGGTTCTAGCAGGTTCCTGATTACTCTAGTGCAGCCCCTGCTCTGGTCACTCAGGGAACAGAAAACTACTCATCCAGTGACCAGTATATTTGCCCTCTACCAGACTCCTGTACCCCACTGGTCTGGGTCTGTCACATATCCCTCCCCCCTGCTCAACGCCAAGGGGTTGGGCAGTTTGGGACGCCAGACAGTGCACACGTGACAAGCCATCGGCGTTGCCATGACGGCTCCCTGCTCTGTGTTGCACACGGAACTGGAAAGGTTGGAGGGATAAGAACCATCTGGTCACCCTTGTGTTCTTCTCCTTGTTCCGCTGCATCCATTGAAGAGGGGCATGGTCGGTCACGAGGACAAATCTGCGCCCGAGCCAGTAGTAGCGCAATGTTTCCATGGCCCATTTTACAGCGAGGCCTTCTCTCTCCACCACTGCATATTTTTGTTCCCTTGGAAGGAGTTTCCGACTGAGGTATAGAATTGGGTGTTCCTCCTCCCCGACCATCTGTGGTAGAACGGCCCCCAACCCTACTTCCGATGCATCCGTCTGCAGGATAAACTCCTTGGTGAAATCAGGGGCTATCAGTACGGGGTTACTGCAGAGGGCAGTCCGTAGGTCTGTGAATGCTTCCTCTGCTGCGTCAGACCATCTCACCAGATCAGGTCCACGGGCTTTCACTAGGTCTGTCAGGGGGCTTGCCCTTGTGGCAAAGTGGGGGATAAATCGTCGGTAATACCCCACCACACCGAGGAACGCCCGGACTTGTTTCTTGCGACTTGGTCGGGGCCAATTTTGGATGGCCTCTAACTTGTTCACTTGGGGTTTTACCAGACCTTTTCCCACAATGTAGCCAAGATATTTGGCCTCTGTAAACCCTACAGCGCACTTGGCAGTGTTTGCTGTAAGGCCAGCTTGCCTGAAGGTATCGAGGACTGCCTCCACCTTCTCCAGGTGGGTTTCCCAGTCTGGGGTATGAATGACCACATCGTCCAAGTAGGCAGCAGCATAACTGTTATGCGGGCGTAATAGCTTGTCCATGAGGCGCTGGAAGGTAGCTGGGGTCCCATGTAGTCCAAAAGGGAGGACAGTATATTGAAAAAGACCCTCTGGTGTAGAGAATGCAGTCTTTTCCTTTGCGTGTTCTGCAAGGGGAATCTGCCAGTACCCCTTTGTCAAGTCTAGGGTAGTCAAGTACCGGGCATTACCCAGACGGTCCACTAGCTCATCTATGCGAGGTATGGGGTACGCGTCGAACTGGGATACTTCGTTTAGTCGCCAGAAGTCGTTGCAAAATCTTGTGGTGCCATCAGGTTTGGGCACCAGCACGATTGGGCTGGACCCCTGACTGTGGGATTCTTCGATGATCCCCAACTCCAGCATTATTTTTACTTCTGCTTTTATTTCCTCCCTTTTTGCCGCTGGCACCCGATAGGGCCTCATTGTTACTCTGGCCCCAGGGTTCGTGACGATGTGGTGATATGTCTCGGTTGTTCGACCCGGTTTTGTCGAGAACACACCTTGGTTCCGGAAGATCATCTCAGACACCTCATTCTTCTGGTCTGGTGTTAAATCGGGAGACACTCTCACCTGTTTGGAAGGCTTGTTTTCCTGGGTTAGGTCTTTTTGGACCGTTGTGCATGCCTCTTGTGCAAGCCAGGGTTTCAGAAGGTTAATGTGATAAATCTGTTCTTGTTTTCTGCGTCCTGGCTGCCGCACCTTGTAGGTTACTTCCCCCACGGGTTCAACCACCTCATAGGGCCCCTGCCATTGGGCCAGAAGCTTGCTTTCTGCCGTGGGTACCAACATCATAACCCGATCCCCTGGTTGGAACTGTCGCACTTTTGCCTGGCGATTGTAATGGGTTCGCTGGGCCTCCTGTGCCTTCTCCAAATGTTCCCGTACAATAGGGGTAACCCGGGCTATCCGGTCTCGCATCTGCATTACATGCTCTATTATATTTCTCCCCTCATTGGGTTCCTCTTCCCAGATCTCTTTGGCGATATCTAGTATGCCACGGGGGTGACGCCCGTATAATAACTTGAAGGGGGAAAACCCAGTTGAGGCCTGTGGTACCTCCCGGATAGCGAACATAAGGTAGGGTAGTAGGGTGTCCCAATCCTTCCCATCCCGACTTACCACCTTCCTTATCATAGCCTTGAGGGTTCGGTTAAACCTTTCTACCAACCCATCAGTCTGCGGATGGTAGACTGAAGTTCTCAGGGTATGTATATGGAGCAGCATACAGAGGTCCTTCATTAGCTTCGATATAAATGGGGTTCCTTGGTCACTTAATATCTCCTTCGGTAGCCCCATTCGGGCAAAGATCCCCACCAGCTCTTTGGCTATAGTTTTAGAGGCCGTGTTCCGCAGGAGGACGGCTTCTGGGTAGCGAGTAGCATAGTCCAAAACAACAAGTATATATTGGTGGCCCCGAGCCGTCTTCTCCAGGGGTCCCACTAGGTCCATGGCTATTCGCTCGAAGGGGACCTCTATGATGGGAAGGGGTACTAAAGGTGCCCTCAAGTGGGGATGGGGACTGTGCAGCTGACACTCCGGGCAGGAGGCACAGTACCTCCGCACTTCTTCACGTACTCCGGGCCAGAAGAACCGTCGTAGGACTCATGCCAGGGTCTTCTCTACCCCCAAATGCCCCCCAGAAAGATGACTATGAGCAAGACTTAATACAGCGTTCTGGTGTTTTTGAGGTACTAGGATCTGCTGTACCTTCTGCCCCTGTACTGGTGCAACCCGGTATAAGAGATCCTTCTTCATTATGAAGTAGGGTCCTGGTCCCTGGGTTTTCCCTTCCACGGGGACCCCATCTATTTCAGTCACCTCTTTCCTAATGTTGTCATACCTTGGGTCTTCTGCCTGGTCCCGTCCAAAATTTCCTCTCCCAGGGCTAATCTGCCCAAGATCTAGGGGCCCAGTCTCTGTTGCCTCTACTAGTTCAGAAGCATTAGGGTGGAGGTCAGACTCAGGTGCTTCTCCCTCCTGCGTGGCCTCCTTTTCAGCTGCGTGGGTCCGCCTACCTACAAGAGCGACCCTCTGGCTTTGGGTCAGTATTCGGGTTCCCAAGGCCTTAGCTGCCCTTCTTTCTCTTTTTGTCTTTCTACCCTGTCTGGGAGTGGAGAACAAATCTGGGGATATTTCAGAGAAGATTGGGGGTTGACAGTCTTCTGTGGATGCCTCGTCAATTTTAGGGTCCCCATCTTTCTCCAATCCCCCTACTGGGAGTAAGTTTCCAAACCCTGGGAAGTCCCTCCCTATGAGCACCGGGTATGGGAGTTTAGGGACTACACCTGCTGCTACCTCAGTAGTGTTCCCTTGGATCTCGATTTTTACTGGGATGGTGGGGTAGTAACTAACTGTCCCATGGACTCGTTATCCCCATACGTTTAGCCTGCAGCAGCTGACTACGCTTCACGAGCTTCCCTGAGATAAGCGTGATAGCACTCCCTGAATCAACCAGTGCCGTGGTCCCTACCCCATTTAGTTTCACTGGTCTGGTATACATATGTGGGGTTAGTGAGACCCCCACAAGGTGGATTAGGGAGCATGGATCTGCCCAGTTCCCCAGGTTACACTGCATAGGCTCCTCAGCATTGGGACACTGTGCAGCTATGTGTCCCCACTCCCCGCAGGCATAACATCTGTATGGAACCCTAGGCGTTCCCCGGTCTCTTGGTTTGGGCAGTCTAACATCACGATCCTCGTCTCCCTCAGTGGCTCCGACTCTTTGTGGCCTCTGATGGGCCTTCAGCCTCTCTCTTTTTCCACCTGGGCCCTCCTGGTGGCCCAGTCACCCGAACTTTAGGGCTTGGTGCTGCTAGTTTAACCCGGGGTGCCTCTTCCTTAACTGGTCAGGTCAGCTCCCTCGCTGTCCTTCGCCTCTCTACCAGGGCGACAACCTCGTCATAGATGGAGGGTTCGTTCTGGCTTACCAAGGCACGAAGATCTGGTGGTAGTCCCCTCATGTATCGGTCGATGACCAGAACCGCTAGTATCTCTTCTGGACTCCGGGACTCTGTTTGCAACCACTTTCGTGCGAGATGGATGAGGTCATACAATTGGGACCGCGGGGTTTTGTCTTCCTGGTACCTCCAACCGTGATACTGCTGGGCCCACACTGCTGTCGTTACCCCAGATCTGGCCAGGATCTCTGCTTTCAGCTGGGGGTAGTCTGCCGCAGCCTCTTCAGGCAGATCATGGTAGGCCTTCTGGGCCTCCCCACACAGGAATGGGGCAAGGATGCCAGATGACTGATCTCGAGGCCAGGCCTCCCGTCGGGCTGTCCTCTCAAAGGCCAGAAGGTATGCCTCTACATCATCCTCCCGTGTCATTTTCTGCAGCCAATAGCTGGCCCGTATGAGCCGCGTCCCATCATGGCCGCGATTCAGCTCTGTAAGGGACTTTACCTGGTTTACCAGTTCCCGCAACATAGCTCGGTCTTGAGCAGCCTGGTCCATCAGCAGGCAATTAGTCTCTTGCTGCAGCCGCACTGCCTCCTGTTGGGCGGCTGCCTGGACACGGGTAGCCTCCTGCTGGGCCGCCGTAGCATGTATCAGTGCACGCACTACATCATCCACTGTGGTGGAAAAAAAAAAAAACCCTCTCCCTTTTTTTTGTTTTGTTTTGTTTTTTTGGTTTTTTAAATCACCCTCCTTCTTCCGTCACGCTGTGCACCCCAAGATCCCACTTCTGAGACCAGTGTGACAAAGTTCCTCCTCTATCTTGGTGGGTCCTGCACTTATTGGCGGATTTTCTTGCCTCAGAGATTCACCATGTGGGTTGGGGAACAGCCCAGAAACCTTCCCCTCTGGAAGAACTCACAGTCCAGGTCAATTGGGAGGTTTGGGGGGAACCCGGGCCCGCCCTCTACTCCGGGTTCCAGCCCAGGGCCCTGTGGACTGCAGCTGTCTATAGTGCCTCCTGTAACAGCTGCATGACAGCTACAACTCCCTGGGCTACTTCCCCATGGCCTCCTCCAAACACCTTCCTTAGTCTCACCACAGGACCTTCCTCCTGGTGTCTGATAAGGCTTGTGCTCCTCAGTGCTCCAGCAGCACACCCTCTCACTCTCAGCTCCTTGCGCCTCTTGCTCCCAGCTCCTCACACTCGCACCACAAACTGAAGTGAGCTCCTTTTTAAAGCCCAGGTGCCCTGATTAGCCTGCCTTAATTGATTCTAGCAGCTTCTTGTTAATTGACTCCAGGTGTCCTAATTAGCCTGCCTGCCTTAACTGGTTCTAGCAGGTTCCTGATTACTCTAGTGCAGCCCCTGCTCTGGTCACTCAGGGAACAGAAAACTACTCATCCAGTGACCAGTATATTTGCCCTCTACCAGACTCCTGTACCCCACTGGTCTGGGTCTGTCACAGTACATATATATACTTCACTGGGATTACAGATAAGTGGCCTCCAAACTAGACATGATCCCAAAACAGAACACAGCATCCAAACTCTAGTTTGCAACTCAGGATAGGAATTTTGCCTCTCAGGCCTAAATGCAACCTCCTCCCTGTTTTCCTTTACTGTCACTTCTCCCACCCTTACATTTCTACTCTGCCTTTTTTAAACTGATTTCATGTTCTTTCTATTAATGGGGTTGTTCCCAGCTGTCAGGAAGCAAGTTCTGCTAATAGACTGTCTGGGTTCTGAAGCCAGGGTGTATCGTATGCATTTTCTCTTCCTGCCTGCAGCACTGCTAACATGGTTTGTGTTACAGAACTTTTTCATGTCTAAAATGAGTGTAGTTGCAGAAAATAGAAAGATACATATTTTGCCAATGCACAAAGGAATTGAGTAAATCTACTCAGTGATACAAAAAGAAATAATAAATAGTAGTTTTGTTAGGAAGTTGGTGGATGCTTCGGGTAACCAATTTGACAATGATGTAGGAAGTGTCAGTAATTTTCCTGTTACATGACTGGCAAATTGGCAGGAAGAATAATAGGCAGCTTGATTCAGGAACCTAAATAAGTGGCCTGATTTCTCCATCCCCATCTCCCCTTCCTCCCCAGAGGTAGTTCTTCTATTGATGTGACTCAGCTAAGGCCATGGAACAAGTCAGTGACAGAGCATGGAATAGCTAGGATTCCTGACTCCCAATCCCTTGGGCTGATAGCCAGACCACGCTTCCCTCCCACTCACCCCTGGTAAAAGAATAACAGCATTCCTATATTACAGCTAAATGATTAACTGAAATAATCCTTCAGGTGCCAAGAGAGAAGTCATTACAATTTGCCCAGTGCCTCTGCATGCAGTCTTATGGGTAAGGAATGGTGTCCCTAGACTCTGTTTGTCAGAGGGTGGAGATGGATGGCAGGAGAGAGATCACTTGATCATTACCTGTTAGATTCACTCCGTTTGGGGCACCTGGCATTGGCCACTGTCGGTAGACAGGATACTGGGCTAGATGGACCTTTGGTCTGACCCAGTACGGCCGTTCTTATATTCTTATGTTCATGAAGTTCCAACTATCCTTATCATATGTCTTTTGATCACTTCACTACTTCTATCAGCGCCTCAGTAGAATTTTTTTATTGTTTTTTTTTTTTAATATAACAACCTCCCATTTCTTCTATGATGGGAGCCAACTTGAACAACAATAAAACCTCAGCAACAAGGAGACTCACATCCCCTCGTGCTCAAATTCCCGAAATGAAAATGGCAGTCTGCCTTAACTGTAACTCTTGCAGAGTACTTAATTTAATCTCCTTCAAGTGTTATTCAGAATGCATTTAGTGCTGCTGAGGATGCCTTTCTTCACAGTAAGGTGTCAGTCAGGTGTCTTCAATTTGGAGAGTGTAGAGCAATCAATACCGTTAATGGTACTGCAAACAGAGAGATATTGGGGTGTTTTATCTAGAAGATGCTACCTACTGAAAATGATCTGGCTTCTGACATTGATCATGATAAATATCAGTCCAAGATGAGAACTTATAACAGCGTGAAAAGGAATGAGCTGAACACAAGTCACATGGCACAACTCTAGACATTCCTGACTGTGAGATGATTGACTAACTGGTATGTTTCACACACACACACACACACACACACACACACACACACACACACACACACACAGAGTCCCAAAGACTTGCTGTAGTTTGTATATCCCTCCACCTCCCCTTATTCTGTGCTCTTTTGTAGTCAGAGCTGTTCACAGAAGTTCGGAAAGCTACACATTATAGAACATCACAGAACTGTCCGTTGAAAGCTCCAGGTGGAAGTTTCGGATGGGGGGGGAAGTCTTTGAGTGTTGAGGTTAGGGATGGCACATGCATGTTGGATTTTCATTATAGATCTCATCCTGTGCCAAATTTGAATTCAGTGGCAAAGATCCCATTAACTTTAATGATACAGGATGAAATTTTAGGTATGGGACAGCTGGGATTAAAGTCCTGCTAGAACAGGCCCCAATGTGAATCTCATGTTGTTGCCTGGGATTATAACTAGGATAAACACATTCTGGAAGAGGGAGTGATTACGGCTGGACTAAGGTCTGGATGGAATACAAATTGAGTATAATAATTAGAGATAAATGAATTATTTGCATTAAGTAATTTACTAGATGAACTAGTTTAACCTCTTTCTGTGCTTGTGGAATGCCCCAAAGCAGACCAGTTTCCGCAAATTTACTTGTTAATCAAATGCATTTGACAGCATTTTTTAAATGTCTGAATTGACTGTGAATCATTTGAGCATTCAATACTCAATACATTGAGTCATGTGGGTTAGTTGTGATTGCTGATATATATCCGAGGTGTTTTTCTTTTATAATATTATGTTTTCTCTTATACTCTTGAAGAAATTTCTGTTATCTTGAAGAAGTAACTACAGTTTTGAATCTCAGGCAGGAGGTATCCATTTAGGGAGATATAATAGGTAAACATGGTGAGGGAGACTGAGGAAAAGATTAAACCTTTTCCCTTCTGGGCCACAATAGACCTTTCCTGAGGCATCACTCCTAGAAAAAATAGGCCACTATAAGAATTATTGACTGGGTACAGCGTTTAAATATAGTCTTCCCCATGGCATTTATACAAAGTAAGGGCTGTGCATGGTCTTAGGCATAAAGGATCAATTGCATGCCTCTGTGTGAATGTGCTATGCTTTTGTCAAGGGGGTTTGTACATTTGCTATGCTAAATTATGTCCCATATAAAATGTACTGTCTACCTTCACTGGTCATCAGCCCCAGTGAGGAGAAAGGAGAGGATGGAGAAATCTGTTTGCCCAAAACACAGGTTTAAGCTCCATAAAGACACAAGGGGCCAGTCCTAACAGTGGCACCAGCATAGCTTCATCCCAGCAACCTGGTCCTTCTGCTAGTCATAGGCCATAGGGAAATTCCACAAAGAGATGCTGAAAATATTAAAATATTGTTCTGTTCCACTCACTGTGTAACTTAGCAGGTAGTTGCGGGCAGGGAGCTATCATTTAAATCGAAAGGGTGTGGCGGTGCAGTTTGCCTAGGTAGAGGCTGATGGATGTGATAACAGTACACACACATTTGCGGGGGTGAATCTAGCAGTGATACATCTTTGAGTCATTCGGACATTGCTGCAAAGCCAGATACTCAAGAAAATATTCAGAAGGAGAAGGAAGGTACTGATTTGAAATGCCATTTAGAAGGAAGTAGTAGAAATATGAGGAACTTGCTGTAGGATGCTAACTTCTATTATTTATATGATTGTATAGTATTTATTACAGCAGCTCCTAGCACCACCAATCAGACTGGGGCTCCAATGTGCTAGGCACTGTGCATATCCATAGTGAGAGTAAGTGCTTTTGCCAGAGAGCTTACACCCTTACTACACAGGACAAAGAACAATAAGGGCATCAGGCACAGAGAGGGGAAATAATTTGTCCAAATTCACCGAGCAGGTCAGTGACACAGCTGGGAATAGAACCCAGGTCTCCTGAGTCCCATTCTAGTGCCGTATCCACATGTGAAGGTTTCTACTTTGACAATGTCCAAAACTAAGGGTATGTCTACACTACGAGAGTAGTTCGATTTTACTTAAATCGAATATGTGGAATCGATATTACAAAGTCGAACGTGTGTGTCCACACTAAGGACAGTAATTCGACTTTGTGAGTCCACACTAACGGGGCAAGCGTCGACATTGGAAGCGGTGCACTGTGGGCAGCTATCCCACAGTTCCCGCAGTCCCCGCTGCCCATTGGAATTCTGGGTCGAGCCCCCAATGCCTTCTGGGGAAAAAAATGTGTCGAGGGTGGTTTTGGGTAACTGTTGTCATCGAACCGTCACTCCCGCCCTCCCTCCCTGAAAGCGCCGGCGGGAAATCAGTTCGCGCACTTTTCTGGTCAGTGACAGCGCGGACGCAACAGCACTGCGAGCATGGAGCCCGCTGCGACCATCGCTGCAGTTATGGCCGTTGTCAACACCTCGCACCTTATCATCCACCTTTCCCAGAGGCAGATCCTGAGAAATCGGGCGAGGAGGCTACGGCAGCGCGGTGAGGACCTGAAGTCTGAGAGTGGCACAGACCTGTCACAAAGCACGGGACCCCGCGCCGAGGACATCATGGTGGCAATGGGTCATGTTGATGTTGTGGAACGGCGATTCTGGGCCCGGGAAACAAGCACAGACTGGTGGGACCGCATAGTGCTGCAGGTCTGGGATGAATCACAGTGGCTGCGAAACTTTCGCATGCGGAAGGGGACTTTCATGGAACTTTGTGAGTTGCTGTCCCCTGCCCTGAAGCGCAAGGACACCCGGATGCGAGCAGCCCTGAGTGTCCAGAAGCGAGTGGCCATAGCCCTCTGGAAGCTTGCAACGCCGGACAGCTACCGGTCAGTCGCGAACCACTTTGGCGTGGGCAAATCTACCGTGGGGGTTGTTGTGATGCAAGTAGCCAACGCAATCGTTGAGCTACTGCTCTCGAAGGTAGTGACCCTGGGAAACGTGGAGGTCATCATAGATGGCTTCGCCGCGATGGGATTCCCAAACTGTGGTGGGGCTATAGATGGAACTCACATCCCTATCCTGGGACCGGACCACCAGGCCAGCCAGTACATTAACCGAAAGGGCTACTTTTCAATGGTGCTGCAAGCACTGGTGGACCATAGGGGACGTTTTACCAACATCAACATCGGATGGCCGGGCAAGGTTCATGACGCTCGTGTTTTCAGGAACTCTGGTCTGTTTAGACGGCTGCAGGAAGGTATTTACTTCCCGGACCACAAAATAACTCTTGGGGATGTGGAGATGCCTATAGTCATCCTCGGGGACCCAGCCTACCCGCTAATGCCCTGGCTCATGAAGCCCTATACAGGCGCCCTGGACACTGAAAAAGAACTCTTCAACTACCGGCTGAGCAAGTGCAGAATAGTGGTGGAGTGTGCTTTTGGACGTCTCAAGGGGAGATGGAGAACCTTACTAACTCGCTCTGATCTCAGCGAAACCAATATCCCCATTGTTATAGCTGCTTGCTGTGTGCTCCACAATCTGTGTGAGAGCAAGGGGGAGACCTTTATGGCGGGGTGGGAGGTTGAGGCAAATAGCCTGGCTGCTGATTACGCCCAGCCAGACAGCCGTGCGATTAGAAGAGCCCAGCGGGACGCGCTGTGCATCCGGGAGGCTTTGAAAGCTAGGTTCCTGAGTGAGCAGGGTAACCTGTGACTATTAAGTTTGTTTACAGAGAAGCTGAACCTGCCCCCGTTTCTTTACCCAGTAAATGTTCACTATCCTCTCCAGTTACATACCCCATTCACCCCGTTCCCCCCCTTCCAACACACGTTTAAAAATAAAATCACTTGAAATTTGTTAATGAACACCGTTTTCTTTATTACTGTTTTCGCGGTAAAGTGTTGAACCTGGGACGCAGACTGTGGTGGGGAGCGGGTGTAGTGTAGTGATGCAAAGGACGCTTCTAAACTCCAGGAATGACAGGCTCCGCACTGGTGGACTGGTTGTTTCAACGGAGCCTGCCACCCCTCCTGTTCGGGACTCTGTGTGTGGGGGCTGTGTAACTTTGTGGCAGGGGGAGGACGGTTACAGATGCCCTGCTGCGTGGCTCTGTGATCCAGGATAAGGACCGCTGCATAAGATCTCTAACCGCCCTCCCCCGCCACAAAGTCACATAGCCCCCCCCAACACAGAACATGAAAACCACCTCCCAGACTGACCAGGGTAACTAGTGACTGCAATGTGTGTGTGCCCTGCTGCTGAACCTGCCCCCGCGTCTGTACCCTGGTAAAAGTGACTGTCCTGTCCAATTACCAACCCCCTTCAAACAGACTCTCCTCTAAAAGAACATGATGGAAACAGTAATTAACAGAAACGTATTTTTTATTAGCAACCACACATGAAACTGGGGGATGAAACTGGGACGGGGGCTTGGGTGAGGCGGGAAGGAAAGGACTTATCAAATTTTGGGGAATGAGAGACTTCTGGTACTTGAGCAGTCTGCAGGGGTGGAGTGAGAGTTTTCACGGACTCTGCCGCCCCTCCTTCTTGGGACTTTGGGTGCGGGGGGTATGGGACTTTGTGGCGGGGGAGGGCGGTTAGAGATAGACTGCAGCGGGGCTCTGTCCTCCTGCCTCCGGTCCTGCAGAACATCCACAAGGCGCCGGAGCGTGTCCGTTTGCTCCCTCATTAGTCCAAGCAGCATTTGAGTCGCCTGCTGGTCTTCCTGCCGCCACCTCTCCTCCCGTTCCATGTGTGATCGGTGCATTTGGGACAAGTTCTCCCTCCACTGGGTCTGCTGGGCTGCCTGGGCTCGGGAGCAGCCCATAAGTTCCGAGAACATGTCCTCCCATGTCCTCTTCTTCCTACGCCTAATCTGCGCTAGCCTCTGGGAGTGTGATGCCAGGGTAGGTCGGGAGACAGTCGCAGCTGTGGGATGGGAAAAGGGGAGTGAATTCCTCAGAAAGATAAATTTTTTTGTGAACAAAGAACATAGTCTTTCTCTGTGAACAAGACCATGCACAGCACCTATCACATGCGCACTCAGGACAAGGTCAAATTTTCGGCCTTCGCATTCAGTGCCTGGGGTCTTGCAGTGCAGATCAGACAAGCGGGACAGGACAGCGGAATTTGGGTAACAGGCTGACATGGTAAGCCGTAGACTTGTGGCTGCTTAAAACTTTAATAATAGCACTGGCCTCCTTTCACGTTCAAAGCAATGCCAGTCCCTGCTGCCAGCAATCCGGCAAGCATGAACTCTGCCCCTGTCCCACCCCCTTGCGGCTGTCCCAGGGAAAGATCCCTGTATGCTGCTCCTCTCCCGCCTCCACCGCATGGCTGTAAACCGCCGGTTACAGTTTTGTAAAGGAACAGGCAAGCAGTCCCAATACTAACAGTCCCCTACCTAATTCAAAGCAGGTCACCATGAGCGACATCACTCTGATGAGGATTTCAGAGACGGAGAAAGAACGGATGCTTCGGGAAAGCCTGCAAAGACCAGGGCCGTATGCCGCCATGCTCTGCAAGGCAATGATACCCGAGTACTTGATTGTCTCCTACCACGGAGGACCCAATAAGGCCGCTCTCCCCAGGAACCTGATGCAAAGGCTTTCCAATTACCTCCAGGAGAGCTTTGTGGAGATGTCCCAGGAGGATTTCTGCTCTATCCCCGGACATATAGACCGGATTTTACTGTAGCTGCACTGGCAGGGACTAAACAGTAGAGCGCCTAGGGCAAAACAATCATGCTAAACCGGACATTGTTAGATTTTTTTTCAGTAGTTGCACTGCCAAGGACTGAAACGTTAAGCGCCTAGGGCAAACTAATCATGAAAAACCCATTGTTAATATTGTTAATATTCCTGTTCTGTTAAAAATAAATGTGTACATGTTTAAAACACTTACTGACTGATCCTTCCCCTGATTCTGTGTCCGGGTTAACGCCTGGGGACGGTTGGTAGGGGATCTCTGTAAGGGTGATGAAGAGATCCTGGCTGTCGGGGAAATCAGCGTTGTAAGCGCTGTCGACTGCCTCGTCCTCCTCATCTCCTTCCTCATCTTCCCCGTCCGCTAACATCTCCGAGGAAGCGGCCGTCGACAATATCCCATCCTCAGAGTCCACGGTCAGTGGTGGGGTAGTGGTGGCGGCCGCACCTAGGATGGAATGCAGTGCCTCGTAGAAACGGGATGTCTGGGGCTGGGATCCGGAGCATCCGTTTGCCTCTTTGGTCTTCTGGTAGCCTTGTCTCAGCTCCTTGATTTTCACGCAGCACTGCGTTGCATCCTGGCTGTATCCTCTCTCTGCCATGGCTTTAGAGATCTTCTCATAGATCTTTGCATTCCGTCTTTTCGATCGCAGCTCGGAAAGCACGGACTCATCGCCCCACACAGCGATCAGATCCAAGACTTCCCGATCAGTCCATGCTGGGGCCCTCTTTCTATTCTGAGATTGCATGGCCATCTCTGCTGGAGAGCTCTGCATCATTGCCAGTGCTGCTGAGCTCGCCACGATGTCCAAACAGGAAATGAGATTCAAACTGCCCAGACAGGAAAAGGAATTCAAATTTTCCCGGGGCTTTTCCTGTGTGGCTGGTCAGAGCATCCGAGCTTGGACTGCTGTCCAGAGCGTCAACAGAGTGGTGCACTGTGGGATAGCTCCCGGAGCTATTACCGTCGATTTCCATCCACACCTAGCCTAATTCGACATGGCCATGTCGAATTTAGCGTTACTCTCCTCGTTGGGGAGGAGTACAGAAGTCGAATTTAAGAGACCTCTATGTTGAACTAAATAGCTTCGTGGTGTGGACGGGTGCAGAGTTAATTCGATGTAACGGTGCTAAATTCGACATAAACTCCTAGTGTAGACCAGGCCTAAAGAACACATACTGTACAGGGATTGTGCAGGGAGAAATTGGTACTGCAACTAGCAAGGCTATGTAGAATAGTAGAAATAGAGTTTTCTACACAACAATCTCTACCGCTTTATAACAGCAACAAGCAGCAGCACCGAGTATAGTATCTGAAACATACCAGTGGCAGAAATCATGTAGACGGGGTTTTTATTTAAACTTATTTGGCTTGTTTGGTATGCCAACTGATGATTAACTGTGGAACTGACCCAAACAGTTGAGTACCTCCTCTTGCTGAACCAGAAGGTCCAGAGGTCCAGGAGGAGGCGAGAGGCAGATCAGCTGAAAGTCTCTGAGTAAAGCTATAATGGGTAAAAAATAGGGGTGACATCATGTTAGGGGGTCTACTGTATACCACCAAAGCAGAAAGAGGAGGTGGATGTGGCATTTCTAGAACAAATAACATACATATCCAAAACACAAGACCTGGTACTAATTGGGGACTTTAACTACCCAGACATCTGTTGGAAAAATAATATGGCAAAACACAGAATTTCTAAGTTCTTGGAATGTATTGGGGACTACTTTTTGTTTGAGAAAGTGGAGGAAGTAACAAAGGGGACAGCCATTTAGTCTTGATTCTGAGCGACAGGGAGCAGTCGGTAGCGAATCTGAAGGTGGAAGGCAATTTGGGTGAAAGTGACCATGAAATGATTGATTTCATGATTCTGAGGAAAGGGTGGAATGAGAGCAGCAGAATAAGGACAATGGATTTCAAAAAAGCAGACTTTAACAAACTCAGAAGTGGGAAGAAAATCTAAGGGGAAAAGGTTCTTCAGGAGATCATTTTCTCAAGGATACCATAGTAAAGGCAACTGCAAATTATCTATAAGCAAAGGAAATATAGGAATAATAGTAAAAGGCCAGTATGGCTCCACCGGGAGCTCTTTAATGACCTGAAAATCAAAAAGGAATCCTACAAAAAGTGGAAACATGAATAGATTGCTAAGGAGAACAAAAGGATAGCACACACATATAGAAATAAAATCAGAAAGGCTAAGGCACAAAATGAGTTACTCCTAGCAAGGAACATAAAAGGGAATAAGAAGAGGTTATTTAAGTATATTAGGAACAAGAGAAAGACTAATGAAAGTCAAGGTACTCTGCTTAGCAGGGAAGGAGAGCTAATAATTGATGATGTAAAAAAAGCTGAGGTGTTTAATGCTTATTTTGCTTCTGTCTTCACTTAAAAGGGCAAAAGGGTGACCAGATGCTCAACACAATTAATATTAACAACAAGGAGGGAAGAAATGCAAGCCAAAATAGGGAAAGAAGAGGTTAAGGAATATTTAGATAAGTTAGATGTATTTAAGTCAGCAGAGCCTGATAAAATTCATCCTAAAGTACTTAAGGAACTATCTTATGCAATCTAGGAACTGTTAGCAATTAGCTTTACGAGCTCCTGGAGGATAGGTGTTGTTCCAGAAGACTGGAGAAGGGTAAACATAGTACCTACCTTGAAAAAAGGGAGCAAAGAGGACTTGAGGAATTATAGACCAGTCAGCTTTGATACCTAGAAAGATACTAGAACAAATTATTAAACAATCAATTTGTAAGCCCCTGTAGAATAAGAGGGTTATAAGGAATAGCCAGCATGGATTTGTCAGGAACAAATCCTGCCAAACCAATCTAGTTTCCTTCTTTGACAGGGCTACTGGTCTAGTGGACGGGGGGAAGCTGTAAATGTTCTATATCTTGATTTTAGTAAGGCTTTAGACACAATCCCACATGACATTCTGACAAACAAACTAGGGAAATGTGGTCTAGATGAAATTACTACAAGATGGGCACACAACTGATTAAAAGATTGTACTCAAAGAGTAGTTATCAATGGTTCGCTGTCAAACCAGGAGGGTGTATCTCATGGGGACCTGCAAGGGTTGGTCATTGGTCCGGAACTATTCTATATTTTCATTAATGACTTGGATAATGGAGTGGAGAGTATGCTTACAAAATTTGCAGATGACTCCAAGCTGGGAAGTGTTGTAAGCACTTGGAGGATAGGATTAGAATTCAAAATGATCTTGACAAATTGGAGAATTGTTCTGAATTCAACAAGATGAAATTCAATAAAGAGAACTGCAAAGTAGTTCACGTAGGAAGGAAAATTTAAATGCACAACTAAAAAATGGGGAATAGCTGGCTAGATAGTAGTACTGCTGGAAAGATTCTGGAGCCTAAAGTCGATCACAAACTGAATATGAGTCAACAATGTGATGCAGTAATGAAAAAAGCTAATATAATTCTGGGGCATATTAAGAGGAGTGTAATATGTAAGACATGGGAGGTAATTGTCCCACTCTATGAATCACTGGTGAGGCCTCAGCTGGAGTACCATGTCAAATCATGGGTACCACACTTTAGGAAAGATGGAGACAAATTGGAGAGAGTTCAGCTGAGAGCAACAAAAATGATAAAATGTTTAGAAAACCTGACCTATGAGGAAAGGTTAAAAAAACTGGGCATGTTTAGTCTTGAGAAAAGAAGACTGAGGAGGGACCTGATAACAGTCTTCAAATATGTTAAGGGCTGTTATGAAGAGGACTGTGATCAGTTCTCCGTGTCCACTGAAGTGAGAACAAGAAGTAATGGGCATAATCTACAGCAAGTGAGATTTAGGTTAGATATTAGGAAATGCTTTCAAACTATAAGGGTAGTTAATTCTGGAATTGGCTTCCAAAGGAAGTTGTGAAATCCCCATCGTTGTAGGTTTTGAAAAACAGGTTGGACAAACACCTTTATTTGATCCTGCCACAGATCAGGGTGCTGGATTTGATGACTTCTCATGGTCCCTTCCAGCCCTGCATATCTATGATTCTGTAATCCGCACAAACACAATCCTAGCAACGTCTATGCATTATCCCAGGTAGAGGGCAAGCCATTGTTGTGTCTGACAATACAGAACCTTTTCTTCAAATTCATTTTCTGTATCTGTCTCTGGTACCTTGTGAGGTCTCTCTCTATTCCTATCTCCCTCTTTCTCTCTCCTTTCTTTGATCTCTTCCTACTCAAAGTTATTCCCCCTACTCCATCCTTTTCTCCATTCACACTATTTGTTCCGCTCTGCTGGTCTCTGCAGCTATAGCGTTTAAGCTGAATACCCGAAAAACTCGTCTTAAAATTTCAGTCCTGAAAACATGGAACTCTGGCTCATGCCACTGTGACAAAACGTATTCTTAGCTGTATCTTGCCAAATGTCTCCCATGCTGTGTCCTTTAATTTACAATTGTTAATCAGATGTTCAGACACTTGAGTTCAGTGAAGTCTCTCCTCCCCTCAACAGGCCATCAGTAATCGAAATCCATCACTGATTTAGTTGCTTTGTAAAGAATATTAATGTTAAATTCCTGCCTATTAGAGAAGACCTGCCCTACTAAGATTGTTGAGCCTTGCAGGCAGCCTCTGCTGCTTTTCCCTCTATAAACATCATCAGAGCTACTTAAGCTAATTAATTATAGGCTCAAGGATGTTAATACCTCAAGATTTATGTACCAGGCACAAATCGTCCTAAATCTCCAAATGATGAAATACAGCTATTGGTACTACATTTATGCTGGATCTTTAAAGCAACATATTGTCAGTTTTTGACAATACCCCGTACCAGCCCTGAAAGAGGTAACGGTGCATTACAGGCTGAGGAAGCCCCACCCCTCCAACACTGCTGGGCATGCTCAGCCTGGAGGCAGAGTATAAAAAGAAGCATCCCAACTCCGTCGGGGCAGGCTGCTGAAAGGGGAGGATGCAGACTGCAGGCTCTCCAAGGAGCTGCTACAGGCCCTGACTGAAGAGCTACAGCACGCAGAGTTCCAGACGGACTCCAGGCTGCCTGACGAGCCCGGAGAAGAGACCGCGCTGGCAGGAGTTATGCCACTTGAGGACCCCAGAGAACTTGGGGAACTGTGCAGCATCGCTGAGGAGAAAGGGTAGGAAGCAGTCCAGGGGACTTAGACTCTTCTCCTGTGAGTGAACCTGGGAACCAGTCAGTGTGTTTCGGGAGGATCCCTGCTGACTTGGTGGTGAGTACCACACCACCGCCAGGGCCCTGGGCTGGGACTTGGAGGAGCAGGGAAGGCCCAAGTCCCCCACCCTGGGTGCCACACACCTTTAAGTGGCGCCTCACTTCCCCAATGAGCCAATAGGCCACACGGCACCCCAGAAGTGGGGACCTTTGTTGACTCTGGCCTTTAGGCCATGCTGCCCTGAGTGGAAAAGGCATCTTCATTGACTCTGGCCAGTAGGGGGGGAGGGATAGCTCAGTGGTTTGAGCATTGGCCTGCTAAACCCAGGGTTCCGCGTTCAATCCTTGAGAGTCCCATTTAGGGATTTGGGGCAAAAATCTGGCTGGGGATTGGTCCTGCTTTGAGCAGGGGGTTGGACTAGATGACCTCCTGAAGTCCCTTCCAATCCTGATATTCTATTAATTCTAGCCATTGGGCCATGCAGCCCTGTGTGGAAGGGAAGCTTTATGGACTCCAGTCTCCAGGCAGTACTACCACGTAAGGTAGTAAGGGTCATCAGCATAGGACCTAACTGGCTGTGGTACAGTCTCGGCACTTTCTTTTGAGCCATGTGACCCGACACCACATGACGGGATGTACCTACCCCATGACAGATACCTAGGTAACTAATTGTATCTTTGCTCCCATTAAACCTAGAAGATGCTAGGGTTGAATTCTGCAAGGCAATATGCAACTTCAGGAGTATTGAGCTTCTGTTGGCTTTGAGCCCTCAGTGATCACAAGCATTACTTGCAACCACATTGATGATTGAAGAGATAAAGTAATTTACCAGAAGAAATCATCTTCCGTCTAGAAGCCATAATCACCAGTAACAAACTTATGGGTCTAAATTCAGAGGTGAGCATAAATCTAAATTCAGAGGTATTTCTAGAGAGATATTAAGTTGGTGCAACTTGTATGTTCCGTACCCTCTCCCATGTTCATTAACATTACACAAACTTAGACTCTGTCTACCATCTCTTAGACTTGGATTCACACCCACTCACCAATGTGTGCCTTGCCTTATATATCACCTCAGAATTGATCCCACAGAATATAAGGGTCCCATCCTGGTCCCTTACAATTCAATGGCGAAATTCCCATTGACTTCAGTGGTACAGAATGGAGTCTTAAATGCATCTTAAGTAGTGTAATGTGAACACCCAGGGTCCAAAAGAAGAAGGAATGCAACAAGCACAGTAACTAGCTGAAGGATGCAAGAACATGTAAAGGTTTGTCTACATCATAGGTGCCGACTCCATGGGTGCTCCAGGGCACAAGCAACCAGGAAAAAAAATAGAGGGTGCTCAGCACCCACCAGACACAGCTGTTTGGCGAGGTCCCGGGGCTGGACACCAATCTGCTGTTCGGTAGCTGGTGGGAAGTGCTTGGGGGAGAGTGGAGAGGAGTCAGAGGCGGGTGGAGGGGCCTTGTGGGAGGGGACTGAGAGGAGCAAGCAAAGGGAAGGAGGGGGTGGAGCGGGATTGGGAAGAAGTGGAGTGAGGGCGGGGCTTCGGGGAAAAGGCGGACTCGGGCGGAGCCTGGGTGGAACACCCACTGGGAAAAATAAAATCAGCAAATGAGTGCATGGCAAACCAGAGTATGAATTTACAGCACATCAGCTTGCTATGCAGTGATTCATTGTGTAGATATTGCTACAGTGCAGTGAAAGTCTTGGAGTGCACTGAAAGTTCACACCCTGGCTTCCTGCACAGTAACTCATCATCTAGACAAGCCCTTAGTTATGGCAGGCCACTCCCTGTCATAATTCATACTTTCTTCCAGCTCCTTGACATGTGGCCTCTAATTTAGATTCAGGAAGTGGGTGCAAGTAGGTCTAGATTTTAAAGGTATGTAGGCATTGGTGTGCTCAGCATTGCAATGCCTAACTGATTTAGGAGCCCAAATATTTTCAAAGGGATCTAGGCACTTAGGAACCAAAATGCCGTTGACTGTATCACATTAAATGACCGATGTAGTGTAGAACTACTCCAATGCTATTATTTATGTTTGCATTACAGTTATGCCTAGAGACTTCACCCAAGGCTGGGACCCCATTGTGCTAGGCACTGTGTATACTCACAGTAAGGTGTTGTCTACACGGTACCGCTACGGCTGTGCCGCTAAAAGGCGTGTAGTGTAGCTGCTGTTTGTTGGCAGGAGAGACCTCTCCTGCTGAGAAAAAACTTCCACCCCCAACAAGTGGCAGCAGCTTTTCACTGTTCACACTGGCACTTTTCGTCGGCAAAACTTTTGTCATTTGGAGTGTGTGTGTGTTTGTTTGTTTGTTTTTAACACCCCTGAACAACAAACGTTTTGCCAACAGAGTTCCAATGTCGACAAAGCCTAAGAGTCAGTCCCTGTCTCCACCTAAGTAGGTAAGGGAGACGAAGTAAAAATTACCCCTTTTAGGGGTAGTGAACTGATGAGGCACAGAAAATTTAAGTAACTCACCAAAGTCACATAGGAAGCATGTGGCACAGATCTCCCGAGTGCCGGTCCGTAGCCTATGGGATTAACCTGCTTGCTTGCATATATATATATTTTTCTTATAGTTTAAATATTTGATTTATTGTAATAGGTTTATATTAAAGTAAGTTCGACTGTAATGCAAGGGACCTACAGGCCATATCCTGTATGTTGAGCTAAGGCAAAGTTAGCATATCTATGTCTGGGACCTTTCACCCAGATAGCAAGTCAACACCCACACATATGTCTGAGATCTTTCACCTACATAGATAGATAGATAATGGCATAGGGGGTTTCCAAGTCTGTACCCACAGACTTAACAGGTACACCACAAGGAAAAAAACGAAATAACCAAAGAACATAAATAATATATGTGTGTATGATCTAATGTCATTAATATGTATGTGCATGTCATTAATATGTATAAACATACTAGCCTATGGAGTAAGTGTACCCTAATGTTTTTGTGCGTGAGGAATGAAGTTTGGGCATAGGAGGAAGGATTTCAGGCACTTGTGCCCTATAAAAGAGGTGACCCACCTTGCTAGAAAAATCTATCTATCTATCTATCTACGACCACTACTATTATTAGTAGGCTGTACTTGTTTTTATCAAACTTTCAAAGTTCCAAGGGGACTAGGCTAAGCTTGGTTTCCCTAAGCTTTTGTTCTTAGTTTTGTTTATTAGGTTTTAAGTTTAAGTTTAAGTTAGTTAAGTAAACTCTAAGTTAGCTCTGATAGCCCTTAGCACTAGCTTCTTCTAAGTATTGCACCTCTCACTCAAAAATTGAGAAACCTGAACCGCCAGAGGCGAGGCTGGTCCTATGTCTCTTACCACCAGCTTATCAAGGAAGGGTGTAAGTATATTAACCAAAGCTTTGTAGCATATAATACCATCATACTGTATGCATCTTTTGAATAGCAGTAATACAATTGTAACTTTGTAACTTTAATTATTTTACCATTTAATTACTACTTCATTTATCTTAATAAAAAGTCTTTAAGGCTATATCTGTCTCAGTGTGAGCTTCCTGTCATACCCCAAGGGTCCTTTGTAAGTACTGTGGAGCCTGATTCAGGACAAGAACCTTATCTTCTAATCAGACAAATTGGCGAGCCTAAAACCCATACTATCCAAATTAATATTATTAACCTTATAAATGCGGCAACAGGTCCTGCCTTAACCACAAGATCATTCATCCTCTCATCTCATCTGTTAATAGCTGGAAGCAGATGATGTCAATAAAGTGTTTAGTGTCATATAAGTATGGTTTGAACTCCTTAGGACTGCTCTGAAAAAGAGAATGTAAACCGGTCTTAAAATTCTGTAATACTGTACATTGTCCACTTATCCTACAAAAGAAGCTATGCTACATGATTACTTTCAATTTCATTTATAAAATTAAATCACAAATGTCATCCCATACAAATGGTCATATGCGGGATGGCGATTCAGATTATAACAGATGAGATGTATATGAAATCTGTGAAGTCCCCAGTAGGGACATTAATTATATCTGAATTATTGGCATACTTTGCCCATCTTCAATATTTTTTGTCAAATGGAAAAATCTAGTTAACCTCTGGATATAAAAATGCAAATAAAAGATGGCTGCTCAAGAGGAGCTAAAAATATCTAGCCAGCATCTTAAAATAAGCTAATTTATTTGGACCACTAAATTGGACCAGTATTTTGGAATAGTATTTGAAATGAAGTGTGTTCCCAGTTTTCAGTCTAGTTAAAGGTGAACAAAAGTCCACATCACAAAACCTGCAGTCACCATTGATGCTGCATTAGTATTAATGATGGGTGAAACTTAAATGATCAAGAAGCTGAGTTTAAATACGCCTCAAAATATTACCATTAATAAATATTTATATTATAATGTCCAAGGCCCCAATCAAGATTAGGATTTCATTGTGCAAGGTGCTGTACAAACACATGTGAAGACCATGTCTGTGTCTGTGGTATTTGAAATCTTTTTTAGATAAGTATTCAAATTTTTTTTTTGCAATTTAGATTATAAATGCACTCTCTTTCATCTTCCATCTCTGTCCATCTCCATCTCTTTGCTTGTTATCCTTCTTTTAACCCATCCAGATTTCCCTTCCTCTCCTCCATTTAATCCTTCAATTATCCTAACCACCTTCCCAAATTGCTCTTTTTATCCCTGACCATCAAGCTCTGCAGGGAAATGTCCCTGCTGGGCTTGTATGTCATGAATTATCAGGTTTCCTTGTCAGGGGAATAATAGAATCTAATCTCCCATCCAGCCTTGATGGGCCCTGAAGTCCTTGGTATTCAAAGTATGTGAGTAGCCTAGAAGAGATTGCCATATTAACTGTAACCCCAGTATAGGTTTCTGTAAGTGCAAGAAGCCTGTGGGGACCAGAGAGATATAGGGAGTTCTTATCTTACCTACCTTGCAGGGGTACTGTGAGACTTCATTAACTAACGTTTTGTAAGATGCTTTGATATCCTTAGATGAAAGGTGCTAGAGAAATGCAAAAATTGTATGTGCTAAATTTATCTCAAGACTTGGGTTCCACTCAGGCTGAGTCCTTCTGTTCTCCAGACCAGGGCTCCAGTGATTCATTAACTCTGGGCGGGATTGGCCAGCACTGGAGGGCTTTGTAAGCAAAGAACAACATCCAAATGCATAAAAGAAATATGATTTTCCATTATAGTTTTGCACTTTTGTATAGACTTTACTCTGTCCCACCTTCCATTTTGGTGCACTGAATGCTCTCTGATCACTTAAATGCTATGTCTGCTGCATGCCTGCATATACACGAAGTTGTGCTTCTGCTGAATTGACCTAGGAAGTTTATGGGATTGCTACCTTTTTACTCCTTGCTGAAAGGAATGAATTGTTACAGTTTGCCTATCCCTAAATAACTCCATTTTCATTCTGACTAACATGAAGAGGGAAAGGGTCAATAATTTGCTATTTTTATCCTCATTCATATTTGTATTCAGTGTATCAAATTAAAAAGAAAACTTATCTTGATGTTCATACAGAGGTAGCAATTTCCTTTTTGTGTGTTTCAGTTCAAGGCTACTGCAGGAAAAAACCAAGATTGGCCTGTTTGTGTTTGAATATATTATCTTGTTTGTCTCCAATATTGTGTATAAATCTAATAATGAACATCCCTTCATCCATGATTTCATGGGTAAAGTGGCATATAGGATGTGAATCAGCCAGCACTGTGGAAATACTAACTATTTGTACCCTAGGCTCTTGAAGATGAATCAGAATCAAAGAAGGTGCCGGATCCCAATGTGTCAGATGAAATTCAGTCACCTTCTTTTGAGGAGAGGAGATGTTGCAGACACCGTATGTGCAAAGCATTCTCAGGCAGGAACTAAATGAATCCTTCAGCAGCAATGTACCATTTCACAATTACCACGCGGTTACAAATGAAGCAGTCAAGGGATTAAAGTATTATTCACTTTACCTGCCTAAGGATAGAAAAAAAAATTACTTCATTTCTCAAAGGATAATTCTATCCAATGACCACTTAGAAGGTTGCAGGAATTGGATACTGAGTCCAAAGCTGTATTCTGAGGGGAAAAAACCCTATATTCCTGCAAAAATCTGTTACAGGTGTTAATATTGCACAGTTAAGCACACAACAGTCAGAAAATACCAAAGTTAAGCTTGCACTTCGGTGTAAAGTGCTCTATCCACCTGAATGAGTGGCTGACTCTAAAGCCTACTGCTCTAGTGTGTTCCCTATTGATGCTACCCCACCAGTGAAAAGGATGGAGAGGTCTTACTTCCACCGCCCCATCATGGCTCGGCTCAGATGGATGAGGACCAAATCTTCCCTCTTCTGATTTAGAGTCCAGGTCCTCTGATGACAGGGAGTAGTGGCTCAAGGGTGGGGGATGCTTAGTCTGCCCAAAAAGATGTGGCCCTACCAACCCACCAGATGACTCTCGTGTGTGGGTTGCCACTGCCATCCAAGAAGGGGTGGGATCATGGGCTGGCACCACAAGAGAGCCCTTATGTCAGGGTGTGGATTATTTTAATCTGCCCCTGCTGCATGAGGGGTACCAGCTAGTGTTGCTATTTTTGCTGAATGTACTCGAGGGAATGTCTAGTTGGGGTGGGGAAGTGGCCATAGCTTTGCCCCCATGTATCAGCTAGTGCCAGGAAATTGTACCAGATGAGTGCAAGATTATCCTGTATAATGATGGTCTAAGAACTCATGCAGGAAAGAGCTTTCAGGGACCATGATGAAGCATTATGCCTGTAGTAGTCAAAGCACAAAGCCTTCAGTGACCATGGATCAGGCATTGTATCCACTTCCTCTGCGTACTACCCTCAGAACAACTCCTGCTCCTTAAGCCACAATATAGACCTCAGAGAGTAGTAGATCTGCAGATCTCCTGACCACTCCAGGAGAGGATATGTACTCCATCCTTCCAGGTGTAGGGAGAATGTCATGTATGAATGGAAGACAGGGAGTTCCAGAGAAAGTAAATATATACACACACCAATTTTTCATCCCTAAGCATACCAGTGTTCACAGCCAGACCATCTGTAGGAATCACTAAAATACCACTGATTTGCAGTCACTTCTGGGATGGAAGATGGCAGCCACTAGATGCTAAAGTGAAGAATAATTTCTGCAAATGAAAAACAGAAGAAAGTACAGGGAGAGTTTTTGTTGCAAATTTGCTTTACTTTTTAGGTTGCTAGATTGTAATCAATGGAAATGGTGTTTGGCAAGTGTGATAAATAAAGTGGGGGGATAGCTCCCTTTGATGGACACTCAGCCAGCCAGTTAGCTGTAAAATCCCTCTTGGTAGCTGTTCTCTACTTGCTTTACCTGTAAAGGGTTAAAAGTCCCCCAGGTAAGAAAAAAAAAGTGGGCACCTGACCAAAAGAGCCAATGGGAAGGTAGAATTTTTTAAACTTGGGAAAGAAACTTTGCCTTTGTCTGTTGTTCTCTGGGCTGGAGGGACAGAGCAGCCATGCTATAAGCAGCTAAGCCAGGTATGATTATAAGTCATCAGATCATGCCTAGACTGCTTATCTGAACTCCAAATGTGTAACTAGATCAGAATGTTTAGCTAGACGCGATTAGGGTTATTTCTTTTATTTCTTATTGGCTTGTGGACTCCTCTGTGCTAACCCCAGATGCTTTTGTTTGCTTGTAACCCTTAAGCTGAATCCCCAAGAAAGCTATTTTGGGTGCTTGATTTTTGGAATTGCTCTTTTAAAATCTAGCAAAAGCCTAAGTTTCAGATGTATTTTATTTCTTTTTGTTTTTAATAAAATTTACCTTTTTTAAGAACAGGATTGGATTTTTGGTTTCCTAAGAGGTTTGTACATATGCTGTTTGATTAGCTCGTGGCAACAGCTAATTTCCTTTGTTTTCTTTCTCAGCTCTTCCCCGGAGGGTGTGTGTGTGAAAGGGCTTTGAGGGTACCCCACAGGGAGGAATTCCCAAGTGCTCCTTCCTGGGTTCAAAGGGGATTTGGCAGCGTTTACCAAGCCAAGGTCAGAGAAAAGTGTAACCTTGGGAGTTTAATACAAGCCTGGGATGGCAAGTATTAATTTTTAAAATCGTTGCGGGCCCCACTTCTGCACTCGGAGTGACAGAGTTAGGATTCAGCCTTGATAGCAAGATTTAGCTTTTCCCTTGAAAAAAGCGTCATGGGATTGTCAATGGATTCCGTTTATATGTGATGCTAAATACAGCCCTTATGGAAGTAGAGAGCCCCCCAGTGGCATGCCAGGAAATTAGTTCAATACTAACTCAGAGAAAAGAGTGCTATCTACCTACTGATTTACTCATCTCACTTCCAGCAATTGGATTTTCACTGATGGTCTCACATCCTTTGCTGATGAATCTTATGAGATCTGATGAGAGCATAGTGCAAAGATAATAGTCCAAAACACCACTTTGACTGTATTTTTTTCTGGGAGAAGGAAAACCTCACTTAGCATGCATAAATAAATAAATAAATAAATAAAAATTACTGGCCATATTTTCATCAGTCTTGTTGCTATATGTTGGAATCTTGTCAGGCATGCTGGTATGTTTAAGAAGTGACGCTTTAAGAACGCTTATTCATTAAATGCGGAGAACTGGCCAAAAAACAATGTCAAGCATCTGAAACTTACAAACACCCTTTCCTGGCAACAAACAGCGAGTCACTGAAGGAATATACTGTGAATGGGCCAAATGCCATTCTGCTCCCTATAGGTGCGCAATGGTTAATCATTAAATATGCAAAACCCTGTCATTTTGAAACTGCTTGTAACATATCTCCAAATGTAAGCAAATGGCCAATCATCTAAAATGCCTGATTTACAATCCCTTCACCAATAAAATAACCAAAAACTGTGATATTAATGATCTTTTATGCTTATATCTCCCTCCATCTAAGGATATCAAGTCATGTTACAAACATTAATCAAGTCTCATGACTCTCCTGAGGTAAGCACCAACATTTCTTATGCCCATTTTCAATACCGTGAGTGTGTGTTGGTCCTGATGAAAGCTGTATTATTGGCAGGACTTGAGGTTTACAGGATCCGCAGTACACATATAGGAGGGGCAACAGCAGAGGAATATGCCTTTCCATCCAAATCAAAGGTTAAAGCTTTTTCTGAAGAGGCCACCTTTGCTAAGACTGCCAACAAGTGTGTCATTTGTGAAGTGGAGTCTTGCACTGTAGACTGAGACCAACTAAGTCTTGTCACATCTGACACCAAACAGCCATTAGATGGTAAGTTTTCAGTTACTAGGCTGAATCTAAGCTGGTAAACTGGAAGTGAAAGGTGCTATTTCCCATTACCAATCTCCTTATTGTACCAGTTTTACAGATAACATAAGAACGGCCTTACTGGTTCAGACCAAAGGTCCATCCAGCCCAGTATCCTGTCTACCGAGAGTGGCCAATGCCAGGTGTCCCAGAGGAGTGAACCTAACAGGTAATGATCAAGTGATCTCTCTCCTGCCATCCATCTCCACCTTTTGACAAACAGAGGCTAGGGACACCATTCCTTACCCATCCTGGCTAATAGCCATTAATGGACTTAACCTCCATGAATTTATCTAGTTCTCTTTTAAACCCTGTTATAGTCTTAGCCTTCACAACTTCTTCAGGCAAGGAGTTCCACAGGTTGACTGTGTGCTGTGTGAAGAAGAACTTCCTTTTATTTGTTTTAAATCTGCTGCCCATTAATTTCATTTGGTGGCCCCTAGTTCTTATATTATGGGAACAAGTAAATAACTTTTCCTTATTCACTTTCTCCACACCACAGATGAGTAAAGTGGGGCACAGAAAGATAATTTGTCTAAGGTCATTCAGCAATCCAGGAATAGAACCAAGTAGTTTGATCCAGTACTTAGATCAAACATATTTTAAAACTGCAAACAAAATAACATAATAGATATAAATAGATCAGCATATAATGAGATATATACACCAAAAAGACAAGACTAAATAGAATACAGATGATCTAAAAAAAAGACAATTGAGGGGAGAGATGTATAACTGCACACTTGCTCAGTATGGTACTGTAGTTTGTCAATAAGGAGAAAATTAATGATAGCTTCTAGGCTGTCTCAATTTCTTTCAAAACATAGTTTGTATCAAAGGACACAGTTATTTGTAATAGCACATGTGTTCTTATTTAGCCAGCCTTTACACAATGCAGCCACAACCCTTTTCCAAGTACTTGTGGCTTAGCTTCATGACTAATTGTGGTAAGGGTTAGCATGATGGTGCCACTGGCTCCTAGTCAGATAAGCCACTGACACATCTCCCAGATCAAATGACGTAGATTCCTGAGGGAATTTTGATCTTAGAATTTCTCATCCCTTCCCACAAATCCTCAGCTGAGGAGGCAAAAGCAGGGCATGTGTTGTAAAACTCAGGGAAGGGCCATATGTCAGACACAACAATGTATGCAGTGCCCAAAAGTGTGGGAGTTGCAAGGCTGATTTATTACTGTGCTAGAGAGGAGATTATTCTGAAAGGCCTCTTGCCATTTTCCCCTAACGCAACCGCTATGAGGCTCAGCCTTGCAACAGGAGAGAGGTCAATGACACAGGATTACATAAGGCTGTTTGCTATGTAGAAAAACGCAGATGGTCTAAAAGTGTTTCATGTTTTTAAATGAAGTCACATGTGAGAGAACTGCAATTTAAAGCAGAAGAGGAGTCTCTGAAGACTGAATACAGCAAAGGTTGTTTTGTTTTGGTTTAGTTGGAAATAACTTGAGACCCTGTCCGGGAAATAGATTTAGCAGAAAATGCTTAGCTCTCTGACGTTCCAAGTGATTTAGAATAATTCCAAAATGCCTCCCATTGCTTATGCTTCATCTTAGAGCACTTTGAAGATACATTGCAGAGACTTGCACATGTCCTGGTCTAAAAGTAACTGATTCCCAATACATATTGGGTCATATTACTGTTCCATGTGGCTCGAAGCAAGATCAAGGCACAATAACTCTTTACATTTTGATACTTGTTCATTCATGTATGTTCAGCATAAGCCCCTCTCTGTTGCGTCTCTGAGGTATGTCACTCACTTCACTCCCAATTTACCTCCATCCCACCTAAACCTAGTGCTACCGTACTGTTTTTTTAAACCCATGTCCCATCAAATTTTCTTTATTTCTTGTTGCATTTTTCAATCTGGATCTTAGTTATATAATAAAAGTGTCCTTTTATTCCTGTGGATCTTGAAGGGTTACTTTGCATTTACTCTAACCAGCTTTTCCTTATGAGCAGCCCCCTTTCCTTAAAGAAACATGGTGTAACAAAATGAAACTACAGTATGATAAAAGAAAAGAGAACTGACTATAGAGTAATAGTCATTTCTATCAAGGTGAAAATCCATTTCAGATGCAGACATAAAAAGAACAACATTTCAGTAAGTTAATTTATAAGATAAGTGAATTACTGTGCTAGATATTATATATTTAAGCAAACTTAATGCTCATGAAAAGTAGCAGACTTGACAGCCCAAGAGACTGGAATTTTCTCTCCTAAAAGAGGTGTAGCATCAGCTCTAATAATACTTAGCTCTTATGTAGAGCTTTTTATCAGTAGCACTTCGCACTATCATTATCCCCATTTTACAGGTAGGGAAACTAAGGCACAGGGAGGAAAGTGACTTGTCTAAGGTCACGCATTAGGGCAGTGGCAGAGGTGGAAATAGAACCCAGGTCCTCTGAATCCCAGGCCACTCCTCTATCCACTAGGCAACACTGCTTCTTACAGTAGCTGTGTAAGTGCCTTCCTCTGCCACATCAAAGTGCTATAGCCTTATCTTTGAAGGACAATCTGTAGTGCCAAGAGTGTAGGTCACTCAGTGTCCATCAATCCTGGGAGACTGGCAACAAAGGTGCCAATTAGCACCGCTCTGATGTGAAAGCCTATTCAGCAGTAACTGGACTGAGATCTCTTCTTCATTTTAATGGGGCTTTGAGATCAACATTTAATAACCTTAAACATTCTCATATATTTGGAGAGCCTCCAAGAGCATGTGTTAAAGAAAGAGAAAAAGATAACCGAGGCAAGTAAGAGAAGTTTCCAGTTCTTCACTTATTCATGTATTCACTTAGGTAGGCTTTTCACTTGTTGTCACTCAAATAATCATAGGGAGGGGGCAATTAAGATGGGAGAACTCTGATTATTAGGCACCAAGACAACATTGTAATAAAGGTGTGATACACAAGATGAGACTGAAACATTATTTCCTGGCCAGACACCTGACATGGTTCAGGGGCCAGAATTCACTGATTCCCACGGCTACTGTTACAAACATGACTATAAATGTAAATTGCACATGATACGGGGGTGGAATTGTTTTCTGGAGTAAGTCCATCGTATAAGAACAAAGCCACTTGCCTCTTGAAAGTAGAATAACTTGTGGTGAGTAACTGAATGTGTCTAAAAGTAAATCCATAGGAATAAGTTTCAAGAATGTAAAAACTCTATAACACTCCAACTTCTGGAAAGATTTCACAGCAGTCTGTGTTGCCTGATCTTTCAATATCTGGGAACAAATCAGGAGAGCATTGAGCCTCATAGCCTAATAATATTTCATTAGCGAACTTAGTTATTTCAAGGACTCTTTGATTATTAAAAAAATCGTAGCGTATTGGAGTGACAGGATTAGAGTTTTACATTTGTTTGGTGGGAGAGTTGTATCACAATGGCTAATTTTGCGGAGAAGTTACTCTGCGATTTAACACTTAACAAGGGGAGTTAAAGTAAATTAGAGGAGGAGGAACAACAGGCCTCTCTCCCCTTCCCTCATGGTAAAATCAAAAGGGAATTTGTTCCCCGCTCCTTCCTCTCCCAAGCTTGGTTAAACTTCTCTCCCACACAGCTCTTCTTCCTCCTTGGCTGGTGTGGTGAGAGCTCCCCCTCCTGTTTCACTTTAACGACAGAATAACAGCCAGGAGTGTTTAAAAGGTTGAAAATAATACTGTGGAGAGGACTGGATGGATCGGGGGATTGAGTCACGAATGCCTGGCAGTAGTTCTACTCAGGCACCCCGATTTTTAGTACTAGAATGCAACTGGGTTAGTGCATAGATTTCCCCAATGTGCCTGTGACACTCTGTACCTCAAAGTAGCACCCTGGAACCCCCATATTCACCACTGTCATATAATTCTGATATGTTTTGTACAAAGTGTGCCTTGTAGGCTATCATTTTAAAAGTCTTGATCTGTTCAACATTAATATCCTGTTGGATTGTATGTGCTAGCATTGTATGTGGAGTTCTAAAGTTTTGCTACGTGTGTCTGTTCCTGAAATACGTTGTGAGGTTCGGAGACGCCTTTCAATTGCAACAAAGGATCAGCGAGCCAGTATTAATGGCTCATCCACATCCATCAAGGAAAGAATCCCCTATTATCCCAGAGACTTCTCAGAGAGAGCACATATGCAGTGGAGACTGCTTGATCAATGGGGACTGCCTGATCCCCACATCATGGCAAAGATCTCTTCAGCAAGCTGGAAGAAAATATAAAAGAAGGGAAGTGACATCATCACTTGGCCTCTCTTTCCCCCTCCCTCGCCCCCAACTCAACACCTGGAAGAATGTCTGGAGGACAAAGACTTTCAAGTGGGGTCCCAAGCTGGAAAAGGGAGTCCAGTCTGTGTATTGAGGATCTGTAACCTGCTTGTACAATCTGTCAGGGTGAGGCACCCCTTGATTCATATCCTGTTTAGTTTGTAGAACTTAGACTGCAAATTTATCTTTGTTTCTTAAGTAACCAACTCTGATCTCTATGCCTGCTGCTTATTATCACTTAAAAACTATCTTTCTGTAGTTAATAAATCTGTTTTATATTTTACCTAAAACAGTGTGGTTTTGGTTGAAGTGTTTGGGAAATCTCAGCTCAGGTTACAAAGGCTAGTGTCAAGTATCAGAGGGGTAGCCGTGTTAGTCTGGATCTGTAAAAGTAGCAAAGAGTCCTGTGGCACCTTATAGACTAACAGACGTATTGGAGCATGAGCTTTCGGGGGTGAATACCCACTTCGTCGGACGCAAAGGCTAGTGTGTGTCCATTCCACATTGAGAAAGTGGTGAACTGGATAATGAACACACACTGTCCAGGCTTCTGACCAGTGAAAGATGGTACAGTTCTGGGGTGCAAGGCTGGGATGCTGGGGGGAATTGGCTGGAACCTCCCTATTGATGGCTTATGAGTGGCTGGGAGATCATTCATGTAACACAGTTGGGTTTGTCCCTGCCTGTGGATGTCTGTGTAAGTGCAGTGCCTGTCAGAGGTTTGTAGCTTGATATTAGTGTGAGAGGCAGCCCAGGTTGGTGGGTTCAGAAGGCTCAGCAGTTCCACAGTCCGGGATGCACCCCGGGGACCCAATCATAGTGCCCTTCTGCCTGTGTAATGTTCACTTATAATCATACACACTTGTGTGTATTGGGGAATCACCTCTTTCAAAGTCAGAAGAATCTAAGTTTGTCAACTGAGTTTATCATACCGCTCAAATGAAATATGCAATATGCTAACAATCAACTCAACATTCCATGCCAACAAGACAGATCTTTGAAAGTTACAGCTTTGTGCAGAGAACTGGTATAGCCCAGGGTGACAGTTTATTGACATCAGCCATACTTCAGACAGTCTGAAATGTCCAGAGCCTTTAGTCTCTTTTTCACCTTTCACATTAGGCCATAGTGTGTTTATCTCTCTTGCTTCTGCTGAAATTTTCCATTCCTCAATCCACAGGGTTCTGCAGATTCTTCCCTTATCTGCTAATTAACCCTTTTCCACAACAGGAGTTAGTAAATCTCTTCTCATTGCCTAAATTCTCTGTAATTTTCTTCCCCACATTTTATGCTTTCATTTTTCTGCTGCTAGAATACCCCTCCTCCCCACTTTCATCCTCTTCCTATTATTGTGTGTTTCTTTAGTCCCACATTTGTTGAAAAATTCCCTTTGTTATAGTATCAGCTGGAAAGAATACAGCCAGCAGCTGAAAGTTGTCCTTCAGATCAGCTCTGCCTAGAAACTGCTTATGGCCTTCTGGCTCCATTTTGACACTACTATTTAATGACCTTTCCAAGGGTCAGGTGGTAGCATGAATTGGTATTGAAGTGTAGAATACTTTCTATAGTTGATTGTATTCTGAGATGCGATTTGGTATTATTTATTATCTTTATTAAGGCCTGCTTGAAATCCTTTGCAATGTATGTTTTGGGGAGGTTGAAATGACAAAATATGGTACCTCATAATGAAAGGAGAGTTATCCTCTCCCATGGACACCATTTATCACAATGGTATGTCTTGCAGTGCAGAAAACTTTAGGGAAATTACTGTGGATTAAAGGTCCATAATTCATCCCTCTCTGTATGTCATCTCTGACTGACCTCATCAGATATGGTAAACTAAACAGTGTTGAGTCTGGCCAGTAGATGGGTTTTCCATGCAGGTTTCCTATCCAAGTGCCACAACAAGAAGTGTCATTAGAAATTCATTATGTGGCACTTCCTCCTCCTACTAAGCACTGAGCCAATGCTACCATTATTGTGTTAGGGGGTATCATTTGGGTTTTGTAGGTGTCATCTTTCAATTAGTTGTAAAACCAAAATGTTCAATGTTTGTGGTCATTAGAGGTGCTATGGCACTTTTCTTAACAGTAGGAGTGTTAACATCTGGTGTCCTGCCAAATTACTTCCATCTTCTCTTCACCTAAAATTCCTCCTCCACTTTCAGTCTGATACTTTCGTCTTCCTCTGTAATACTGGGAAAACTGATTCCCGTATATTGTAAACAAAGGTAGATGAAATTTTTCAAATGAAAAGTTTCTAGTCAAAACATGGCATTTTTGAAAAAAAAAATCATGAAAAATTGTCAACATCATCCAAATATACTTTTTGGGGTTGGGTGGGGTAGCGGGTGCCTCTTTTCACTATCGTGTTTTTTCATTTTTTTAAAAATAAAAATGTTTTGAAAATTGTTCTTTGTTTACTAAAACCCCAATTTTAACTAATGTCAGTAACCATTTTGAGTTTTAAAAAAACTGAACATATAGAAAAATGGATCAATTTCTGACACATTGAAACTAAAACAGCTTTGAAATTTTTAACAAAAACAGGTTGTTGGGTTTTTTGTTTTTTTAAACCATCTCTAATAGCATAGTGTATAAACTGCTCTTCTGGATGAAAGACATTTCGTAAATGCGACACTATTAGCATACACTGTGATTCTGACACTGAGAACAAACTTCAGTAAGCATCTCCTGCCATAAGCAACCATTTTAAAGTATCCCCAAGGTTTCCACTGCAATTCTGTTTGACCTTTACAGGCCTCCTCTGCAAGGTAACTGATTTTGCTGGTCCCTTGAGTGGTTGCTTAAGAAAGGCATCATTGCAAAGTAAATCTCTGTCAGTCTTCAGATCTGCTACATTTCAAATATCAGCTCCTGAGCTGCTTAACCCTCAAATAACTGAGCTAGCCTGTGGGTGTGTTACAGTTGTAAATACACCCTACATCTCCCCTCTTGCTCACTAGCTGGGGAAAAGCAGCCAATCAGGACTGCTACAGGAGCCAGGTAGAGCTCTCTCTCACCTTCCCTCAAGGGGAAGAGGCACTTTTTAGTAGGGGAGGGGGAAATAGGGGTACCTGCCGCCAGGTTCACAAGAGGGCAGGAGGAAGCTGAAAGTCCCCAGCACCTCAGGGCTGCTCAGCTCCCTCCCCAACCTGTGAAAAATGAGTCATTCTGCTCTCCACTCCTCCCCCCCATCCCTGCAACATCACACCTGGTAGGGAGGGGTGGGAGTGAAGAATCCCTGCTATTGACCAGCCTCTGTCCTGCCATGTCAGGAAGGGACCCTAATGGAGCTGATTCCCTCAGGTCTGGGAGAAATGGGGTGGAGCTGGAAGGGCAGAGGTGCATTGAAGGGGAAGGGGCAGCTGTGGGGCTGGTGTGGGAGATAGAATTGATGTGGGGCTGAGAGGGCAAAGTTGGTGTGTGTGCATGATTACTTACTGGGATTGGGGATGGCAAGATGTGGGGCTAGTGGGGTACTGAGTTTGGGGGGTTGATGAGAAGCTGGCAGCCGTGAGAGCTCCTGCAGCAGAGGCTGATGTGACCTACTCTATACATTTGTGAGAGCTGGTAAATCACCACACTTACACCTGGAGGTGGGCGAGGGGTATTCAACAATTGAAAGACAAGCCTAAAAACACAATAGAAACGAAAACAAAACAGAAAAAAAAACACCTCATGATGAGCCAGGGATTCTGTATCGATGTGGCTTCGATACAGAAGATCGATGTGGCCCACATACACACACAGCCTGTAGATGGTGATACAGCATCCACTAGTAGTAGCTGCTGTTTTGAGCTGTGCTTCAGGCACTCACCTGCTTCTGGGTTTTGGAGTGGATTTTGCTCTCTAGGCCCAATATGCATCACTTGCATAGAGCCTCTGGCTTAATGTGTGTGAAATGAATTTCACCCAGTGAGAATAAATCTCTACAATAAAATACACTCAGATCATCGCACATGGATCTGCGATCGAGGGGGAATCTGGTGTTATCTGGACCAGTGATTTGCTAGGTCACTCCAATCCTTGACTCTGGGAACCAGCCTTACCCTGCTCTGCTGTGAGAACCCTCACTCCCGGGCTGTTCACGCACAGCATCTAGCATGTAAGCTGCTCCTTGGATTGTGCTACCGAATGACACTAGCCAATATCTCCAGTCCCAGACACAACCCTAGGAACCTCCATCTTGCAGTGTCCAGTTATGCCCACTGGACACTGCAAGCTTATATGAGTTTGTCAATTTAACAAAGACATTGATATGGACCAGGCTTGTTATCCCAAGGGGAGTCTCTGACATGCTTCAAACCAAACGCACTGCTTCAAGTAGAATAAACAAACAAACAAATTTATTAACTACAAAAGATAGATTTTAAGTGACTATAAGTCAAAGTGTAACAAGTTAGATTTGGTCAAATGAAATAAAAGCAAAACTCATTCTAAGCAGATCTTAACACTTTCAGTGCCCTTACAAACTTAGATGCTTCTCACTACAGGCTGGCTGGTTGCCCTTCAGCCAGGCTCTCCTCGTTGATCAGCACTTCAGTCGCTTGGTGGTGGTGTCTGTAGATGTAGGTGGAAGAGAGAGCGCATGGCAAATGTCTCTCCCTTTTATCATGTTCTTTCTTCCCTCTTGGCTTTGTCACCCGCTTCAAAGTCAGGTGAGCATTACCTCATTGTAGTCCCAAACTGACGAAGGGAAGGGGGGTGACTCACTCAAGAGCCCAACAGATCCTTTGTTGCTGCCTAGGCCGATGTCTTTTGTTCCTGTGAGGCTGGGCTGGGTTTGTCCCATACATGCCCTGACGAGGTGTGAACTGCCCCTCTGCTCTTGGAGAGTTTTGCCTGGGCGTGTTTTAAGTCATGAGGACACATTTTCAGCCTCATACTATATACATGAAATTACAACCTATAACAAACATTACTATAACAACAATGCTCAGTGCATTGTGAGCCTTCCAAAGACACCCGACATGACAAACTTTTCACTGGATACCACACAATCATGTTACAAGGATGAACATGAGGGTGCACAGTGTTCCCCTGAGATACAGAGTGTCACAGAGTCTTCAGTGCTGCCTGTTTCAGAAGTGAAACAGCAAAGAAGTACAGTGACTGTGCCAAGGTTATTCCCAGGGCTGGGGAACAAAGCCCAGGAGACAGCCTTCCAACACACACAAGGAAACTTTATTAACCTCTCACCCAAGCCATGACTTCCATAACAGGGAGCAGTCCCAAGACTCTGCCCCGTTTTTGCCCACAGAGCATTGGACATCAAGGAGTGAAGTTGCACACAATCCCATGGAGCTCCTCTCAATGGCTCTTCTCATGTGCGCAGCCCTTGCTTCCTCTTTCTTTTGTACTTCATTGATCACTCGTCCCATATGTACCTCCTGGTGTTTTCATCTCCCTATTGTGCAATCTCTCATGGTCCTGCCGCTGCCTCATGTTCCGCCCCTGTACTGCTCCTGCTGCATCCTCCCTCATGGTCTTGGTCTCCCCATTGCTGCCATCATGCCACCCCTCGTGGTCCCATCACTGCACTGCTGCACTGCACCATCCCATGTCATCTTGTGCCTCCATTGCTGCCACCATGCCATCCCTTGTGCCCCCTCCCCCATTGCTGCTACCACATAATGCCTCATCCTGCCCCCACTATGCAGGCCCTCTTGGTCCCACCCCACTGCTGTGGCTGCACCATCTTTTGTGGTCCTTCTGCTGTCACACCATCCCTCGTAGCACTTCCACCTCCTCCACTGACCACCGCCACACAATCTCTCGCACTCCCTCTGTGACACATATTGCAACTCAATGCAGTACCTTGGGGGACCATATTGTCTTAAGTTTATGATTGTTTTGTGTATCATGGTGGGTCAGGGATTGTCTGCAGCTCCATGTGGGGAGGGTTACCACAGCTGCTTCAGGAACTAAAAAGTGTGTAGGTGAGAGAGATTACTACAGTCCCAGAGATTGTGAAAAGCTCCAGAGAAGTACTATCCCTGCGGTGGGTTACAAATACTCATTTAGGGCAGTCCCAGAGTAGAGGCAAGAGACAAAGTAGAAATGGGCTATACAGGCTGAGTTTAAACACTCAGAAGTTTTCTTTTGGTTCAGCAAATGGACGGGACCTTTAGTCCTGGGGGGGAGGGGCAGCTCTCACAGAAGGGTTGGCCTACCAGAGCCCCATAGGACTCCAGGGGGATTTCTGGTATGCTTAGTGCACGTGTAGGTTGGGGGAGGAGGGTGTTTGTCTGTTTGTTTTTCTCAGCATGCTTTTATCCTAAATGAAGGTACTGTGCTGAGAAAGGTCTGTGTGGTAACTTGTAACTGCTGGTGATACACTGTTCATAGCCCTCAGGGAGAAAGCAATGCCCCACAGGTGCTGGCCTTTGGGCAGACTAGCTTGCTGGGGATATCACAGTGAACTACAGACACGCAATTGCAGCTTAAAACCCCTGTCTGGAGATTCCTTCCCAGAAAGAGGAACATTCCTTCCCAGAGCTAGATGGCTGAAACCTGACTGGGTATTCCCTAGAGCCGACCATGGAGGAGGTACAAAGGTGTAGTTACCCTGAAACTGTGACATCTGCCATGGTGTGATCCCTGAGGGTCCCATTGCCTCTGTTGTGCCATCCCTTGTGGTCCTTGCACTGCCTCCTGTGTGTGATCCCTCACTGCCCTGAATTTCAGGGGTCTCTCTGGTTTCCCTTTGAAATCCATTGCCTTGGCATTAGAAATGCAGATAATGATGTCGACATTTAGGAATCTTCTGTGAGTTCAGTTCACTGCAAATGCTGCTTTTGTGTAGAACCATTTTCACTGATCACCCTGAAATTCCAACATACCTTTCATGCCCGGCTTCAGTTTGTCAGTGGCTTGTGAAGTATGCCTTTAACTTGCTGGAAAGGACCTGAACTGGCTCCAATTGACTTCAATGAGAGCTAGATCAAGCCCTCGGCTGGCTTTTGAAATAGATCTTGGCTATATGAACTTCCTGTCATAGAAGCAGTTTTGAAGTCTGCAGCTGAAGTCCATTACAAGCTGTGGGGAGGTCAGAGTCTTGCTAGTTACAATGTATTACATAGTTGTAGTCAGAGGCTTCTCTATATTTTAGATAAAAAAAGTTCCCTCAAATGAGAGGGGAATCAAAATAGCATAAAGCAACCTCTCAGGTTTCAGAGAGCTTTTATTTATTATACATAGTAGTGAGGTAAAGAATTAGGAATTTTATTGCTGTCATTACATCCTGTCAGGATGGATGTCTACCTCGAACAAAAAATCTCCCCCAAATACCCTGAAATGTCCCTTCTCAACAAGCAGTGAATCCTAGGTAAAAGCTGGAATGGATTCTTTGGGGATTGTCTCTACTTTATCTCCACCCCTCCCCCCAATTGCCTGTTGAGGGTCATGTAGGGAATCATTATAGGACATTACGCACTCTGTAAGACCTTCACTCGGCTAGTCATGATCTTTCTTCTAAACTTTTCTGACCCCTTTTCTCAGAACTTAAAATCAGACAGCTGCACTGATTGTATTTTACTTTGTATAATGGAAATATCCTCTCCCCCTCTTCCTCCTTCCTATCTCCCAAAACCCAGTAACATCATCCACTTCTTCATTGTTTTGTTCTTTCAGTTTATAAGCAAACAATAAGCACCCGCCCATTGTCCTGGGTGTATTTAAAATACATCAATATACACAGTATGAAAATATAAATTCATTAATAACTGGCAGAGGGTAAACATAAGCCACCATGCTAACTTTATGATCTTCTCCAAGTGCCAAGGAGAAATGTTGGTCTTCAGAGCATAAATGAAGGGATAACAAATTCTGGTCTGGAAGACCAAGGGTGAGATAGCTCTACCCTTTGTATGCCAGGAAAAGGGATGAGAGGAATGCAAAGGGGTGCTGAGTCTATACTGCACTGTTAGCCCAGGGTTCGAACTCAGGCGCAAGCCGAACTACTCCTTCTGTCTACACACCAATTGTACTACCCTAGGGCTGGGTCCCAGAAGGGTTGAGCTTGATTCAAGCCCTATTGCTTTGCAGTATAGATGGAGTTCCACTGGACTCGTGCTCTGGGAGTCCACCACAAATATTCCACAATCCCCCAGGCCACCGTTCTTTGTTCTCTGGACCGTCAAGCTTGGTGGACAGTCAAGTTTTCCCACACTGCACCACAAACTAAGGTCTAGAACAACCACATTTTGGGAATTCTGGTATATGGGTGGTTGGGCCCACATAATGCAGTGTAGATGCTGGAGACTTCACTATTATCTTTAACTCAAGCTGCTAACCCAAGTGGAAAGCTGAGTTGCCCTGTCTTCAGTTCTATTTTAACCCCAGGTAACATGGCTTAGCTACCATGTGTTAAGAACATTCCTTTTTTTTTTCTTTTTTCTTTTTTCAGTGAAAACATACCGTGCGTATGTAGACAGCAATTGCACTGGCTTCATTTTCCACTAGGCAATTATTCAAGCCCTATTGCTTTGCAGTATAGATGGAGTTCCACTGGACTCGTGCTCTGGGAGTCCACCACAAGTATTCCAAACAAATGCTTCCTGTGAAGATTTGTTTGAGGATTATTACTTTCTAGGGTTCTTGCTCCCACCGAGTATCTTTGTGTTCAGTTTCTTCCCCCAAGATGATTTAAGCTGCATTTTTCAAACCCGGATCTCATGTGGTTACTTCCTTGCCCATGCTTTTAATCTCTCCGGGTGCTTTTGTACTCCTCTCGGTTTAGTGTCAGCTGCAAAATTTCATTAATTTGCAGTTTGCTCAGTGTCCTCGATCATTAATGGACATTAAGATTCTGACACAGAGCGCCTCCCTTGCCACCTGCCTTTGCTGACACAGAGTCCATTACTGCAGCAGCATGTAGAATGTCCATTGTTGCAAGGCAGCCCAGGCTCTCCTGAAGTTAGGCTTCTTTCATGGCAGCTCAGTGACTGCTGCCATCACCCCAATTCAGTAGTGAACATTACTAAGAACAAGACATTAATTAAAACCCCCTGAAATCTACAGTTTAACTCCCTCTCCCACCCCCAGCATAGACACATTTTCCAAGAAGGCGCCAGGCTTTTGGTTTTTAATCTAGCCAGTGTTGCCAGATTCACAGGTTTGGAGACCGAACACTTCCATTCAGCCACAGAACAGCTGCCGCACAGGTCTCAGCAGTGCAAGCTTCTTCACAGCATCCCTCACGGGCTGCCTGTCAGGCTTCAGAGAGGAATTCAGTTTTCACATCCAAGTCCTTGGCCTCCTTCTTGAGACTGCTAGTGTTGAAACCAATCTAGAGGAACATCCCCATACCCGCATCTATTATCGGGGTTTGTTGTTAGCCCCTTAAAAAAAATAACCAACTAGGATATGTGGGTGTAAACAGCCAAGGTACTTATTAAACCATCAACAGTTTTAAACAGGGTAAACCAGAGGTAAACCAAATTAATAGGAACACAGGTAAAGCAAGGACCCCCACAACAGGTGATATAAAGGTAAGTAAAGGACTGGCAGTATGCTGACTGTGACTGAGGGTAAGTTACCTGGGTCCCGTCCTGGGGGAGGGAAGAGAATGGAGGATCAATGGATCACTACCATGTCTTGCAGCGCTGAGGACCCTCATGACGACAGGACCGCTCCGGACTCGTTTGAGGTAGGTGGAACCCACAGGTAAGGAGTGGATCTCAGGATCAGGCAATGACAGCTCTGCTCCAGCAATTACTCGGCTTGTACTCCCCCTGTGACGTCGTGGGTGTGTGTTTGTCCTCAGTGAAAGAGTGGCAGCTGGTGACACACTCTCTGCATGCAAGTGAGAATTACCCTCCCGCAACCAGATGGAAGAGCGCGGTGCTCAGCATACTCCTCTGAGGCAATCTAGAGAGCTGAGGTGTCTGCTGTGCTTTACAATGGTTGCAGCAGCAGCACCTCCAGACTCTGCCACACAGAAGGGCAGTCCCCTCCCTCTGTTGTGCTGGCCCTTATACGCCCTACTGTTACTGGGGAGATCACAGGTCACCTGGTTTGCTTGGTTTCCCGTCTTTTGGCGGAAAAGGCAGGAAACTACACCTGAGGAGGGGGGAAGAAGGGCAACCAAGATGTATTCCCAGTTGTTGTTTGGGCATTTCAAGATGGTGCGCCTATGATGTTAAGCACCAAAGTTTTCCCCCTACACTAGGATATGTGTGCCAAGCAGTGTCAATTGTGGGGTGGTGTCCATCGTAGAAGAAAGCTAGTGGATACTGTGATCACACAGCAGAAGGTAACCATCTTTCCCTAAACATACTTGTATGGCCTCCATTACCACAGTATCTGAGCTGAGTTAATCATTTGTTACAGTAACCAGTGCTATTGTATGTTACCTACACATATGTCTGGGTAGAACACACCTACTGGCCTGCTGAATGAATCAGGTTTCAATGGACTATTAATAAATGATAGCAGCACAAGAGCTACAGTAGAGGTTTTTCAGCTTTGTTCAGGATCAATGTGGGTAAAACCTGCAGGAAATAAGGCTGGCGCCTTTGATCTGCAGTAGTTAAAAGCAGTTCCTGCTTGTGTTTAGAGTCCATTGGGAACAAGGGCAAAAAGCTATAACAAAAAAAAAAAGGGAGGGGAAGCTTTACTTTTTAAGTTTGTATCTATAGGAGTTCACCCAATTTTCAGCTTTTTTACTATCATATATTACAGGGGGAAAACAAGCATTCACTACCAGATAAGATCACCAATGCATAACACAGGCTTCAGTGCTTTGTACCATGACACACAGTAAGTCAGAGTTATGAAAAGAAGAAAAAGTGCTACAGTTTCTCAACTGTGTTCTTTCCGAGGCAAATAGGGAGATATCTGGGGCAATTCAAAAGGCAGTACTGGGGCACAGGGCCAACCTTTTGTTTGGATAGTGTTTGTCTGGAGAAAAACCAAAGCACTGTCATGCTGCAGACTCCTGAATGTTAATATGGCTTGATGGTTGGCTCTTTGAGTGGTAACCTAGTCCAAGAGATTCGCAAATAACCATAAAATAGACGTTGTTCAGAATATTCAAAAATACTTCTAACACCTTTCAGTACTCTGGCAATTCAACCTGCCTTCTAAGCTTCTGAAGGAAGGGACTGGGGTAATCAGGTCTTTAGTACCTTCAGGAGACACTGAACAATGAATATTTGGGTTCAGATCAATCTATTATCTGAATTCTGCTTTAATACCGTAGGATGAAGAGAAGGGCTGGGTGGGATCCAAGAGAAATGCAAGTAAAATAGGAGATAAGGAAAAGAACAATGATAAGTAAAATGCTGTACTGTAATCTTCTCCCTCCCCTCCATCACATCCCTGGCATATGGCAAGCTCTGCAGATTGCTCACCAGCTCCTCCCCTAACTGAATGCAGCATGTCTCACATTTTTTCCAAGTTGTATTTTGTGTTACTTTCTCCCTAGCTTACCCAGCAGCTTTGGGGGAGTAGGAGGTGGAGAATGAAATGTTCCAATATTGCTCATATTCAGGGCCGGCTCTGGCTTTCTGGCCGCCCCAAGCACAAAAAAAAAAAAAAAAAAAAAACGGGGCGGCCAGAACGGCAAAGCAAAAAAAACCACACACCTGCAGTGCAGCCGGAGCGCAGGTGCAGGGGGACCGGCTGGGGGGGGGGGGGAGAGGGAGGGAGCGGGCGGGAGAGAGAGAAGGGGGCGGCCAGGACTACAGCAGGGGCGCTGCCACGCGGCCCCTCCCGCTGCGCCGCCTCCTGCCGCCTGCTGCGAGGGCTCCTCTCCGGTTGGTGGGGAGGGAAGGAAGAGGACTGCCCTGCAGGGTGCTCTGGTTCTCCGCGCCACCGCCCCCTACAGGGTGGCTGGAGCAGAACAACAACAAAAAAAAGCGACCGTGCCGCCCTAGGATTGGGCCGAATGCCGCCTCGAACAATCTGCCGCCCCAAGCACCAGCTTGCTCAGCTGGTGCCTGGAGCCGGCCCTGCTCATATTAAAAATCTATGGAAGTTTTGTCACTGATTTCAATGAGACCAGCATGTTACTTTCAGACTGTGTTATATGCACAAGGTTTGGTTCTTGGGTCTGCTGTGGCACTTTTGTACCAATTCAACGTGGAGCTGTAAAGCCAACAGATCTGGCCAATTGAATACCCAGGTGCTATACAGCCAGTACAACAGCTATATTGCCACCCTTTCGCCACCTCACCTCCCTCCGTGTAGAAGGCACGGCTGGGGGAAAAGAGGCTATACTCTGGCAATTGCCGAAACAGCCTGTTGGAGCTATTGGCAGCCAGGTATAATTTAGAGTAGCCCTCAGGATAGCCTCAGGACTGCTCTAACTTTATGCTAGGGGTGGGGAGAGGGATAGCTCAGTGGTTTGAGCATTGTAAGATCAATCCTTGAGGGGGCCATTTAGGGATCGGGGCAAAAATCTGTCTGGGGATTAGTCCTGCCCTGAGCAGGGGGTTGGACTAGATGACCTCCTAAGGTCCCTTCCAACCCTGATATTCTATGAATGTGACAAAAAATTATTCCTAGCTGCCATCAAGCCTCCTTTTGCCCCTCCCCCTGGTTCTGTACTCAGCACAGCTCTACGTGACCCATAATTAGTCCATGGCATAATGCCATGAAAATGAATGCCAGTACTTGCTTGGTGGTCAGCCTCATTGTATCTTGTCAGTTGCCAGGCTATATATAGTATCAAAGGACACAATTATGGTAGCATCATGTTCAGTGATAATGTGTTGAGATTAAGTTTGTGAGGAAAATATCCAGTATAGTAATCGATAGGCTATTTGAGAACCCACTGAGCCAACTGCTCTTTCATGCATTTTTAGTGTAAAGAAAGGGATTGTCTCTTATCAGGCTTCACTCTATCCTGGATGTTAAGATAATTGATACTGAATTAAGATGAAGCAAATGTCTGTTTAATGCTTTTCCTTGCTAACTGGGAATTTAAAGTCTGGATTTGGGTAACCTTTTCATACAGATAATGAAACATATCTTTCTAATATATATTAGTGTGGTTTTGCTTTGAAAGGTGACTGTAAAATGTGTTTCACTGATTACTAATTCAAGCAGCATATTTTCCTTCTCAAAAATCAGTGTCAATAATAAACATTCTGCAGCCCAACAAGGCTTGCAGAAACACCTGTATAACCTTAGCATCATCAGAGAGGTTGCACTTGCAAACATGCAATTGATTGAAACAATCAACCATTCTCATGATGAGGCACAAAAAGGTAGAGCCCCCAGCTTACTCTCCTAGTTGGTTTGGCTCTGTGGAGTTAATAGAATTAAACAAAAGTGAATGGTTACTTTGCCTCTGCAGTCCTGATTCCCTATATGCACACGGACTAAATGTGTGCAGTTAAGGGGGGGCTTTTTTATATTGTCACTTTTCAGAGCAAAGCTGTACTGCAAAATTGAACAGAAAAGAAACATTGTGGCCAATCTTTCTTTTTTTTTTAATAAGCCTGCTCTGAATGGGATTATGGATGTAACCAGTAAGTAAACTGTCATTTTAAAAGTCTCTCTCTTTTTGCAGTTAAAAATAGGTAACTGAATTGCAGGAAATTTAATTTAGCAGACATTCAAATACACACACACATAATGGCATTTAACTGATAACACTATTTTCAAGTTATGTCCAATGCAGGATCATTTTCAGATTAAAGACAGGCAAAATGATTCAGACTCAGAAATAAAAATTAACTATAATTTTTGCTGAAAGCTTAAACTAAGCTATTTTGTTGCTTTTGTTTGTTTTAAAAAATCCTCCCACCCCTTCATTCCCTAGTTTTAGCCAAAACAGGGCAGCAAAAATAGCTGAAAGCCCATTTTCAATGTATTTTCAGATTAGCCCTAATCAAGGAGACCCAGTGAGAGCTTGAAATCATAAATGACTAGGATAAAGGAGTTCTAATAATTACCGTTGTCATTCAGATATTACCCTGTTGGACACAGTATAAGAATCTAAATAGAATATATAGAAAGTACTTGAGGTTGGCCTCACTCTAGTTCTGACTATGGCAGCTAATCAAAACAGTGGTAGCTTTTGCAATGGCCTCTACACAGGTAAGCTAGAACAGAAGCACCTACAAGTTACAGTGGTTAACAGAAAACTACGACAGCGCCCTGCCACTTTAAGGCTTAGACTGAAAGATTGAACCTTCCTTTGGCTGCAATGCTAAAGGAAAAAGATATTTCATTGTGACAGATGAAGCGATTTCCTACAATATCTTGGACAAACCTTATTGAAGTAAGCTTAAGTATCTTGGGAATTTCTCCCTTAAGAATTCATTGTATTAAAAATGCAAATGTTTGTGGGATTGTATGTAACTTCTTTAAGGGGGAGATAGGACTAAAGAAAACCTTGGGAAGTGTTATGCACTTCAAAGGACTCAGTGAGCCAGACAAGATTGAATTTTTACTTTCCTAGGAAATATTTGGGAGGAGGGGAATGCAAATTACCCACCCCTGGACCCATCCTTTTGAAGCCATGCTAAGGAAAAAACCCATTGTCTGTTGTTCACTTGTTACGCGAGGGCAAAATCAGAGGCCCAAACTGGATAAGAGTGACTCTCTGATTCATGGGTTACGAACTTGTAACCACAGAAAACCCCCTTGGTGGGGTTTGAAGGTCTGCTCACTGGCTAGAGCCCTTGCTGGCATTAGGGTGATCTCTGGTATCCTTATTAGCATGCATGTAGGTTTTTGCTGTTTTTAATGCTTTTTTCCCCCCTCTCTGCAATGCTTTTATTTTAAGAATAAATGTGCTTGCTTGGAAAGAGCTATGTGGTAACTTTTAACTGTGTCAATTGCACTGTTTATAGTCTTCAAAGAGAGAGCAAAGCAGCGTAGGTCTGCTTAGGCAGTCTGACTGTGCTGGGGAATTCATAGTGTATGCAGGGAGAAGTGCAGCCTAGGAATACCCTGCTTTGGGGAGGAGAAGAGAGAGAGAGCGCAAGAGAGACACGTGTCTCCGCCCAAGAGAGGTGACCTCCAGGGAGCCAGAAGCCTGTGAATGGGTGCCCTTGCTGGACCACAGAGGGTAAATACAGGTGCAGTTGCCCTGAACTATGATGCTCAGTAGCTACTGTCCAAATTAAAGCATATAGGGCAGGGTTCATTTTAGAAAGTGACAACATAACCATTATCAAACCATGCTAGCTTAGCCCTTCATGTACCCTTATTCTTCACTACACTCTATCCCCACTTTCCCTTGAAAAAACGTATCTAAAGTTTTAAATGATGCACACTTGGGGAATCTGATATCAGCTGCCAGTGGGATATCACTACTCGCATTCCTGAGAGTGTAGTGCCTTCTAATCTATCCTCCCTGTTTCTGGAGTGGAAGGATGCTAGGCTGCTTGGAAAGGGCATTAAGCCTGCCCTCCTGCTGGAATGGATACCCTTCACTCTATCATAGCATCACTTCTGGGGAGTAGAGTCAAAAATCAACGTACAGAAGCTGTTTCAAAATAGGTCCAGGTCATGATCCAGTTTGACATGACTGCAGCCACTGATCCATACCTGATAAAGAAAAGCAAGAATTATGCTCAAAATACTCTTGCAGCATAAAGGAAAATGACCATAATGTCAGTGATATATGCTGGAAAGAATGCAGCTGGTAACATAAAGCTGGAGTTAAGTTTGTTGGTCATTGTCAATCTGGCCTAGATTCTCAAAAGTATTTAGGCTTCTAATTCCCATTGAAATCAATGGGATTTTGGGGATCTGGGGGCCCATATTTTGGTGCTAAACCACAATTTGCAGTGGGGTAGGGTGAAGGGTGGCTCTGCACAGGTGGCAACTTCTAAAGGAAGTCTACCTAAGGCAGGTAGAATCTCCAGGAATGTAAGGGACTGCCTGCAGCATTACCTATTGCTTTCTCTTTTGAAAGGCGCAGCATGAGCCAGCTATGGTCTATTGGATGTTTTGGAAGGGACAGAGCCTTGTCCTTGTACCCACCCTTAGTGTCCATGACCTTTTGGCATGGTACTAGACACCATGCACTAAGGGAGTGTAAGAATTGGGATTGTGGCCAGGCTGTGTCACAGGAACTCAAATTGGGAGGCCTCCTTTAACCTTCTGCTGCTTGTGTGAGCTGATACAATGCTGGCCACAATCTGGCTCTGTGCATGCAACTCTCCATTCCTCTAGAGAGCACGTATGCATTTCCATCATAGTTAGAAGGAGAGCATTTATCTACAAACAGTTCTGTAGAGAGTTGTTCTCATCTGTTGTCAGCTCAAATAATGTTGATTATTCTGATAAGGACGCCCTCAAGGAGGCAAATGAAATTTCATTGTGTGTCCAAGAAGACACTACACAGTACTGTGTAGTAACAGTTATCTAAGATACCATGGGCCTTCCTTAGATTAGAAAATAGTGTGCCAATAGATTGCTGTGACATTACCCAGGGTACAGTCTGGACTGATAGTTGTATCCCCTCAATTCTCCAACCTGGGGTGCCTTTTACATGGCTTTGCTGTGATAGCAACTACTCATGGTCTGCCCCTACACAGCTTCCAGCATGTAAATCACTCCCAGCTATACTGTATGAATTCTATATCCTGCTAGCCAGCCAGCCAGACACCCAGGAATTACATTAGAGCAACACCAGCAAATTCCCAATCCCAGAAATGTGCCTCTTTTACTGCCCAGTATCCTTCTGGACAAGACAAGCTCATAAAAAGTCCATTATTTCATTAATCAAAAATAATATACATAAATCTTGTTATCCCAAATGGAAGTTTCCCAAAGACTTCAATCCAAATACACAGCAGTTTAGATAAAGCAAGTTTATTAACTACAGAAAGATGGATTTCAAGTGACTACAAGTAATGATGCATACAAGTCATAATTGGTTACAAGTAAAAAAAATAAATAAATGCAAACTAATACCTAACTTAGCAAGCTAAATGAATTGAAAGCAAAGTTTTCTCTCATAGACTCATAGACTTTAAGGTCAGAAGGGACCATTATGATCATCTAGTCTGACCTCCCGCATGATGCAGGCCACAAAAACTGACCCACCCACTCCTGGAATAATTCTCTCCCTTGACTCAGCTGTTGAAGTCCCCAAATCATGATTTAAAGACTTCAAGTCGCAGAGAATCCTCCAGCAAGCGACCCCCGCCCCATGCTGCGGAGGAAGGCGAAAAACCTCCAGGGCCTCTGCCAATCTACCCTGGAGGAAAATTCCTTCCCGACCCCAAATATGGCGATCAGCTGAACCCCGAGCATGCAAGCAAGATTCTCCAGCCAGACCCTCCAGAAAAAAGTTCTTTGTAGTAACTTTTAATATCCCATCATTGACCATTGTTACTAATTACCAGCGATGGCACGTTATTGACCTATTGACTAAAATCACGTTATCCCATCAAACCATCCCCTCCATAAATTTATCAAGCTTAATCTTAAAGCCAGAGAGGTCTTTCGCCCCCACTGTTTCCCTCGGAAGGCTGTTCCAGAACTTCACCCCTCTGACGGTTAGAAACCGTCGTCTAATTTCAAGCCTAAACTTCCCGACGGCCAGTTTATATCCATTTGTTCTCGTGTCCACATTAGTACTGAGCTGAAATAATTCCTCTCCCTCCCTGGTATTTATCCCTCTGATATATTTAAAGAGAGCAATCATATCCCCCCTCAGCCTTCTTTTGGTTAGGGTAAACAAACTGAGCTCCTCGAGTCTCCTTTCATACAACAGGTTTTCCATTCCTCAGATCATCCTAGTGGCCCTTCTCTGTACCCGTTCCAGTTTGAGTTCATCCTTTTTAAACATGGGAGGCCAGAACTGCACACAGTACTCCAAATGAGGTCTCACCAGTGCCTTGTATAACGGAAGCAGCACCTCCTTATCCCTACTAGAAATACCTCGCCTAATGCATCCCAAGACCGCATTAGCTTTTTTCACGGCCACATCACATTGCCGACTCATAGTCATCCTGCGATCAACCAGGACTCCGAGGTCCTTCTCCTCCTCCGTTACTTCCAACTGATGCGTCCCCAGCTTATAACTAAAATTCTTGTTAGTCATCCCTAAATGCATCACCTTACACTTCTCACTATTAAATTTCATCCTATTACTATTACTCCAGTTTACAAGGTCATCCAAGTCTCCTTGCAGGATATCCCGATCCTTCTCCGAATTGGCAATACCTCCCAACTTTGTGTCATCCGCAAACTTTATCAGCCCACTTCTACATTCGGTTCCGAGGTCAGTAATAAATAGATTAAATAAAATCGGACCCAAAACCGAACCTTGAGGAACTCCACTGGTAACCTCCCTCCAACCTGACAATTCACCTTTCAGTACGACCCGCTGCAGTCTCCCCTTTAACCAGTTCTTTATCCACCTCTGGATTTTCATATCGATCCCCATCTTTTCCAATTTAACCAATAATTCCTCATGCGGTACCGTATCAAACGCTTTACTGAAATCGAGGTATATTAGATCCACCGCATTTCCTTTATCTAAAAAATCTGTTACTTTCTCAAAGAAGGAGATCAGGTTGGTTTGGCACGATCTGCCTTTCGTAAAACCATGTTGTAATTTGTCCCAATTGCCATTGACCTCAAGGTCCTTAACTACTTTCTCCTTCAAAATTTTTTCCAAGACCTTGCATATTACAGATGTTAAACTAACAGGCCTGTAGTTACCCGGGTCACTTTTTTTCCCCTTCTTGAAAATAGGAACCACATTAGCTATTCTCCAGTCCAACGGTACCACCCCCGAGTTTACAGATTCATTAAAAATTATCGCTAACGGGCTTGCAATTTCTCGCGCCAGTTCCTTTAATATTCTCAGATGAAGATCATCCGGTCCGCCCGATTTAGTCCCGTTAAGCTGTTCGAGTTTGGCTTCTACCTCGGATACGGTAATGTCAACCCCCCCTCCTTTATTCCCCTCTGTCACGCTGCCTCTATTCCTAAACCCTGCATTAGCCTCATTAAAGACCGATGCAAAATATTCATTTAGATATTGTGCCATGCCTAGATTATCCTTAATCTCCACTCCATCTACAGTCTTCAGCGGTCCCACTTCTTCTTTCTTTGTTTTCTTCCTATTTATATGGCTATAAAACCTTTTACTATTGGTTTTAATTCCCCTCGCAAGGTCCAACTCTACACGGCTTTTGGCCTTTCTCACTCCATCTCTACATGCTCTGACCTCAATAAGGTAGGTTTCTTTGCTGATCCCTCCCTTCTTCCACTCTTTGTACGCTTTCTGTTTTTTTCTTAATCACCCCTCTGAGACGCTCGCTCATCCAGCTCGGTCTAAATCTCCTGCCTACGAACCGTTTTCCCTTTCTCTCACCACATGCTTTAGCAATCTTACTGACTGGAATCCTTTCAGCCAGGACTCCTCCTCCCAGTTCAGTGTTAATTTCCTTGTCCTTCAGGTGTTGATGCCATGAGTAGAGATGAAGGGAGAGATGATTTGGGGCCTCTGTTCCTCATTTTTATCGTTTTCCTTTTCTTTGAGAATCATCTCCAGATGAGGTTCAGGAGACAAGAAGTCTGGAGAGATGGGAACTTCCAGCTGCTTCTTTGCTAAGATTTAAATTTCTCGCTCACACTCTTTTTCCTGCCAAAGAATGGCTGCTTAACCTGGCGTTGGGCCATTTGATTTTATTGACACCTGGTGAAGGTGTCAGTTTGCCTTTTGTCTTCAAGGAACTGGTTTGTGCCTGCTTTTCTAAACTTGGAATACGTCTCAATAATGTTTGACAGTAGAATCTTATAACTTTACATACAATGTTGCCACACATATTTTACCAGAACAATAACCATCAGCACGTTATGAGTTTTCAAATGATGCCTCAGAAGGCGTACCTTTTTACAAAATCCATTCTAGTTTTATAAAAAGTGTGAACATAGGAATACAGACTGTCACAATTGCAAACACTGATTCTTTAATGGCTACTACTGTGTGTCATAATGAGAATTGTTGAACTTGGATACAAAGTATGTGTTGATAGGCTGTGTCTGCCAGGGCTGCAAGAACAGACTAGTAATACAGCTAGAATGAATCAAATGTTTCAGTGCAGTCTAATACCATGGAAATAAATTCAATATTCATCATTATCCACTGAGCATCTCTGTAGATTTCTACACTAATGTCACAGCAAATCTATTCAGCTTTTCAGAAAGGAGACCATGTTAATTTCTATTAATACCTAGCATAACAGAAACTTGTTTCACAAGAGCTTTAGACATTACACCTACAATTAGTTAAAATGTACACGCTTTATCACCTTTTCTCATTTACTGAGGTCTGGGTCTCCTCATTATTTGTGAATACTGTAAGCTTACAATATTCTATATTAGAGAGTACAATTCTAAAGTAACTATTCTTGCTAAATTTTGCCTCTGCACAAGATTATTTTATATTAAGTTTTATATTAAGTTTTCACAGTAACAAAATCAGATGAGAGTCAACTAGTCCTGTTCTCGTTTATATCAGTCACTTGACACTACTCAGGCAGCACAGATGGCCTTAAAATGGAAGTAAACTATATTTGCACCCACTTTAAAATTCCCTTATACAACTAGAATGGTGTAACATGGCATTAGTGTAAATGAAAACATAAATAGTTGGTGTTTTCATCTACACATAAATAAACTGGTCAAATGTTACCATAGGACAATGCTTAGAAAAGCAATTTTTTCAACACCTTCAAAGATTTCTTTTTGGGACAGCTAATTTTAATGGAGCTAGGATGAGGTGTTCTTCTCCATTTAATCCTACAGTAAGTAGCACACAGAAGCTGGTTGGCAAGATGGTGACCACAGAGTAATTAAGTTCAGCATTGTGGCAGGGGAATCATAAAACAAACAAAAACAGCAACGTGCCAAACTTTAAAAGGGGATTTTTTTTAAGAGGAGCCTATTCTCCCCAGTCTGTTATAAAATTAGTTATTGGGCTTGGACTAGCTGTTTTACAAGTTATAGTATGATGAATATTTTGCTATTTAAATGGTTGGCTATAAATTTTATTTAGTTGCCTAAAAGGAACATCTGGTAAAGACACATTTACTGACAGATAATGAGGTTAGTATGAAACCTTATCCCCTTAGTGGAAGTGGTTGCATTTCAGCAATTAAATTAGGTTTCCCTGAAGCAGGTTAATAGAACTGCTGTGCAGTATTTTTGCCAAGATTTATTCTTTTTGATAAATCTACTTGGTTCAGCTCTGTAGCACAGTTCCAGAAAACAGCCCCTAAACCAGGTCTAATAATTAAACAGAATGATGAGGTTCAGATAGTTTAGGAAATCACCAAAGGTGGAGGGAAGCTGTTTGTACCTATGTCCAGATAGATGTGGTGGTGGTGATATCCATGAGGTAAATTATGAAACCATGTATTAAACTGTATTTACTGCATACCTCCGCTAACTTACTGTACCTCTGCTCACTAAGGGCTTGAAAAGTATATTGTTGAGGAATGCCCAGTGATTAGGGCACTAAGCAGGGACTTAGAAATCCAGAATTTTCTTCCCTGCATTGCTACAGACTTCCTGTGTGACCAGGGTCAATTCACTTAGCCTCTCTGTGTCTCAGTTCCCCATTTGTACAATGAGGCTAATAGCATTTCACTACCTCATGGGAGTGTTGTGAGGATAAATACGCTAAAACTATTTTGCTGTGCTCAGTATGGTGATAGGTATTTACTTATATGGTCCTAAGATAGATAGAAACTGCAGGGGCTGAGTACCTCCTGGGAGTTAATGAGTATTCTCAGCTTCCATATCTATTTCTTGAATAGCTGTATTCCTGGAAAGTTATAGATTGTATATACTGGGACTTACAAGTCATTTGATTGGAGGGGATGAATCATATGTGAATTAAGCTGTTCTTTACCAAAAGGCTCTGAAGAGAGCTGCTGAGTCTCAAAGTCAATTAAATATTTGAGGTCTGAAAAGACTGTGAACATTTGGGCCAAAAAATGAACTTGATGACATTGCCCTTTTCAGTGACTCTCTATGTGCCTATATCTTCTTCTGACCAATGACAGTAAATGTATCATAGCTGAGACGGTCTCTGTTGCATGATGCATGCCATCACCAAGGAAGTACTGACCTAAGAGACCTCATTCTGTTTTCATTTTGACCCCAACTGCAAACAGTCTCCAAGTATAAAAAAGCATATTGAATTCACTTGACTAAGTTAACCTTAAAAGGAATATTAGAAGAGTTTAGGAGTGAAATAGTGCATGCAAAGGTGAATAGTTCAAAGAACAACCCTTACTAGAGAAACAGCTTCTCAGTACCAGGCAGAGAACGAAGCACATAAATTACATATATGCCAAACTACCTGAAAATAATCTGGATCCTCAGTGAAGCAAAGTATTGTATCCAATGGTTCACTGCTAGGGCAGATCCATCTGCTTTTCATTTCACTTTATCCACCATAAGAAAATCAACAGAGCCACACGTTTGCACCCAAATCTACGATCCTTAAAATCAGAAATACCAAAACACCTTCTATCTAGAATGGAAGTGTGAAAGCTTAATTTCATGATAGGAAAAGGAATTCTCTGTGGTGCCTAATTACCTAATCTGATCACTATATTTTAGTGTGTGTAAAGTGGGGGGAGAGAGTATCAAATTTAGATCCCAGGATCTGAACCTTTGAAATCAATCGTGTTGGGGTTGGATTGGAGTCAGATCCAAAGCTAGGCATGTTTTGTAGATTGGTTCAAACTTGGCTCATGCCGATAGAAATCTAATAAAATCACCTGAAATTGTGGGGCTTCCACTGTTTACAGCTGTGATATCACACAAAGAGCAAATATGTGAGACTTTGACCCCAAAGAACCCTAATCTGAACCCCAAATCCAGATATGAAAGCCACTCTCTTTATTCATCTCTGCAGCAGATAGCTCAGTGGTTTGAGCATTGGCCTGCTAAACCCAGGGTTGTGAATTCAATCCTTGAGGGGGCTACTTAGGGATCTGGGGCAAAAATCAGTACTTGGTCCTGCTAGTGAAGGCAGGGGGCTGGACTCAATGACCTTTCAAGGTCCCTTCCAGTTCTAGGAGATAGGATATCTCCATTAATTTATTTATTTAATGCCTGATTCTTAAAGCAATACCATTTAGTATGTGTGGACAATAGGTGAAGGTGAGAAGTACTGGAGGGTTGGAAGCGGGGTGGGGAAGGGCAGAAAGGAGGAGAAATAGGAAAAGAGTGGGCATGCCCAGAATGTGAATGGGAAGCCTTCAAGGAAATATAGAGAAGGATTCAATAGATGAGTCTTTCCTCTGAATCAATATTGTATCAAGGCCTCAGAATGGTGTTAAGGAATCTCTGTGCTGTCTTTTAATGACACATAACACCAAATTCCTCATTACTTACAGTAATTAAAGAGACAGTGGGATTGTTTATTGTATAATAGCTTTCTTGGCATGAGTTTGGGATGTCTACATTCAAAAGTGCTCAGCACTGGAATAGGAATTTTACCAGTGACTTCAACAGCAGCAGTTGGGCTAACACTGAACTCCTTTGAATACCTAGGCTAGTTGTTTCAGAGACATTTAAAAGGTTTGTGTTTGTACTGTTTGGGGATCCCTTCCCCTGTAACACCAGCCTCCACTAGTTACCGTGGGTTGGTATGATGGGGTCTGCTTCTCACACTTGCTCTGAAGGGGTTAATGTAGGCCAGATTGGCCTATTAACCTTTTAGGCTTCAAACTGGGGGATATTTTGGCTGAGAGGCAAGCCCCAATTAAGGGAGGTTCACCTGTGCAGGAACAGGCAGGGCTTCTATAAAGCCAGGGAGCTGGTTGTAGGGAGAAGGACTACAGTCCCTCTCCCTGGGATAGGGGGAAGAAAGAGAAACTTAGAGCTAAGAGGAAGGGGTTGTCTAACAAACCCAGGGGAAAGGGGATTGGCTGGAAGGGTGGAGAATGTGAGCCTGGGATGGGTAAGATAGGAAGTAGTACAGGAGAGTATCAGGAAGGTTTGTGGTTGCCCAGATCTTCACTGCTGGATCTAGGGCCTTGGACTGGAACCCAGAGTATAGGGCAAGCCTGGTTCCCCTACAAGCCACTGGCACAATCTGGAAAGTGAACTTGGATGCTGTCTGGGACCATGCATTCTAGCCACTGAGGGAGTGGCTCAGCCAGGGCAGTAGGTTTAAGGACTTTCTGGGACAGTGAGGAAGGAGTTATTACCATAGATGGGGAGGCTAAGCCATGAAGGCGAGGTGCTGCAGCTCCCGAAGAGCAAGAAAGGGGCTGCAGACAAAGGGGGGCAGAGGAACTGCAAGAAGAAGGCATCAGGCTGAAAGAGCTAAACCCAATTAGCCAGTAGGAGGTATGCTCTGGCAGTGAGTAGAGCCCCCATGACAGTCTGATTTGCAAAGGTATTTAAGCACCTAAAGATGCAGATCAGTACCTGCAAAACTGACCATACAAAATCAAGAAGTAGAGCAATGTTTTAACTTGTGTGGTTTTAAAAACTATTAAAACATACGACTGTTACACTAATGCTTATATTAAAAAAAGTCAGAGTAATATAGTCCAATGTCTTGGCACGCTCCTTAGTTATAGTAGAAACAAGTGCTGTGTTCCCCTATTAGAAACCTGGGCATCTCCACTTGCCAGCTCCCTTAAACACCTGTTTCTAGTCATCATAGGTTATAAGATATTGGACTTTATAACCCTCACTTTCCACAGCTAACTATTGCCAATCATGGTCCTCGGACTACTATAATTTTTTGAGGGTTGGGGATTCTGCATTTGGAAGAAATATTTATCTGACAGGAGGATTTTTACAAGACTGACAGCTATCTGAGCTGCTGCTATATTAGTAATGTTGCAGGTAATCTCTGTAGAGAGATTAGTGAGCCCAGTGCAGATGAGGTGGTCAAAACTTCACCATACATGCAATTTATCTCCTGGCTATCGCCACTATACAGGTGATGCCAAGGAACTAATTTTACACTTCCGTGTGATTCATTGGGAGTTGCACCCATTTATGCAACAGCTAAATCTGAGGCTGATAAAGCACTCTGGGATACTTCTCACTGAAAAGTATTCTATACACACATAAAACATTATTATTTATGAGCAGATTGAGTCAGACTGTCATGCCTGATACATTTCATCAATCAGAGATTAGACTCAGGCCTGAGCTCAGCAACAGCTCAATAATACACGCTGATAGAGAAATATTTTACCAGGCTAAAAAGAAATCCGAGCAAAATAGCAAACAAATCATCACAAACAAGCCTCCCCACGCATGGCATTTCTGTGACTTGGCATTTGGAATGGCAGATGGGGTGGCACAGAGCTTTTTCCACTGGGACAAGAACCTGCGTTCCTTCTCCAGTCTGCTGCAGACATGTTTAATTTAGAGCACATAAAGATGAGGCAATTTTGCTGTGTGGTAGAATTGTAGAATGGTTATCAATATTTTATTAATCCTATGAATTTCAGCTGCATAGAAATGTTAGTAATACTGAAACCCATTGCAAACAACTGTAGCATGTTCTGTCCTTGGGAGAACCCTTGTTATTCAGTGAGCTCTCATCTGCCACGTGTGTCAACAGGCATGGAGAACAGATTCCTGTTTGCCACATTCAGCATCTTGTAGGCCAGCCTCATTTCCCCAGTCTGTATTCAAAGCTTACCCCCCCATCCCTCCATTCACATCTAGGAGGACACTGCCCTCCTCATGGCCACTACTTTATGTGCTTGATAATATTTCATTTTCTGAGCCAAAACAGTTATCCTTCTCCATTCTTACATTTTCTCTCCATTGGCTTTAATTAAGCTTACCCTAAGAAGCTTGTGAGGCTAGATAACCTTGTTACATGAAAGGAAAAGCTTACACACTAGGGGTGGCTCTCAAGCTTGCCCATCCTTTATAAAGCCAGGATTTAATATCTTTAAGCTTTTCTGTTTTCAGACTCATTTTATTTAAACAGTATTTATATAAACTGCTCAGCAGATTAGAGGGGCAGCTCCATAGCCTTAATTTCAGTGTCACTTTCCAGATGTTTTGATCAGGCTTCATGCCTAGATTTAGTGTATTCGTGCACCCAAATAAAAATATATCTCAATGATAAATCCTCTGGAAAGCAGGGGGGAAACAGCAGTAAATAGCATCTGTTGAAAATCCAATGTAAATAAAAACAAAGGCCCACAGATAAACCAAATACAGTGGAGAAAGCTTGAAAGCAAAATGAATGCTGAGTTTGGGCTTAAAACCCAATTATCCAGATCCTTAAAATTATGCATAAATACAGGGCTTGGGATTTCTGACCTAGTGTTTTCATGGATTTGTCAGTAACAGATGATAAGGGGATTAGTTATTAATAGCACATTGGGCTTGGGACCTGATCCAAAGCCCACTGAAGTCAGCTGAGGATCTCTAAGTGTGTTACAGATAATAATGAAGTTCTCAGATTATCTCAGAATCAATTTTTACAGTGGTAAATTCTTGCAATGGCATGCACCCCAAGCCAAAACAATAGGGCATGATACAGAGGTCTTTTATTCAACCACCTATTAAAAGGATAGTTCCTCAGTGTATCACAACTATGAAAATTTTGTCATACTTGGTGTCCAAAGTTAAGCACCTAAATAATTGGCCTGATTTTTTTTTTCTGGAGGCAGACACCTGCAGCTCCCATTAAAGTCCACCAGGATCTATTTGATATGGAGAACCTCTCAAAATAAGACCACTTGCTTAGGTGCCTAACTTTAAGCACCTAAGTTTGAAAATGTGGCTTTACCAAATTGTACTGAAGCATCTAATTTTGTGTGGACTTGAATCTGTATTATTTACCCAGCATCTCTACATAATGTACCATTTTCTTTATATTTGCTATGGGACAGAATATGTTTGAAAATCACTTTTCCAATTCCTAGTGCATTGAGATTTTTGGTTTTATGCCATAGTAGGTTGTGCAATACTTGCAATGTAACTTACTATGACAAGGCAGAACTTAACCCTGTAAGGCGCATTCTGCAAAGCCACCGTTTTGGGTTTCTCTCTTAAGCATTGAATAGTCTAAACCCAAGCAGGGGGAATACTGTGAATTCCACAAATATGCACTTGAATTTGAAAATGGTTTCACTTTCTCCATGTTTGCGAACTGAAAATCGAAAAATATGTTTTCAGTTTTTGAAATGAAATTGCAATTTGAAACAAAAAGAAAATTCTTGTATTTTTTTCCAAAATATTTGGTGGAAAAATTGAATTGTTTTCACAAAACATTTTGATTAAATTGATTTGGGGTCCTTTTGCATGGAAAAATGTAGGGGTTTTAGAGGGACAACTGAGCTATTGTGATGTTGGTCTCAAACAATGAGTCAGCCATACACTGTGTGAACGGACTAAACAGGTTTGCAAAGCACTAAGAGTGGGGGAAGACACCAAGTGTGAAAATGACATACAAGTACCTTAATTTGTGGTTCCCATTTATCAACTGCTCTGAAAAGAGCATGTCACTGAAGGCCAGCCTATTACATACACATTCAAACAATGTATTTCTTTTATTGTGGCAATAATAATCATTCTGATTTAAGTATGTCTTTGGTAAATTTCATCTGGTGCATTGGCTGTATATTTTTTTCCTGTCATATAAATCTATTTAAGCTATTCAACCTTTTGGGAACTTCTTGCTCAGTTCGGCCTCGATTCAACATTCCATCCCTGTTCAGCAAAGCACTTAAGCCTGTGCTTAAGTACTTTGCTAAATAGGGATGCGTTGAAGTGTAAGCTTAAACGTTTAGCTGAATTGGAACGCTGAGATAAAACACCTTTATCACCAAGGGCAATAAATATATCTGGAACTTTCCACCTTCAGTTATGTCTGTATCTCATTTCCACTCTCTTTATTTCCTTCTGACATGTCTCTTTGGCCTGAATTTTTTTCCTCTCTTTCCTGATCATATTTAACTTTCTATCATTTTATCTTGCTGATCAGCTTTTTTCCAATATTACAAGATGTTCCTCTTTAGGTAGGTGTTTTTTTTTGTTTTTGTTTTTAATTCAAGTCATCTTATAGAAGCTTAAAACTAAGTTGGACCATATCTTAGCCATGGCATGCATACCATATAACACATGGGCTACCTGAACACTGTAGCAGACTTTAGATGCTCATGTATCCTGAAGGCATGTTCTAGGTGAATTGTTTTCTCTGTATTGCTTTGGAGTGCTTCACAAAAGCATAATGGTGGTGCCACAAAATTGCAGTAGCTTCTTTCTGCTTCAGGCCTTGTGGCAGCTGCAGGCTGTGTGGGGCACAAAATGTGGTTAGTGACGAATTAGGTTTGAAATAGGGTGACCAGACTGCAAATGTGAAAAATCGGGACAGGAGGTGGGGGGTAATAGGGGCCTATATAAGAAAAAGACCCCAAAATCAGGACTGTCCCTATAAAATCGGGACATCTGGTCACCCTAGTTTGAAATGTCTGACTCATCCAGCCATCTGTGATAAGATTCTTCTCTTTGCCCCGGCCATAAGTCCTTCCTGTACTAGTTGCAAGTAAGCTGATCACTGGAGGGCAGCCATCTGGTGTGGTATCGGTGATCAACCATTCCAGGGAACTACCATAGGCATAATTCTATTTAATCAACCAAACATAGTCCCTAGCCCCATCCTTCATTACACTTGTGTTGGATCAACTGTGGGCCCTCAGGCCTTGGGTGAGTAATGCCCATATGGTTCTGTTCTTTAGAATGTTTCTTATAGCAGCCTTTTGGGATTAACTTTGCCATAGTTACAGATCTAGCTGCACATCTGTCCCATATCTGGGTTTTCTGAGTGCACCCATTCAGGTGTTAGGCCTTATGCCCTCACCTTTTCTGGTGTGAAATTCCACAATTCTCCCACTCTTGGACTGGGTCCTGGACTACAGTACCCTGGGTACCAACTATGCTTACTCAGCAGGTCCAGCTGGGTTTGTCACCTGCAGTTCTTCCCTAAAGGAGTCTGATTCATGGTGTATAGAGTGACTAGACAGCCTTGTCTAGGGGGCCCTGTTTAATCTTAATAGTAGGAACAAAGCATAACATGAGAGAGGATTTTAAAACCATAAACAGTCCTCACCTGTAGCTTTATTACCTAAAGCCCAACAAATCTTGAACAGCTTTCCAATAACATCATCCCTGCAGATGGGAAGAGAGTCTTTTTTTTTTAAATCCATCTAGAGTTCTTTGTCCTCTCAGTTCCCAGTTTTTTGCCTCTGCTTGGCAAAACAAGTTGTATAATTTGGTGGAGTCAGGAGGTATAATCCTCACCACTAATAGCTTGAGCATTGCCACTTAGCAACTCTGGAATGTTTACCCGGGGGGGGGGGGGGGGAGTGACTTATATTGAGCCATTATTTTGCTTCCTGCCTGTTTTTACAACAACCTCCTATTAAACTAAACCAATATATGAATACAGGAAAGATCCCAATAACCAAGTCACATTAAGTATTCATGAATTATTACAGTACAGCCCCTTGTCTGTCACAAACTCAACTGGTTAGTGTAGATGGTAGCACAGACCTAGCGAGAGAGAGAGATGATCATATGCAAGGCAGAGAGCACAGTGCCCTGTTTGTCAGTAATGCCATGTGAAATAATCCACTTTGCTTCTGGCATAATAGATGCATCTACAGAGATATGGAACTGTAGTTAGCTTTCAGTGTGTGCATGGTTCTCAATCTCCCATGTGCTCTGAGATCATACATCATAGCCACCCCCTGAGCATCAGCCTGATGGTTGGGGAGAAGAATAAATGCAAACAAACCCATTGTAGACTCAGTTGCCTGAGGGCATCCAGAATTATGATGATGGTGCCTTGTGCAGTCTTTATAAGAAAGCTAGGGTGTAAAACAAGCCTTTGTTAAGCAACTGCTTAACTGATTACCCATACCACCTTTCTTAGGGTCCTATAATTTTGATTGCTTTACTAAAGAAAATGGACTCAAGGGTTGGAATTAGTTTTATAGAGTTTATTAAATATCCTTCACAATAGCAACTAATGTAGGATATAAGAAGGCAAAAAATATATTTAGTCCATACATTATAAAGTTGGTCAATATAACCATTTAGATTTTTCAGAATCAAATTACACAACCACAATAGAAAATAACACTTATACTCAACTATCTTGGGAAGATGACTTTGTTTAGATTTTTGACAGAGTCCCTCAGGATGGCCTTGCTTGTGTCAATTTGTTATCAACTTCAGTGTTGCTAACACAACAGATGAAAAACAATCCCAAGCTAGACCACAAAACAGTTTGGACAATTACTTACATGCCTATTAACCAATGTCTCCATCCCAACAGATCTAGAGTAGTCAACCGTGTTAACCTATTTCCCAATGAATATTAGCCCTAGGAGCTGACTAACAATCCTAACTACCTAAAATAAACTTCTGCATTTATGACAGATTGTATAGACCAGGTGCGGTATAATAAGTTTGCACACTTGATCTCATTTTATGTCTGTATACACCAAGAACTTGAAAGGCCATATAAAACCATTAAATATGGTAGATGCATATACAGTTCTAAAGTCTGAAGTAACAAGAGTAATTTCTTCAGTTTGAAAGCTAATTTACAACAATCTTGACTGGAACCTGTTCCAAAACAGACACACAGTAACTGTTACAATCTTTAAAACACATACACAAGCATGTACATTTCCTTACTAATTAGGTACTCCATTTCAGGAAGTGTTCAGTTGACTGAGTTGGGTCATCACCCAAGAGAGTCTGTATTAGTTATCATCAGATCTTTGTTCAGCCATCAGTTTTCAGCTCAGTTATCATTCACAGCAGGAGTGAGCCCTGCAAACTCAGGTGGGGCACAGGACAGAAACAGCTACAGTGTTTTTCTACATAGGCATAGTATGACTTCTGTTTGGGGGCGGGGCGAGGAGCAGCTCCAGCCAGGCCAAGGGGGCAGTGCATGGGTTGGGGGAAATTCCGTGCCTGACCGAAGTTTGTGGTTTGGGGAGTGGGGGGATAAGGCCCCCGGCATGCCCCTCATACGCTTTGCCTATGATTTCCTAGTGTGCTAGCAGGCAACCCAAATTGCTGGAAAATTGAAAGAGAGTTAAAGGTTCCTATCTAAAGTAGGTATTTGATGTCACCAGGAGGAATCCCAGGTGGCCAGCCCAGAACCTCAGTCTTTTCCCTTCCAGGTGTCTTTGGCTTTTGGGAAGTGATGTGCTGAAGGAGACAAGCCATTTTATCCTATTTCTGTTGAGTGATCCAGCTTGGTTCCCCTTTTTGGAGGTGTTGGTATGGACCAATTAGATTATGATCCCTATGTCTTCCAAAGATATGAAATGTCCAACAAAAATGAAACATCCTCTCTCACTGTCCAATCAGAGAATGAGACATCCACTTTTGAGTTCTTGCAGCTGGGACTGGAATTTTCCAGTCTCTTTGTTTAACAGATCTTGTCACTCTAGCTTTTACAAGACAAATTGGCCATAACTATTGCTACAAACAACTTGGGACATATTTTGAACACTGGCTGGCTTACTCCAGTCAGCAACTTACCTCAGCAAGTCACTTTCCATGGGGCCCTACATAGTGCATCCCTTGGCCAGTTTTGCAATTTCTCCTTCAACTCTCTGCTAACTGTTGAAATGTCCAGTTTAAAGTTCATATAATTCGTATGAAGTCCCTCCATATTCTGTGATGCTCTTTAAACTTGTTTTAATTCTTCATTATACAATGCAAAGTCACTTCAAGAACTATTGTTCTCACCAGGCTGGAACAGCTGTATAAATCTTTCATTTCTGTTTTGCTTGTTTTGACAACAATAGAAGGACCTTAGTATGTATGGCTGAGCTGAGTCTGTGCATCATTAATCAAACAGTTACGCTTCTGATTAATTCCACTCTGCGGTCAAGTGTCCTTATAAACACACTATTGGGTTTCAGTTCCTTTAATTTACTACCTCTTTCAGCACAGATGCATTTCACTAACTTGATAGCATAAGCATACTTGATTGCCAACATTAGCCTTGCTGCTTCAATTTATCACTTAAACTAAAAGAAATCAATATGAATGCAAACCCTTTCTTTCCTAACAGGATTGCTCATGAGGTGAACCCTGTCATTAAAGCTTACAATATTTTGCCCAAAGCTGTATCCCTTATAGCTGACTTCCCTTTGCACATTTTAATGATAATATTAGATTCTGTCAAGTTCTTCATTTTACTACTGTATCTGGCACATCACATAATATCAATGTTTGATATTAATGTAATGTGATTTTTAATTAATTCATAGACAGGGAAAAAGGAGATGTTCCTTAACTACACCAGGGGTATACTCTTGCCAAAGGCTGCAGCAACTCTGTTTCCTCAGACTATTGAAGAAATCTAGTTATTAGACCTGAGTTGTTTTTATTCTCTCAGCCCTCTGTTCTATCTGTACTAAAGAGCTGTGATGCCTGGGCAATTCTTAAATAGTAATACTTTTTTCAATTGAAGTAACTAAGGCCCCCAAACTATGAATTAACAGAAGCCCAATCCAGTCATTGAGAATGAAAATCACTAGCCACAGATGGTGGCAGATCCTTCTTGGGGCACTACAGAAGAAGCTGTTTTGAGAACAAGAGGTGCTTGTGTGATCAAAAAGCCATTAAAGTTCAGAAAACGGTAGTTGCTGACTGATGTCCAATACCCTAAGCTCCATCCTAGACATCTGTTTGTGTGCCTTTATAAACTGACTGAGTTTGTGGTTGTATTAGCTATTGTGTGATTTGCATTTGTTGGGGTTTTTAATTATTAAAAGTGGAGAGAGATCAGTAGCCACTAGAGCTGGTGATATTGACCAGTGAGTTCCTTTTCTGAGGTCCAGCTTTTGTTGATGTTTTGTCTTCTGACCTCCCTTTTGGCCCACACTTTCATTGTTCCAGTGAAGCATGGTGGTTGTGAGAGGTCACAACATGATCTTTGTAATCATGATCCATGTCATATGACTGGCCGGGAAACAGATCATTGTCTTACTAGGATTCATCCGAGTCACAGATTTATTGTAGTCTCCAACCTTCCCACACTTTTTTCTGAATCCTTAGGTGAGTAGCTTTCTCCTGCCTTGGCTTCCTTCCTTCCTTAGCAATGAAAGCACTTTTGCACATTCGCAAACAGTCACCTAGTCCAATTCAGGTTGTCTTACTTAAACTCTGTTTTTATTTGAAAAAAATTAGGGAGAGAATTGGTCAGAAGGTTTAAAAACTAGGAGTCACGCATGAGTGCCCTTCAGATTAATATTGCTAAAAATATCACCAAGTTGTTTAGAAACTTATGTTACCAGCATGGATTGTTACCACAGAATTCCTTTGTCTGACCCATAGCTGAAAATGCCATCTGCCTTGTCAGGGTTCCATTGAGGAAGAATCCTCAAATAAGAGGAAGAACCTCCCTTAAGCCAGGGTGTTAATGTCCAGGGAGTGACTTGCTGTCTCATCGGGAAGCCCTGGTCATGTGTAAAAGGTCTCCAGCTCCCCTCTTTCCCTACCTACCAGGAATTCAGTTGCCTAACATTTTATCATCTTTCTCTCCCATCCTCCCCCAAAAGAATCCTCCAGGCACAATATGCCCTTTGATGGCTTTCTTCATTGCTTGATCCCTCAGTGAGGGGGCGTTTCTCCACTTTCTGCCTGTCTGGCTTTAAGCAAATGTAACCCTTTGGAATGGGATTGTAGCTTTCATTCAGATATGTTATCCTTCTTAACTCCCAGTCCTTAATAGCTGATTACTGTTACTGCATTCATTCCAGCAGTGAGCAAAGTCACACGCTAATACGTCACAGGCAGTGGGTGAAGGAGAGCAAAATATGATGGGGAGCTCATCAGTTTTAGTGAGCTCTCATCACCGGTCTCATTGTCACATGGTGATAGGTCTTGTTGTAGTGAGATACAGAAAGAGGAGGAGAATGGGGACAAAAGAGTTGTGCCTGAAAGAGAATTCATGTCCCCAAGCAGTAGGCCTGTACCTGCGAAGCAGAAGTGTCTGTATGGTACACCTCTACAGTGGTCCTGATTTCCCCATACCTACAAATGCCGCACTGTTATGCTTCTTTAGGATGGAGAATGTGTTGCTGTTAAAAAGAAAAATGGGGGAACCACATCTTTCCTCTTCCATGGAAAAGTCTGAAATACCTGGTGCAGGTGTCTACATTTCAGAAGATTTAAAGACTATTACAAAGGGATTTTTGTGCAGAATCGATTATGTACGACTTATCTGTCATTGGAAGGGAATAGGTCTTTTCCTGTTCTGCTGGAGGGAAGGGGAAACTAAAGAAGATAGATCATATTTTAGAAAAGAGGACGACTCCCAGCAGGGATAACATTTATTCCCTTGTCAGATGTGACTGCTGTTCCAGCTGTTGCCAGGAAGGCTGGGGGAACCCTAGAAACTTCTCAGCCAGGTTCCTCCTCTTCCAACTTCAAAATCCTGAGAGTCCTCTCCTCGCCAATCAGGAGGCAGGGGAGCTCTAGGGGAGTGTCCTCCTCGTCACCAGGGTGAGGGATTGTTGAGGGGATGTCCTCTCCTGCTTTTAGTAGAGGTGAAGAAGTTATGCTCTTGAACACTCCCTTTCAGTTTCACCCAGTCCTTAATAGCTGGTTTTAGAGGCATTCAGAAAAAGTGACTGTTCTCATCACTGTAGATAATTATTGAGCATTTGCTACCTTGTTTGCCAGGAGAGAAGGTATTATCACTTTATTGCTATACTGTACTTTGGAAAACAATTGCTATGATATTTGTAGTTAGTTTCATCTTTAAATGTGTGGTGTTGTTTTTTTCCCAATTGAGGCTGTACATCAACTCCTCTACCAGAACATATATAAATATTTCAGTATGTGACAAACTGAAACTTGAAAATATCCTCAATGCCCCATCGTAAACTGGCAAAAATGTTTAGTTTTGTACTCCATTATTAGTCCTTCTTATTTCTTCCTCGCTCCATTGCATTTTAAATGGCAATCCAGGGGTGGGGGATGGAGGATTGTGCTTGCCTGTCTCTATGCACAGTATCTCTTTGTTGGGAGTTTACTTTACTATCCTTGTTTGCAGTAATCGGTGAATTTGCATGATCTATAATAATAAATCCATCAGTTGAAGCATGTTTTTTTTCTTCAGAAAACTCAGTACAGTTTCTTAGAGTCAGGTGCCAACTCCATTTCCATCATGTTACGTAAGACAAGGCAAACCAACCTACAACACTGGATGCAGTAGCACTATGAGGAAAAGAGTCTGGAGGGAATGCACTTCCAAGGAGCTGAGAGACTCTGCCCTGACTATTTTTCAGCTATTTCATTTAAACCCCCCCACCCCCCAGAATCTATAAAGGACCTGCTTATCATTACCCTACAGCCATTTTGGGCCTCAGGCCTTTACAGAGGCAGCCTCTGTAAAGGCCCATAGGGCCAGTGAAGCATGGGTGCAATTTATGGGGGGAAAACTGACCGGATAACCCTGCCTCCCTCCATGCAGAGGCTCTGAAGAAAAATCAAAGACTCTTAGGCTACATCTATACTACAGCGGGGATCAACACTTTGAGCTTGATCCACCGGCAGTCGATTTAGCGGGTCTAGTAAAGACCCGCCAAATTGACAGCAGATCACTCTCCAGTCGACCCCCGTACTCTAGCCCCGACGAGACGAATAAGGTAAGTCGACAGGAGAGTTTCTCCCATCGACCCCCTGCGGTGTAGACCCCACGGTAACTTGACCTAAGGTACGTCGACTCCAGCTACGTTATTCACGTAGCTGGAGTTGCGTAGCGTAGGTCAACTTACCACCGTAGTGTAGATATAGCCTTAGGTATGTTGAGAAGGCTACATAATATTGCATCAATATCTTCCTTGTGGGGATAAACAAATTAGATGTCTCTGTCTCTGGGAGAGAGAGATTTACCTGCAATAGAACTTTTCCCGTCAAGTCATTGCACCTTGCAGCATCCTAGAACCTGAGCCGGAAGTCTATATAGCAGTGAAACAGCCTCATGGTCCGAGCCCGAGTCGACTGCCATGCACCAGCCGCGGGTGTCTAGTTGCTGTGTAGTCATACCCTTCCTTAGAAGCCTGAACAGGCCAGCACAAAACCAAAATAAATGGTGGAAGCTAGTGGAAGCCCTATGCAGCTGAGGGTGCGAGAAGATAAAGAAAAAGACTTGTGAGGTGTGAGACAGATGCATGGGTATCTAAGATTCAAAGGTGCATTAATGTTTCTGTATCAGTTAAGTTCTCTGTTGATAAACTTGATTGATAACACTGACTCTAGAAATGTCATAGGGTAAAGTTATCCAACACGGTAGCCTCATTTTTTCAGAGAAGCTGAGCACATCCAGCCCCAGTTGAAGTCAATGGGAAATGTCGGTGTTCTGAACTGGAGAAAATAAAGTTGTGGATTAGACTCCTATTTAAACAGCTTGATTTTCAAAAGTGCTGAGCAACCACAAATCTCATTGAAATCAATCTGCCGGTACTCAGCACCTTTTGGCTACTCAAGTAAACGTGGATTTGGGAGCCAATGAAATCAATGGGAGTTAGGATCCTAAATACCATTGAGGATTGGGGCCCTAGATCTGAAAACATTGGATATCCTCTGTAAATTGTGCCAGCTGAACGTATAGTGGAATCAGAAATATAGATGTGATATTTTGTCCTTTTCTGGAAATGTACATTTGTTACAAAAATATGTGTAAAGAACAAAAGACACCCGGAGTGGAGGGTGACCGGTGTTTGAAAATAAAGATACAGGATTGCTATATTCAGAAAATATTTTTACCTCAAAGATGGTTCTAATATGATTGGAACTTGAGGAGGTGTCAGGGCTGTAAAATAGAAATAAACCAGAGAGCTGTAGGACTGTCACTTGGCAGCAGCCCCAGTTCAGCTTTTACAGTAAAGCAAATTAAGTATCACAGCATGCATTTGCTCAGCAGGTGCGTGAAGTCGGCGTGGTATCTCTTCCCCCCTCCCTCCACCCTACATCTCATTTCTAGAAAATGAGACTAAAAACTGTCTGCACTGAGCTCCTGGCAGCTGCATGGGAGTCTGAGATGGTGCTGAGCAGTCTATGAGAAAAGGCAGAGAAGCATAAAAAACCAGCACAGAGTGGCTGTCCTGTGTTCCACAGACAGGAGCCTGGACACAGATTACCGTCCCTAGAACAGGATCTGAGACTGAAGCATGTTTCTCTGAACAAATGTATTCACCTGGAAATAAAATAGTCACTATTGCCATGTTTATATTAAGAGGCTGAGTTTCTTGCAGTCCTTAGGTCAAATAAACTCCCCATCTTTGAGGCACCCTGATTCTGGGCTGCTGCAACCAGCAGCAAGGAGTTAATTGTAAACCATGGCGACCAGCTGGTGACGCTAATTACAGTGCTTGTAAATTCAATGCATGTTGCTGCTGCTTTGATTATCTCAGTCACACCCAACTGATTTATCTTCTACACTTTTGAAATTTGTGGCTTCATTTACTTCAATGCATCAGCTCCGCAGAATGGTGTTTTATTTTGTTTTTCTTTTTATTGTTACGTGCTTTATTTGGCTTTCCCTGAATTAGTGAGCAAGCAAACAAGCGATCTTTGGGGAGTTTTCAAAGTCAGTTGTGTGGAGCATAATTTATGATGCTGCTAACCCCTGTTCAGAGTTAACTCTTTCAAACCCATCTAATTACATGTTAAGAGAAGGATATTAATACCATCAATCTGCACAGCTAGCTCAGTATCCCAGACACTCAGCCCTTTGGCAACTCTCTTATGTAATAGAACAGCATAATTAATGGTTTATAAAGGAAGTGTTCTGCATAACATAGTATTTCTATCAGCTGGTTTGTAATCACTAAGCACATGAAAGTGAGGTTAACAAGCTCAAGGCCTGGTCAGCTATTGCTGGGGGGGTCATCCTTCCTCATCCCCCCGCAATATGCCAGCAGGTATTTCTAAACTCTGGCTCATAAAACACAGAGATCTCAGGGTTGTTTTCCACCATATTCCTGCCTGCTGAAAGTTGAAGTATCAGTCGATGCCTATTTTGGAAAAGCAGCTGGAAAGGTTTGTGTATATCACCAGTGCCACCTGGTGTTGGACGAGAACAAGAGCGGTTAAGACATTTCCTTCTCAATTACCCTGGCCTTCAGAGGTAAGCGAGGGGAGTTCATTTTTTTCCAGACCCCAAAATGCACACTGTCTCACTTCAGTTTCGCCCTGTTCATGGAATCTTTAGTGCTGTAATGACGCCTCTGTATCCATAATGCATTTCACTCTAAATATATGGGCTTATTTTGCGAGTAAATCAGCAGAGTGGCAAATAGTTAAGTTGGAGCTGTCAATTTCTTACACACTTTGAGTCAAAATCAGATGGGATAGAATTGGTGCTGGACGTTAGTGAGGCTCTGCACTGGTGTAATACCATAAGTCTCCTCCCTACTTTATCTTACACCCCTGCCTGAGTGCTTTTCCTGCTTCAACCCCACTCCTGTGCTTCGTCTCTGTATAACTTTCACACCCTTCAACTGACTTTCACCCTTTATGCTACCTATGCATTTGGCTCTTTTTTTTTTTTTTTTAAACAAGATAAAATAGAATATACTGGCCAGTCCAGAGTGAAGAACTCATCCACAGAAAATCAGAAGAGAGACAACTGTTGGTTTGTTGCAAGTTTCAGAATATAAAGAAGTGTGAAGGGATAATAGTCATCTTACCTGCTGGGAGGGTTTATTTTTATTGTAAATCGAGTCAAATGTATTTGGTCCTTTGAACTGCTGCTTCACTGTGATATACCAGGGTATTCTTTTTAGTTCACATTGAGCAGCTGCCAGAAGATATGTAAAGGCTTGTATTTTCAACCTCAGCTACTCACAATCCACCCTTCAGTACCTGATATCAAATGAGAATAAGGATGATCCAGTGATTTGGGTGCTAGTCTTGGACTCGGGAGACCTGGGTTCAATTTTCTCCTTTGCCACAGATGTCCTGTGTGTGACCTGGGCAAGTCCATGTCTTCTGACTGTGCTTCAGTTATGTAAAATGGGTTTAATAGCACTTCCTCACCTCACCGGGGTGTTGTGAGGAGCAAGATTGTGAAGTGCTTGGATATTACAGTAACGGGAGCCAGAAGTGCCTACATCTACCTATACAGCAATATTTAGATTAACTAGCTGAACCACCTTCCAATGGTTCCCAGAAAGAACCATCTGGATCTTTCTTTCAATTGCTGTATCCTCCTTTAATTGTGGTCCCAACTCCATTTCTTAGCTGTCACAGTCTAAGCTTCCAGCAACTCCACCCTTTCAGACTTTACCCACCCAGCTGCTGATAGCTCCCATTGTCTTCCCATTCAAAAACTAATGCCCCAAACCCAACATCTGTCAGAAAAAAGCCTTGTTTCCATTGTCCTCCTGGAAATTAAGTAGCAAAATTTGCTGCTGTTACCCCACAAAAAACAAACAAACAAAACCAAAACCCACCACAAATTGCTGTACCTTATTGAGCTGTTGTTCTCTTCTCCTGGGAGATAGTGTGCTATTCATTCTCTAACAGAAAGCTTTGGATTTTTCTGTATTTTTTTTTTTTTTTTTTTTTGCCTCATTCTATTTGATACTTTGAACCAAATGTTACCTTGGGGCAGCAGACAAAAATAAAAATTTAATTGGCCGTGGAAATCAATAACTTTAAGCAGTGCTAGAATAAATGATTTTTGTTATACTGTTAGTCCTGCCTCAGCATTGCTATTTTTAGTCAAGGGTGTAAGTTGCATTATAATAATAATTTGAAATAAAAACAGCTTGTAGAGATGTGAACCGAATAATCATGCCCTATTTCCTACCCACTTTGTTTTGGCATTTCTGGGTTGAGCTGCCATGTGGAAGAGCAGATGTTTGTGAAAATGAAGCACTAGTTTTATAAGCACCTGAAAATGGATTCCATTTTAAATTAGAGAAACGGGCTAATTCTTATTGTATCAGAAGCACTTTATTATGCCCACTGTACCTTCAGTCACCCTAAGCAGTAGGGCTAGGCAGAAAACCCGAATTCTGTTCTGCAAAAAGGTTGAGGTTTTGGGTATGTCTACACTATGGGATTAATCCGAATTTATATAATTCGAATTTTGGAAACAGATTGTATAAAGTCGATTGTATGCGGCCACACTGTGACATTGTGCAGTCTATACGGTTTTATAAAAACTTGATAATAAGTCAATATAATGTAACTGGGATAGTTTTAGAAAAATTTGACAATAAGTGAATATAATGCAACTGGGGTATGCTTTGTGCAAAAGATCTCTTGTAAGGTATCATTACAAAGCTCATAATCTACTGAGTGTGATCGTCCTATTTGTAGAAATGTACCACTCTTGTATCTAAAACTAGAAATATAAAACATAACTCTGAGGGCCTATTGTAATTATGTAAAGTGTGGGCCATTAATGATGATTTGGAATCTTGATAACTCCCATTAACAAGGACCATTGTCTGCAGATGACTGTGTTTACCTGTGAGTCTTCCTGTATATGTGTGTGCTGGCAAGTGAGTAATGAAGTCTTGCAGTGACATGTGATCATGTCACCTGAACTGGAATCCATCTTTAACCTGGTGCTTTTCCAGTGAGGGGGGGTGGAAACCCAGAGGGACAAAGGGTTCCCGCCTTATGCAAAAGATATATAAAGGGGTGGAAGAGAACAGAGAGAGAGAGGAGCCATCATGAAGAATCCCCTAGCTATCACCTGAGCTGCAACAAGAGCTGTACCAGGGGAAAGAATTGTGCCCAGGCCTGGAAAGTGTCCAGTCTGAGAAAAAGCTTACTGAAGCATCTCTGAGGGTGAGATTATCTGTATTCAGTTTGATTAGACATAGATTTGCGCATTTTATTTTATTTTGCTTGTGACTTACTTTGTTCTGTCTGTTACTACTTTGAACCACTTAAATCCTACCATCTGTATTTAATAAAATCACTTTTTATTTAGTAATTTACTCAGAGTATGTATTAATACCTGGGGGAGCAAACAACTGTGCATATCTCTCTATCAGTGATATAGAGGGCGAACAATTTATGAGTTTACTCTGCATAAGCTTTATGCAGGGTAAAACGGATTTATCTGGGTTTAGACCCCATTGGGAGTTGGGCATCTGAGTGCTAAAGACAAGCACACTCCTGTGAGGTGTTTTTAGGTAAACTTGCAGCTTTGGGACAAGTGATTCAGACCCTGGGTCTGTGTTGGAGCAGACTGGAGTGTCTGAGTCAGCAAGACAGGGTGCTGGAGTCCTGAGCTGGCAGGGAAAACAGGAGCAGAGGTAGTCTTTGCACATTAGGTGGCAGCTCCCAAGGGGGTTTCTCTGATCCAACCCGTCACACACACTAAGCACATTAATTCGGCGGTGTGCGTCCATGTACCGGGGCTAGCGTCAATTTCCGGAGTGTTGCACTGTGGGTAGCTATCCCATAGCTATCCCATAGTTCCCGCAGTCTCCCCCGCCCATTGGAATTCTGGGTTGAGATCCCAGTGCCTGATGGGGCAAAAAACATTGTCGCAGGTGGTTCTGGGTACAGCCTCACCCCTCCCTCCATGAAAGCAACGGCAGACAACCATTTCGCGCCTTTTTTCCTGGGTGAACACTGCAGACTCCATACCACGGCAAGCATGGAGCCCGCTCAGCTCAAGACAGCAGTCATGAACATTGTAAACACCTCGCGCGTTCTCGTGCAGTTTATGCTGAGCCAGGACCAGAAAAACGAGGCGAGGAGGCGGCGGCGACGGCAGCGCTGCGACAAGCGTGATGAGGACATGGACATGGACACAGAATTCGCTCAAACCACGGGCCCCGATGCTTTAGAGATCATGTTGTTAATGGGGCAGGTTCTATCCATGGAACGCCGATTCTGGGCCCGGGAAACAAGCACAGACTGGTGGGACTGCATAGTGTTGCAGGTGTGGGACGATTCCCAGTGGCTGCGAAACTTTCGCATGCGTAAGGGCACTTTCATGGAACTTTGTGACTTGCTGTCCCCTGCCCTGAAATGCCAGAATACCAAGATGAGAGCAGCCCTCACAGTTGAGAAGCGAGTGGCGATAGCCCTGTGGAAGCTTGCAACGCCAGACAGCTACCGGTCAGTCGGGAATCAATTTGGAGTGGGCAAATCTACTGTGGGGGCTGCTGTGATGCAAGTAGCCAAAGCAATCACTGAGGTGCTGCTACGAAAGGTAGTGACTCTGGGAAATGTGCAGGTCATAGTGGATGGCTTTGCTGCAATGGGATTCCCTAACTGTGGTGGGGCGATAGATGGAACCCATATCCCTATCTTGGCACCGGAGCACCAGGGTACCCAGTACATAAACCGCAAGGGATACTTTTCAATGGTGCTGCAAGCACTTGTGGATCACAAGGGACGTTTCACCAACATCAACGTGGGCTGGCCGGGAAGGGTTCATGACGCTCGCATCTTCAGGAACACTAATCTGTTTAAATGGCTGCAGCAAGGGACTTACTTCCCGGACCAGAAAATAACCGTTGGGGATGTTGAAATGCCAATAGTTATTCTTGGGGATCCAGCCTACCCCTTAATGCCATGGGTCATGAAGCCATACACAGGCAGCCTGGACAGGAGTCAGGAGCTGTTCAACTACAGGCTGAGCAAGTGCAGAATGGTGGTAGAATGTGCATTTGGCCGTTTAAAAGGTCGCTGGCGATCGTTACTGACTCGCTCAGACCTCAGCCAAACCAATATCTCCATTGTTATTTCTGCTTGCTGTGTGCTCCACAATCTCTGTGAAAGTAAGGGGGAGACCTTTATGGCAGGGTGGGAGGCTGAGGCAAATCGCCTGGCTGCTGATTACGCTCAGCCAGACACCAGGGCGATTAGAAGAGCACACCAGGAAGCGCTGTGCATCAGAGAAGCTTTGAAAACCAGTTTCATGACTGGCCAGGCTACAGTGTGAAATTTCTGTTTGTTTCTCCTTCATGAAAACCCGCCCCCTTTATTGACTCATTCTCTGTAAGGAACCCACCCTCCCCCTTTCCCCAGCTTGCTTTCAAAGGAAATAAAGTCACTATCGTTTAAAAATCATTTATTCTTTATTAATTGATTATAAAAAGAGGGAGAGAACTCGGGTGGGGTTTGGGAGGAGGATCGGCGGGAAGGAAAAGGCCACTAAAAAAAGGTTAAAAAAATGACAGCCTTTTGCTTGGGCTGTCCACTGGGGTGGAATGGGAGGGTGTACGGAGCCTCCCCCGCCCCCCGCGTTCTTACACGTCTGGGTGAGGAGGCTATGGAACATGGTGAGGGGGGTTATACAGGGGCTGTAGCAGCACTCTGTTATCCTGCTGCCGTTCCTGAAGCTCCACCAGACGCCGGAGCATGTCTGTTTGCTCACGCAGCAGCCCCAGCATTGCATCCTGCCTCCTCTGATCTTCCTGCCGCCACCTCTCATCTTGAGCGTCCCTCCTGTCCTCACGTTCACTGGCTTCTTTCCTATACTTTGAAACCGTGTCCTTCCACTCATTCAGATGAGCTCTTTCACTGCAGGTGGATTCCATGATTTCTGTGAACATCTCGTCTCATGTCTTCTTTTTCCGGCGCCTTATCTGAGATAGCCTTCGGGACGGAGGAGGGAGGCTTGAAGAATTTGCAGCTGCTGGAGGGAGGGGAAAAAAGGAGAGAATTTTTTAAAAAGATACATTTTGCAAAACAATGCTTATACTCTTTCACGGTGACCAACACTATTCACGTTACATAGCACATGTGATTTCTGTGCAAGGTCGCATTTTGCCTCCTAATATTGAGTGCCTGTGGCTTTTCTGCTAGAGATCACAGACGCAGGTCCGGGCAACAGAATTTGGCTTGCATGCGGCCATGGTAAGCCATTGTCTTTCGGCTTCTGCGCCCTCCTTTCCCACATACCAAGCAAAGCCCGTTGAGTGCTGCGGTTTTCCTGTTAACCTTCAGCAGCAGAAAACAAACTAACCCCCCCCCCCCATGCAATTCTCTGGATGATCGCTTTATCCCTCCCCCCACCGCGTGGCTGGTATCAGGGAAGATCCCTGCTAGCCAAACGCGAAAAGCTCTGGGCCAATCCCCCCCCCCCCCCCCCCCCGCGCGCTTGGCTAACTGCAGGGAAGGATTTCTTTTCAGCCACAGGCAAACAGCCCAGTAGGAACGGCCACCTCTGTTCCCTTAATTAAATTCCCGTATTTCAACCAGGTTACCATGAGCGATATCACTCTCCTGAGGATTACACAGCGAGATAAAGAACGGATGTTGCTTGAATGCCAGCAAACACCGGGACCATACGCTGCCAGGCTTTGTCATGCAATGATACCAGCTTACTTGCTGCAAGCATGGCGCGGTCAAGTGTCCTACCATGGAGGACGGAATAAGGCTGCACTGCCCAGAAACCTTGTGGCAAGGCTTTTGGAGTACCTCCAGGAGAGCTTCATGGAGATGTCCCTGGAGGATTTCCGCTCCATCCCCAGACACGTTAACAGACTTTTCCAGTAGCTGTACTGGTCACGAATGCATCCCAAGTCCTCAGGGCAAAGTAATAATTAAAAAACGCTTTTAAAACAAGTTTTATATTTTAAAAGGTAAACTCACCTGAGGTCCCTTCCATGGGGTCGTGGTCTTGGATACTGGCTTGGGAGGGTTGGGAGGGTACTTCGGTCAGGCTGAGAAGAAGATCCTGGCTGTTGGGGAGAACGGAGTGCTGGGTGCTCTCCACAAGCTCGTCCTCCTCCTCCTCTTCCCCGTCCGCAGAATCCTCAGGTGTAGCTGATGAGATTATCCCCGCCTCGGAATCCACGGTTAGAGGTGGGGTAATGGTGGCAGCCCCCCCTAGAACTGCATGCAGCTCGGCGTAGAAGCGGCATGTCAGCGGCTCTGACCCGGAGCGACCGTTTGCCTCCTTTGTTTTTTGATAGGCTTGTCTGAGCTCCTTGACTTTCACGCGGCACTGATCTGAGTCCCTATTGTGGCCTCTCTCCATCATGCCCTTGGAGATTTTTTTCAAAAGTTTTGGCATTTCATCTTTTTGAACAAAGTTCTGCTAGCACTGAATCCTCTCCCCATATAGCGATCGGATCCAGTACCTCCCGTATGGTCCATGCTGGTGCTCTTTTTCGATTATCGGCCTGCATGGTTACCTGTGCTGATGAGCTATCTGTGCTCTCCACGCTGGGCAAACAGGACATGAAATTCAAATGTTCGCGGGGCTTTTCCTGTCTACCTGGCCAGTGCATCCGAGTTCAGATTGCTGTCCAGAGCATTCACAATGGTGCACTGTGGGATAGCTCCCGGAGGCCAATACCATCGAATTGCGGCCACACTAACCCTAATTCAAAATGACAATATCGATTTTGGCGCTACTCCGCTCGTCGGGATGGAGTACAGAAATCTATTTTAAGAGCCCTTTATTTCGAAATAAATGGCTTCATTGTGTGGACGGGTGCAGGGTTAATTCGATTTAACGCTGCTAAATCCGAATTAAAGTCACAGTGTAGACCAGGCCTTTGGCATTTTTTTGTTCCGTCACTATCAGCAGAGTCTGAATGAGCTCTCCCCTGACATCTAGTGGTGAGTTGTAGAAAAGGACTTCAGGAGCTGATCTTGTTTTCATGGGCACACCCACCCTGCCTAGGTGCTCGGCATGATGGGATTGCTTGCCCAAATGATCACTTGTGGCTGGTGTTGGATCCCCAGTCTCCTTGTTATTGGGGTAAGAGTAATAAAGGGTGGTTATCCTTGTTGTGTGAACCGAGGGCAGCAGAACTATACCTGGCATACCCTGATGGAGGGACTTACCCTCAACTGAACGGCACTCGCTAGGCAAGGGACATGGGTTCCAAAGCCCAGTGAGTTGAGAGAGAGTGGGGACAGGTACTTGTACCTGGTGGTGTGTACCCTGTTTAAGGGTCCTATGCACCATTTGACCCTTCCTCTCTATGGTATAATAAAAGAGCTAATTTAGACTCATTTGAGAGTCTTGTTACATGCTGAAATTACTGATACCTAGTATTAGACCTACTTTGGGACAGTGTCTCTGATGTAAGAGACTGCCCACTATGCACCAGCAGTGAGGCTCCCCCACTAACAGCTGAAATTACTGAGAGCTTTGTTAAGTGGTGGGCTCAGAAGTCATCTCGATCAGCAGGCAGGCAGCTGGTGAGCGCCCAAGTAGCAAAACATGTAAAATGCCTCCTTATCTCCCTCCCCTTCCACCCATGGTGTGAGGTGAACTCTGTAGATGAACCTCTGAACTCTGGGGCTGCATTGACCAAGGACCGCAACTGTGAGTGGGGTGCAGAGAAGGGATGGGCATGTTAAAGGGACTTTTGGGTTGCTGGACTTAAGAACCTGAGGGGAAAAGGACACTGCCCAACTTACTTGGGGGTGAGTTTTTTGCTCATGATTTGTTTATGAACCCTAGTTGTGGTGTTTTCCCAAATTAATGCTGAGTTACTTCCCTCCTTTTATTAACAGTTTTTACTACACTCAGACTCTGTGCTTGCGAGAGGGGAAGTATTGCCTCTTAGAGGTGCCCAGGGGGTGGGGTGTAATTGTCCCAGGTCCCTGGGTGGGGGGCTCGAGACGGTTTTGTGTTGTATTGTTGAAAAGGAACCCCTAGGTACTGAACCTGGCCCTTGTTGTTGCCAACTCTGTCTGGCAGAAGGGTTACATCACAATGAAATCTAGATATTCTGAAAATTTTCATGAAAAATGAGAGAGTAGAAAAAAACAACCCACTCAGAATAGCCTGGCGGTTAGGGCACGCACTTGGGATGTGGAAAAGCGGGGTTAAACTCCCTGCTCTGAATTGGGCAGAGCTGGGAGTTGAGTCACTCAGCCTTGGTCTACACTCCAAAATTTATGTTGGTATAAACCATCATTCAGGGTTTGAAAAATCCACATCCCTGAGCGATGCAGTTACACTGGCCAAACGCCCAGTGTAGACAGCGCTACATGGGCAGGAGAGCTTCTCCCATTGACACACGTACCACCTCTGAGGAAGGTGAAGTATCTATGCTGATGGGAAAAGTTCTGCTGTCAGCATAGCTGGCATCTTCACTAAGGCTTTGTCTACACTGACACTTTCGTCGTTCAAACTTATGTCTCTTGGGGTTATGAAAAAACACCCCCCTGAACGACACAAATTTTAACGACAAAAAGCGCTTCGTCGGTGGGAGCCGCGCTCCCGGCAACGAAACTACGGCCCCTCGTTGGAGGTGGTTTGATTTTGTTGCCGGGAGAGCACAGCCATGCCATTGTAAGGTGTGCAGTGTAGACCTAGTTTAAGTGCTACAGTGACAAAGCTGCACTGATGCAACTGCGCCACTGCAGCACTGTAAGTGTAACAAGCCCTCTCTTTCTCTCCCTCCCCCACCTGTCCCCTCTCCACCCAATCAGTCCAGGGCCTGAGAGACCTTACCATGACATTTTTACTGAAACTACATTACATTTCCACACAAAGTTTTTTGGTTTTGATGATGAGGCATTTTCTATAGATGTGGGGTTTTTTTAGTTTTTTTTTTAAGTCAGATTGCTAACTCATCTTCCTAATCAGTGGATGCTGTGACAAAATTCCTAGCTAGAAATCCTTCTTTTCTGAGACTGACTAAATGTTGGAATGACACTGCTTCCACAATGTAGACAGGAACCCAGGATACATTCATCTACTACGTCTCCTTGCTCAGAGCAGGAGTAGATATCTTTCTACAAGTCTAGCTCAATATTATGTGCCCAGTCGTCTCTCACTCTAGTGAATACCACCTTAAGCCTAGGCAAATGAGAGCCATATCAGGTATATGGGTGAAATCCTGGCCCCAACGTCCACAGCAAAACTCCAATTGGCTTCATCGGGGCCAATATTTCATCCTATGACTTTAACAAATGTATCCATCACTTACATCCTCTGAACCCCCCCCTTTTTGGATCTACCCCTTGGAACCGTGTGTAGGAATGACATACAAATGAGATTGAAATGGCCTTGCAAAACTGACAAAAAAATTGACTGGCCCAAGCACTAACTCTGCTTATCTGCTACTTCCACTGATAATTGAAAACTGATGATCTGTTACTCATCTGCCAAGAAACAAACTCCCTGGCTTGAGCGGGCGAGAGGAATTTTGCAAGGTGAGATTAAAACGTGCTCCCTTGTCTGCTGGGAGTCAGGTGTCAACTTTTTGTTTGTGGACCACAAAATTAATTGCTCCACAATAGAATCAGATTCTATATTAATGAAAAATTGTGTTGTCACTTTGCTTCAATATCAGTAACTCAACTAGCAAAACTGCTTCCCTGAGCAGCTAGATAACAATCTACCCTTCATCCATCCTTCCCAATTACATTTTTCATTCTGATTTAAAAAAAAATGAACAGGAAAAAATGAAACTACAGAAAACTATGGAGTATCATATCATATGTGTCTTACAAGAACCCTGTTCCATAGAGACTAACTCTAGTGATGAGAGAGTAGTTGCATCTCCATGCTCAACCAATCCTTGGAGACTCTGATGACAGTGCCAACAGCAAGGGCCAATTAGACCCGGTTTCTTTGCGATGTGGACATCTCTCCACTTGGAACTGGGCTGAGACCACCAAACTCATGTCACAGTAAACCTCTTTCAAAGGGTTGCAGCTTTTTGGCTGCTACTCATTTGGCCTACCTTTTGAGTCTGTGATTGTAAAAGAAAAAGGCTTCAACATCCTGTTAATCCCTTAACAAAAATGGTCTGCAAAAATGGAGAACAGCCAGTGTCTCAAAATATCCTTAATTATATACCTCCTTACTCGGTGTCAAACCAGGACCCCATGTCTGTTAGCTTACTCATTTGCCCTGAGTTCTCTGTTTCCATTAATACGGCACCCAAGAGGACTGTGGTCTGGCCAAAAATAGGTGGAATTTTATTAAAAACACTTGTGTCATTGTGATACTATAAAAGTAAAATGATCCTGAATGAAAATGTTGAGCATTAGTAAATGCTGCCCTTATCTAGGTTAACTTAGAATTTTCAGTCAACCCAAACATTCATTCGGGAGCCATCCGGCTGCACATGAGATTGCTCACATCTGCTTACAAATCCAGAGATCCACAGTGAGGCTCCACGTGGCTGAGTAACGCTGCCTGAAAGGCGTTGGGACCATAAATCGGTGTATAGATTTACAATGAAAGACAGTATTTTCTAAACTGGCAAAAATAACCTACATAAAGGAAGCGTATGTCAATTTTGCCTCAAAGTGTCGCTCTGAAATTCCCAGCGGTGAAAAATATCTCAATAAGAATTACCTGGAAAATGTGTCTGAACTTTAATTTGACATCTTTTGAAACATCACCATTTTCTTTTAATTGCTGTACAGGGCTGAATGAACAATTCACAGTGAATGGTTTACTTGGGGGTATAGTGGGACTTAGAACTATGTCTATGCAGCAGCTGTGAGATGCAATTCCCAGCTCCGGTAGACATATGCTAGCTTGGCTTGTGCTAGCATGAGTGGCGGCTTGGGCTAGCCACCCAAGTACGTATCTGGGGGGGGGTGGACAGGCTCCTACTCAGATGGCTAGCTTGAGCCGCTGCCTGTGTCACTGCGGCCACATTGCTATTTTTAGCGCACTAGCTCGAGTGTAGCTAGCTTGTCTGTCTACCTGTGCTGGGAATCGCACCTCCCAGCTGCAGTGAAGGCTATCTGAACCTTGAGCCAAAGTGCACAGGAGTAACTGGGTCCTCAAGGCAGTAGGTGGGTGGGTGTTGGTCAGAGCTTTTGCTACTTGCTCATTGGCCAGAGGGGATGAGCCTGTGTGTGTGTGTGTGTGTGTTGGGGTGGGAGCATTAGTAATTAACTACTGATATAGCCCTGAAGGATATAACCAGCCCCCAGGAGCAGGGGAGAGATTATGACCCAGAGGGCAATCTCTGCATCACAATGCCACTCGAGGGGGTGGGGTCTTACTCTCTGTTACTTCACTGTGTGGGTGTGTAGGGCCCAGCCGCAGTCTCGCACAACACGAGTAAGGGCAATAATAAGCAGCATGAGCTGTCTCCTCTCAGATAAACAGATTAAGGAGTCGATTTTCTGATTTGAAGTCAGAACATGGCACCTTAAAACAACTTTATTTTTAAATGCTTAACCCTAGCTTGCAGATGCAGGCCTAGCTATAGATTGAACACTGGACGTGTGTGTCGGAAGTTCAGATAGACAAATGTCTCTCACAACCAGATCAATGAATGTAGATCTGTGAAAATCCAAGGGAAAAGTCAGGCATGTGCTGCTAACTAATCATGTCAAGAGGTCCACTAAACTTTCATCCTCAGAACTTTCTTCCTTCCAGAGCACAGGAACTGGCCCACAGTATCAAGAGAAAATATTTATACCGTCCACTCAATCTGTCTAAATGCGTTAACATTTATTGTACAATTATTGTCCTGCAGTGTAACTAAAGTAGACAGACCTTGACTGTCTCCTAAACTAAGGTATTCTTAAAGTGCCTGTTGTATATAATGAAGTGCCAACTTATTCCACTTTCCAGATAGTATATGCGCAATAAGAGTTAAATACAAATAGGTCCAGCACTGAATGTTGTCAGAAATCTTTTTTTGACTATCCAAAAAACTTGCCACCATTTACAGTGCTCCTCTACTCTCTGTTCAGTAATCAGTTTTCTATCCAGGTTATTATTCTGACTCTGATTCCAGAAACTAGCATTTCACTCATTAACTTCTCATGCAAAGCCTTGTCAAAAGACTTTCTGAAGCCCAGGTTAAATTACAGCAGCCTCATGACCCTCATTTCATTTCTTGGTCACCTCATCAACTAACTCTATCAGATTTTTCTGACAAGGCCTCTTTTTCATGAACCCCTCACTGACAGTCTCCCTTTATAATGAGCTAACTAGTTTTGTTCCTTTAGAAAGATTCCCAAATCTTTTCTAGGACAAAAACAGATCTATTAAATTAGGTACTTACATGGCCCTCAGCACCTTCATGCCTGTAATTCACTGCATCACCTCTATTTCCCTGCTAGGGAATAAAGGGATATTGTTTCAGCGTCTCTCCATTCATCGAGAGCCTTAGCATTGGGAAGCTTCATGTACACACTGCCACTTATGTTAGTATAACTTATGTCGCTCGGAGATGGGAATAAGGCCATGTCTATACATACAGCTGCGCCATTGTAATGCGTCTGGTGAAAACGCTCTATGCTGATGGGCGAGAGCTCTCCTGTCGGCATTAAAAAAACCCACCTCTGCGAGCAGCATAAGCTGTGTTGGCGGAAGAAGCGCTTCCACCAACTGAACGCTGTGCACACGCACATTTATGCTGATATAATTTATTTCCTCAATGGGGTGGAATATTTTTTTTGCCAACATAGGCTGTCGTGTAGACATAGCCTATGCCAGCACCCTGAGTGACATAAGTTACACCGACCTAAGCGCCGGTGTGGACAGCGCTATGTTGGCGGGAGAGCTCCCACTGACATAGCTACTGCCTCTCGTGGGCCTGGAGTAGTTAAGTCGATGGGAGAGCTTTCTAGTAGTTCATTGCCCATCTTCTATTTTATTCCTTTTCACTGTGACTGAGGTTAAAAAATAAAAAATCACCACCCATCAATTACAGCAAACTTTTGGATGGTGTTGTGTGTTCTCGTCCATGTTTCCGGCTTAATTTCTACAGGCCAATGGAAATGGCTAGCCATGGAAGGGAACACACGTTAGTGTCATAACCAGTGCAGTGAGCTCTGAGAGGGTCCTGGAGTTGTTTTTTCCACATCACCAACACAGGCCTGTGCCTAATAGGCATCATCTGGCCTTGTGTATACTATAGCACACTATTACAGCAGATAAAATGGATAGTACCACACATAAACAATTTCTAAACATGTTTTGCATATAAATATGAAGACTTGACTATCTTACAAACAAAATGCAGTGGTAGACCGATGCCACGAAGGATCTTAAATCACTATTTTCTATTAAATAATCACATACTTTATTGCTCTATTTAGCTTTCTAAATTGCATGTTTCATTTTGATTTGATGAAACTGGTACATTGCCATTACTTATGAGTCCAAGAACCGTCAGCAAATTTTAAGTGAATGTGCTGATTAAATAGGGAAAAAAATAGCTGGGGCCTCCTACACAGACCAGAGAGAGGGATATTTTCATGTACTGAAGCCTGTTATGCATCCCTTAAACCATCTTTATGAATATCTATAATAGACAATTTTTGTGGTCTTTAGCTCGGAGGATATATTTGGGGTGACTATAATAACCTTGAGGTTTTGGATACTGTAACTTACCTGCCATTGTCTTCATTTCCAGTCCGTCATTTCCACAATGTTCTATTTATTCCTTTAAATAAAATAGCCTGTCTCCATTTTCTGCTTCACTCATCTTTTCGTACATACAGTGGGTGACTCTGGCAGCTCTCCACCAAAGCTGATGCTGCTTCTGCAGTTGCAGAAATCGGATTCTGCTGCATAAGACTTTTTAAAAAATTATATATAAAATTGGTGGGGTGCATAAAATTAATTGATGAAATCTCAGCTCAGGTACTGGTGGAAAACATAAATGGATGCCACAATCATAACAGTCAACAAAGGCATCTATCCCAGTCTCACCAGAGGGGGGTGAGTGCCTCATAAGAATAGAAGTTCATTGGGAGTTGGACACTTAACTCGTTTAGGCTCCTTTGAAAATCCCAACTTGGATGGATATTGTAGACTTAACTCTCTTCTCAGCCCAAATGTGATCGTGCCTGAATGGTAACTTCATGCAGAAGCCAACCTGTCTCCAGGTAAAGCAGCTTCAGGCTTTGGAAATTACCACCAACTGGGCAAGTCTCTCTTAGGATTTCTTTGTTTGGATGCAAATGTCTGTCATTTGTCAGATGGTTAATTTTCAAGTTTTGTGATCCCCTTCGTTAATAAGGCCACTCAAAGAAAGCATGCTGTGCTTTTATTGCTACATCTTACTCATTAGTAATTAACAGTTTTACAGATGGTTGTGATGCCTAACCGTATTTTTTCAGTTTGAACCTCTACAACTTATGGATGTGGTTTAACATACCATTTAAAATTCAAAGCCCCCTTGAAGAAAACATGCTTATCTGCTGTAGAAAATGCCTTTCATTTAGCATGTCCAGACAGTGGACAGGAGTGTGAGGTACTCAGGGAGAAGCTGTAAATTGTGGCATTGTGAACTACAAGCATGTTAAACGACAAGGAAACCCTAACATTGCTGGGGATAATGAATCAAAATGATGTTTTCTGAATTAAAGCTGATTGCAAATAAAGGCAGCATAACCTCTGATTGACACTTGGCTCCTACACAACTTGACTGTGATCAGACAAGGTACTGACAAGCACACCAGCTTGACGAGAACTGTTCTCCCAACACTAGTGGGCCCCAAAGTCAGAGCAGCTGCTTGCAAAATGAGATCAGTTTAGATGGCTAAAATGCAGACCCAATAATCAGGAACTATAGCCATGTATTTGGTGGTTGTCAGCTATGTATTTGAACACAGTCACTATGGCATGGAATTCTTATGGGTGAACCCCAGTCAAAGGAAATTATTTTTGTCCCTACTGTACTGTAGTTACTGTTAAAAGGGCAACATTTGCTCCAAGTAACTGACATCAGAGATTCTGCAGAAATTTAATGTACTTAGAATAGGATGGTACCCAGATGCCATAGTGACTGGCAATATGTTATGTAGCAATATAAATAGTGCTGTGTGGTAACTGTTACACTGTAGATAGAATTAATATTTACTCTGTGTATCTGTAGCGAGGCGGTGGGATACCCCACAGCCCCGCTGAGGGCCGAACCTCCCCTAACACCAATGTGGGCGGAGCCACTGGGTCTGGCGCCCACCCCTCAGAGATCACGGCGCCGACCCGGAAGTATAAAAGCCTGCCTGCAGAGCTCAGTGGAGAACAAGCCGCCGGAGAGAGCAGACGTCTGTGGCCGAGCTCCCGCTTGGGAGACAGCAGCAGGCCGCGACCGGCCTGAGGACTCACCAGGCCAGCCGAGCCTACCCCTCGCCCGTTACCCCGAGGAGGACTGGCCGAGCCTGCCCCTCACCCGTTACCCCGAGGAGGACTGGCCGAGCCTGCCCCTTTCCAGCTACCCCGAGGAGGACTGGCCGAGCCTGCCCCTTTCCAGCTACCCCGAGGAGGACTGGCCGAGCCTGCCCCTTTCCAGCTACCCCGAGGAGGACTGGCCGAGCCTGCCCCTTTCCAGCTACCCCGAGGAGGACTGGCCGAGCCTGCCCCTTTCCAGCTACCCCGAGGAGGACTGGCCGAGCCTGCCCTTCGCTACCTACCCGGAGAAACCGATGCTGGTGGAGAGCCCCGAGGACACTAGTACAGCCCAGGTACCCTACGAGGGGGAGTGTGGAAGTAGCCCGGGGGCAGCCGACCCCAGTCTGGCTGCAGCACTGCCAGAGCCTATGTCAGTGTGTTGCGGCCAGGATCCCCACTGACAGCAGCGAGTTGCCGCCGCTGCTAGGGTCCCGGGCTGGGATCCAGTGGAGTGGGAGGGCCTGCATCCCCCTTGCCACCCACTCCTTGGGTGGCAGACTCCCCCTTTCCCTGCCCTAGAGAGGCTGGGACCTCTCGCTCATTGACTCAGCCCCTGCATAAGGGCCTGGGTTCCTGACTATTTGATTGCTGCCCTGACCTAGGGCTTGGGCCGCTACAAACCCATTGACTCAGCCCCTGCTTAAGGGCCTGAGCCCCAGACTGTGTGGTTGCTGCCCGCCCTGATTGAGGGCCCGGGGTTTTTCCTGAACTATTGGCTCAGCCCCTGCTTAAGGACCTGAGCCCCTAACCGTGTGTTTGCTGTCCCACACTACCGCCAGACCAGGACTGACGGCGGACCAGAGCAAGGCAGTGGGATACCCCACAGCCCCACTGAGGGCCGAACCTCGTCCGAGACCTCTACAGTATCTAAGTTCTTGCACAGGGACTTTAGTTGTCAATGTGACTCATTTACAAGGATTCCCATCAGACATTACAGGGATACACAGGATATACTGTACCATTCCACGTTCTTTTAAAAAATATCCCTCTTTCTGTCTATGCAATTGTTCCAAATAGGACAGTAATCAGAGATGGGAAAGATCTGATATATTTCACTCTTAGTATTTTTTTAAATGATATTCATCCTCAATTGTCCCAAACTTCATTTTATCCCCTTGTTCCCACTTCTGTCCCCTTGACGCCAATCCAAATAATTCGTTTCCCATCTACTGTTTACACCATTCAAATTAATTGAGTGAGAGGGGGAGAGAGAGAGAGAGAGTGTGTCACCATTTGGCTACTCTGTATGATACATGGGGTCAAATTCAAATTCACCATATGCCCAAGGGTGTAAGTCAGGGCAGAACGTTGCTCACTGGTTTCTTTACATCATAAGCCAATCCCTCCAGACTTGCTTTCTAGTTGCTGAATCCTTTTCTTCTCTAGCACAAGCGAAACACAAAGCTATTGCTCTTATATTGCTACCACCCTAAATAACTTGAGCAAAAATCAACCAGGAAGGTGAAGGAATGATACTGCTTTGGTCCCTGGGTTGCTTGTAGCACACAACATACTTGGCTAAGTATCCACCAGAAAATGAGAGTAAAAATATCAGAGGTCATTACTAGCCAGACCTGTAACTGACAGGGATATAAAACCATATGCTGGTGATAGCATGAAACTTAGACCAAGACTCATGTGATCTCTTCCTGGCTGTGCCAGTGAACTGTCTGACCTTGGGCAAGTCACTTAACCTGTGAATTTTATTTGTAAAATTGGAGATATTTTCATACTTCACAAGAATTTCTGAGACAAAATGAAATAATGATGTCGAGCACTTTGAACTCCTCAGACAAAAGATAGTATAGGAGAGCAAAGTGTCATTTCCATTTATAATATAACAATATGCTTTGTAGAGGGTACAGTCTATTTGCAACCGACAATGCAGAACAAGCTGAATAATCTTCTGGTGCTACAGTCTAGCTGTTATTCGATACACTAGAAGAGATCCTCAGCTGGCATAGATCCACAGCAGTCAATGGAGCATCACTGGTTCACATCAGCAAAGGACTTGGCCCATTATTAGGCCATCCAACAAAAAGTTAGTGAGCCATTTAAGTTGCATAAATTATGCACATTAAAGTGGCATACTCTGACTCAAATTAGTATTTTCAAGTATTGAATACGCATTCAATGTACGTAGAGATGGGCAAATTATGGGGAAAATACTTGTTAAATAATTTATTTGAAGAAAAAATCACCAAATTCCTCAAGTAAATTATTTGGTGAATGTTATTCAGCCAACTCTAACTAATCTGAGATATAAAAGGAGAAGAATGGACTAAATTCTGTGTATTTGCTTTACAGGATTTTGAGCATTGATTTCAGCGCAACTGCATAGGGAGTAATTCAGCACATAATCTGTCCCCTTGATTCTAGAAAAAGACAGCAGTCATGAGAGTTACAGTCATCGTTGCTAGGCAGATTAAGCACGCCACATCCAGAAGCTTCTGGAATTGGGTGTGGTAGCTTTGGGTCTGCTCCAGTAGGTTCCCTGTTGTTGAGGTCAGATTCAGTCAGGGCAGCTGCTTTGTGGAAGGCCATGTGCCCTGTGTGAGTTGGGAGAAGCTGAGCCCAGGAGCAGGAAGCAGGCTATTGTTCCTACCTCTGAAACATTTTGTAGCAGATTAGTGATATTGTTAAACCCTCTAACAGGGAAGCCTGGGCAATGCTAATTATAGCAAAGGGAAATTGGGAGGGAAAATAACTTCTATTTTAATTGTATGCTTTGAATGTTATTTTGATTTTAGCCAAACTGTTCTAGCTAAATTGTCTCAACTAGTCTGAGTCACCAAATTTTATTTAAATGTAGTAATGGGGAAAGAGTCATTTATATTGTGCTATTCTCAGTTTTGTATTTTCTTGTAAAGGGGTTTTCTTTATACACTTAACTGAGTGGTTGGTTGATCAGTTAGCTGACTGGCTAGCAGTGATTTCAGCAGAGGAAGAGTCTGCACGGATTCCAACTGAAGATTCCTACAACCAAGTAGAGGGAAGATGTTGTTTTAGACTCAGCAGACTGTATACATTTGGTGATCAAAGACTAACTCAGGCTAGGTCTACACTGGGGGGGGGGATCGATTTAAGATACGCAAATTCAGCTACGCGAATAGCATAGCTGAATTCAACGTATCCTATTCGACTTACCCCGCTGTGAGGATGGCGGCAAATTGACCGCCGCGGCTCCCCTGTCGACGGCGCTTACTCCTCCTGACGAGGTGGGAGTACGCGCGTCGATTCGGGGATTGATTTATCCGTCTAGATGAGACGTGATAAATCGGTCCCCGAGAGATCGATTTCTACCCGCTGATCCGGGCAGGTAGTGTAGACTAGCCCTTAGACTTAGGTGAACAAAACCTAAGTTTTTGGGAACTCTCAGGGCTGGTCCACACTAAGCCCCCAGTTCGAACTAAGATACGCAACTTCAGCTACGTGAATAACGTAGCTGAAGTCGAAGTATCTTAGTTCGAACTTAAAGGTACTTACCGCGGGTCCACATGTGGCAGGCAGGCTCCCCCGTCGACTCCGCCTACTCCTCTCATGGAGCAGGATTACCGGCGTCGACGGCGAGCACTTCTGGGATCGATTTATCACGTCTAGACAAGACGCGATAAATCGATCCCAGAAGATCGATTGCTTGCCACCGAACCAGCGGGTAAGTATAGATGGACCCTCAGTTTCTTCTCACTGTATTTTTGTGGGGACTGAACTGTTCAGATATTAATTTTTCTTTATGTATAACTCTGAAGGTAATGTCTGTGGATTATAAAATAGCCATGTCATGCTAGATTTTGTTTCTTTATCATAAGATTTTATAAAGTTATTTAATTAAATTCATTTATTTAGTTCCTTTTGGACTTGAATGTTGCTGAAAATCCTTAGAGACTGAACTCTGGGTCTCCAGCTACTTTCTATGGGAGTTGGTTTTTTTTGTTTTGTTTTTAAGGCACTGGAGATGAGAAATGAAGTGAACTCTAGCCCACCCAAAGGTTACACCATCACATGCTTGTTCAGTCCTTCCGAAGTCCAATTGATGGAATTAGGAGTGGAGGAGGCAGGGTAGGACTATATCAGGTTGGTTGCAGTAGGAGAGGAGAAAAATGCTCTAAATTGTATGCCTTAAATAAGGGCCGTTAGTGAGTGTGTTTACTGCAAGTCCCAGTGAGACTTAACCCTTACAAATAGGGTGACCAGACAGCAAGTGTGAAAAATCGGAACAGGTGTGGGGGGGTGTAATAGGCGCCTACATAAGACAAAGCCCCAAATATTGGAACTGTCCCTATAAAATTGGGACATCTGGTCACCCTACTTACAAATTGGGTTGGTACTTGGATAGAAACCTTCAGGTAAAATCCCAAGGAGCTGACAGGAGTGGAGTGATTAATCAGTAGGTGGCACTCTTCCCTTTGACTCAGCATTGGCTCAGTGCCCAAGCATAGAAGCCAAATTTTCAGCTGGTGCAAAGCAGTATAGGTCAAATGAAGTCAATAGCTAGTCTGATTTACAGCGGCTAGTTCAGGTCTTTGAGCACATGTCTCAACACCAAAGATCCCAGGATATTTTTTTTTGAGATGAGTACTACTTGTAGGCTCTAATTGAATTTGAGCTCTGGTGATTGGATTCTGCCTACCTAAATCCTCCCTGCAGCTTCATTTGTATATGGTAGTATTATGTCACTTCCTGGACTACACACTTGTATAATGTTCCTGTGCAGTGTTAATCAGATATGACATGGCATCCTAAAAGTGTCATGTTTCAAAGAGGGGGATGGTGATTCTTCTATGTATACAGTAGAACCACAGAGTTACAAACACTTCAGGAATGGAGGTTGTTCGTAACTCTGAAGTTACAACTGAAAAGTTTACAACTGAACATTGACTTAATACAGCTTTGAAAGTTTACTATGCAGAAGAAAAATGCTGCTTCCCCCTTTGTTTAGTAGTTTGACAGCACTGTACTGTTATTGCTTTTTTCTCTCTCTGCTGCTGCCTGATTGTGTACTTCCGCTTCCAAATGATGTGTGTGGTTGGCTGCTCAGTTCCTAACTCTGAGGTTCGACTGTGGTTTGGAAAGCAATTTAGGATCCTTCTGAAAGAAAGATACTATCTCTTCATCTGTGTTTGTACAGCACAAAGGGGCCCTGATCCTGATTGGGGCCTTTGAGTGCCACTGTAATATAAATGATTAATGATAATGTTCGGGCTTGTTTGCACTGAGACGGAATGTGTGGCAAGCTAGGGAGTGACTCTACAGCACACTAGCTGGGCCATGTGGACCCAGCTACTGTGCACCAAAAGTTTCCCAGTAAGCATTGCCTTACTGTTATTCCGCAATACATCGAAGCACATGACAGAACTTTTAGAGTGCAGTAGTAGGGTCTGCACGCCAGTAAGTGCACTGTAGATAAACACCCCGGCATGCCAGGCACTTAGTTGCCATGGAGACACGCCCTTAGTTATCCATTTAATTTGCTCCGCTGCCTTTTGGTTGACAGCATTTGGATTGTTGGGACAGGGCCAAACACTTTTGTCATCTGGAACGTGGTGCAATATGGTTGTGGTTTTTATAAAGGTGATCAACCGAGTTATCAGAAACTGTCCTTGGATCCCACAACATTCACTTTCCTCCACATGGCTCTGTTTCTCCTTTTTCTTTGAAATTGTGTGAGTGGAACAGATGCACTTCCCTGCAGCATTGCCGAGGGAGAACACCTCTTCTAACGTAATGCTGCAGGGATGTTCTAGCAACCACAGTTTCCAAATGATTCATTGCCTTAGAAGGGAAGGTGGTATATTTTTTGTTTTGTTTTTAAATCCCCTTTTTTATATCTCTGACTCCAAAATGGATACTTAATTCATTGCACCTGTAGTCAATTATCCAGTCAAAACAATTGCTATTTCACAGTGATTAGTTGATTTGCCAATATGACAAGTAGCTGGGTTTTCAATGACCAAGTAGCAGAGTATGAAAGTACGAAATCTTCCAAATACAGATTTTTCTCCATTTAAAACATACACATTCCTGTTTCTAAATAAGTATTCCTTCTTCTAAAATAAGAATATAAGTATTTTTGGTCTAAATGGAGACTTTGCAATGGGTTTGTTGTTTTTTTAAATGTCATATGACTATGGTGGGCAAATGTTCTCAGTGAAAACCAATTTCTTTTCTCTTGTTAGCCAGGATTCAAACCTTTTGGGGCACTGAGTGTTCCGGATTCCTGAGGAAAATGATACCACACCACAACTTCTGTGACACTTTAGATAAACCTGTCTGTGAGTTTCAAATCTTGGCTTTCCCTCAGTACGAAGGCTGAACAGTTAGTCACTGGTGAAATATGAGAGACTATTGGCCAAGTATAATGTGTTTTGATATCTCATATAAAAGTTACATTGAAAATATAAGAAGAATCTACATTGGACCTGATCCTGCCCTCAGTTGTGTGGATGTAGATCAAGATTAACTCCACCGAAGTCAATGGAGTTACACCAACAGTGTAAATGATATCAGAAGAAGACTCAGAGTGGTTTTCATATGTAAATAAATTAAGGTGCTGATCTTCTTTTTGTTTTAAAAGATTTATAGTATTTCACTGGAAACAAGCAAAGCCTAGTTTTGTTAATAATTTCTTGCAACATTATACCTGCTGAAAATGGTTCCTTTTCAGCCACAGTTGGATTCTTTCTACATTGCACAATTATTACTAAAACTTAATAGCAAGGTGAAAATATTACTGATGAGGAATATGCTTCTCTTTCCTTGCTTTAACATGTTTGTGTGGATACAGAAAATGGGTTGTACCCATGGAAGTGGTTTCTAGGAGCTATAGTTACTTATTTTATTGGCATACATTTGTTATAATTTATATGAATGAGATAATTATATGGTGTTAGTATGGCAGTGTGGAAGATGGTGCATGAATTTTTTTGCCAGATTCTCAGTTGGTATGAAATGGTGTAGCATCATTGAAGTCAATGCGCCTGTGTTGATTTACACCATTTGAGGGTCTGGCTTAATATTTAGAAAAGAAGTTGATTGCAAGATACTTAATGTTCTGAAAGAAATTTTCAAAATTCTTTCAGCACGCTGAATTCCCAATCAAATCACTGTGTACACTATTATTCACATAGACCTCTGCAGATAGATTACTGGTTCTGCTTATGAAAGATCATTGCCCATTTCCTTTGCACTAATCATTTAGGGCTGTATCCAGTTCTGTTCTGCACCCCACCTGCATGAAAGCCTGTGAAACAGTTGGCTGAAGGTTGCTAAAGGTTGGCATTTTATGACACATTCCACAGGAATTTTCAAAGCAAGGCAAATAAACATTTCACTGTTAAAATGTCTCTCTTTCTACTCCAGTATGCACAACTTCATCTAATTCAACACAGACCAAAACCTCTCTTTGTGCACCCAAAGATCCATGGCCATTTAAGATTAATCCAGCACAGCACTGAGATGTCACTAGTATATGTGCTCAACTATGGGTGAATAAATTTAGCACAATGGGCATTTCTGACTGGGTATCATATACCTGTGCTTGAAGCGCATACATGGTGTCTCACCTCACTACAGTCATGTCCATCTGCTTGGAAGACACTATATTCACTCACAGGTGCAGCAAGCAGGAGCATTAGACTTTATTTGCCAGACAACGATAGATTTGGAATGCATAACACTGCCATCTCTTTGGTAGAAAGCTCTCATTACTGCATGTGACTATAAGGAAATGTTGCCTGCTATATTTTAATACATATCTATAGACATTGAAGAGACAAGCTAAAGAAATGTGAAAAGAAGGAAGCTGCATAGTTCTCTGTGAGACTAACAGTGACAGATCAAGCTAGCAATATAAGGGTCAATTTGACTTCAGTCATGTGAATCCAGGAATTCTCCTCTTTCTCTTGACATATCTTAAGTATAAAATTTGGGGATGAATAAAGTATATTTGTAGGAATGTGAGATGTGATTTTTAGTAAGTGGCATGATTACCTCTGAATTGATACCAAAGCAATACAAAAGCATAGTAATGTTGGAGGCCAGCTCCCATTGGGAGTTGCACGTGCTAACCTTGAGAACACACTCGATCCCAAGTATTTAGTTTACTGCTCCCCTGAGAAATATGTTTGGAATAACAGTAAGCAAGGGGCAAAACCAGTCTGACCAGCTTGAAAGAACAGACAATTGAGAAATCTGTTTTCTTCTTCCAGTCCAGAAGGAAGTAGCATAAGGACTCTGCATGGAAGTTCAAAGACAAATGAAAAAGAAAATTTAAAAGAAACAATTAACCAAACTTTAGTCAATTTCAGAGTTTTGGTTTGAGTTCAATTTGAGATTGGGGCAAATGTTGTGTAGGGGGTGTTATTATTTAAATACTTTCTATATATACCATCCTCCAAAGAGGGGAGTCTGAATTCTTACCCAGCATGAGGAGGATTAGGAGGATGTCAGAATTTGAATCTCAGCACAGTGGGAGCAGCAGAAAAAAAACGTTTTTTCCCCTCCAGAATCAAGTTTAAGATCCTGGGTGCTCTAGCAGTTCAAGCCCCAGGATGTTTCATGGACCAAACTGTAGAAATCAGTCTTTTATCTGAGTTGAGCCCTCACCGACGATCATGAAAGCAGACTTGAAAGCAAGTCATATTCTCCTTTGTTCTTCCTTATCCACCTGCTTGCTTGCTTCTCTGATCTACATCTGAAAGAAGAGTTTGTTCAAATTCAGTGCAAGATATGACAAAATAGCAGCAGATCTAAATCCAAATTGTTATATCCAATAGATGCAGTCTCAGTCTCCATAAACAAAACAGCAAAGGAAAAGCTGTTTGAAAGTTTTGCAGTAATCATAAGACAGGAAATTCACAGGTTCATTTCCTACAGGAACCCAACATTATATGGTTTTAGTAACTCAAAACTGTAGCCGTTGGTACATATTTTAGAAAATGGTCCAGGCCACGGGATTTTTTTCTTCAATGGGAGGCACTAAATCACCTTGTGCTATGATTTAATCCTATCTCACAAGCTAAGCTGTATAGGGCCGGCCGACTATGTGGATGAGAGAGATCTGGGTAAACCCCCATGATGTTATGAGAGTTAGTTCTGAGGGTTCAATAGATCACATGCTTTTCTGTGATCCAGTGTTAAAACTGGGCCCCAGCAGGGTGTGAGGGCCACAGAGGTGTTGTCAGGGCCATCTTTCAGACAAAACCCAAGATCCTGAGCATTTGTGACAGCAGTAGGGTTTAGTGGATTCAGCATACCGCCAAGAGTTACTACTGCTCAAAAGCGACAAATATTTAGTGAACATTTTTAGCAACTTTTTGGTCCCCAATTTTCATCAATATCTAGCTCACCTCTAGTCACTACTATTATTATTTAATTCATATATAGATGTGCATGACATTTTACAATAGAGATAAAGATTGCTCCCTGCCCGGAAGCTCTTACCATCAGGAAAGCATCCCTATTCAGGAAGGGCATTGGAGGATATATTTAACTTCAAGCCAATAGGACTAAAGCACCTGCTTAAATTAAGCAAAGTGCTTTCCTGGATAGGGATGAATTTATGAATGAAATGAAAAGAAACCCCTTTTTGGAAAGAAGTCTTATTTATTTGTTCTGGGCACAAATATAACTCAAAGTCCCGTCACTGAGGCCCACGTCACCTCTGGACTGCTTACTTGCAAAATTCCAAACAGGAACAGGCCCGGGGAAACTGGATATGTTGCGTTTGTAGTGTACAGTGCATCACCTCTCAGGGAATGAAGAGCAGTTAGATTCTAATAGTAGAACCTCCCTGAGGAGGCTAATCTGTTGACCTGTTTCTTTGCTGGTAATCAAGTACAGCTGTTCTGTCTTCACTGACGTGCAAATACAGGAAATACCCTGGATCCTAGCCTCGCACCTCATGAGTAGAGACTACTCCATCTTACTAAGGAAGCTGGGACTTGATACCCTATCCCATTCAAAATGCAGCTGCTAAAATCTTCTGTTTTGCCTGTTGCTCTTATCACACGACCTCTTTCTCTTAGTCGTTTAATTGCTGTGTTACCTTGTCCTATTTTTTCACTGTACGTCCTGTCTCCACCTTGAAGGTCCTTCACAGCCCTGTCCCTCCCTCGGCCACTCTCTCTAGTCTCTCATCTCAGAACATTAACTTAGCATGCCTTCAGTGAGTGGATGTAATAAAAAGTAATTGGTTGTTTGCAATACTCCTAATCAAGGTATTCATGTTTCTTTCTTCAAAGAGCTGTAACATCATAAAAAACAACAACGGTGGCTTTCTATGACATGGGCATCACTCACTCTTAAAATTCATTAACTCCATCACTAGATTACAGCTGGGCAAATAATGTCATTTGTAGTGGCAAGTCATAGTCAGTCATGTCAATGAATAGTCACTGGCCAGGGAAAGAGAATAATTTCAGTCAACCAAATCTGCATTTTTCAGCAAATAAACTTTATTCAGCTCTATGCTAGATAAATATTACACTTTGTCTAGCATAGATAAGTTACTCTATCAAATTTTACTCATGCAGGTCTGGAAATGCAAAACTTAAGATTCTCATAGTAACCTTAAGATATATAAGGGATCCAGTTTTTGTTCTCACCCCTCTCATATGAGACTTCTGTGTGCCTATTTGAGGATAGGATTGGGCCTGTTATAAGATTACGTCTAAGAGAATAAACAATAACCCATGCACTCAATGCCTTCAAGCTAAGGTTACCATGAGATTGTGACAGAATGCACCTTTGTATTCACCCCCTACACGCTATTGCAATAATCTTTGTACAACGTATGCCTTGTAAGGATCATTTGAAAACTCACAATTTTCTGGTCAGTATTGTCCTGGTAAAATGTGTGGCAACTTTGTGAGTGAAGTTATAAGATCCCCCTGTTATAAGATTCCAAATCCCACAGCCCTGCCCAAACAGAATTTGGCACACAGGTCTGCCCTAAACAAACGAACATGTGCGCTGCTTAATTTTCATTTAAGCAGTATACAGAGTCATCAAGCAGGACGGGAAGACAAAGGAATTTCAAAAAGGTGACAAAACCAGGAGGGGATATCCTTCCACATAGACCCTTTGGCTCCTGGTTCTCAGCTGGAAATTTATTTATTTCTTAAGAGAGGGACTGCAATTATAGAATGAAGGGACAAACACTCCAGGCACCCCTCTCTCTGCCTGCCCGTCACATTCACTGTACCTGAAGAGACCAAGGAAACAACCATTGGAGTTTGGGGGTGGGGTGCTGACCTAAAGGGTTTGATCAGTAAGACTGCTGAAAGCACGTGGTGAGAAAACTTTGCTTTGAATCTAATGTAGTTTAAGTTAGGCATCTATAATCATTTTATCTTTATTTTTCTTGTAACCATTTCTGATTTTTATGCCTCATTACTTGTACTCACTTAAAATCTCTCTTGGTGGTTAATAAAACTGTTTTACTGTTTTGTCTAATCCAATGTGTTCAAATTGAAGGGTCTGGGTAATTCCATGTGGGGCAACAAGTTGTGTGCAGATTATTCCCTTAAAGGAATAATGGATTTAACCTATCTGTACTGTCCAGGAGAAGGCAGGTCAGTACAGGACGTGAGTTTCTGGGGGACAATCTGGAACTGGAAATGTGTTGGACTCACCCTATAGTGATCTTTCAGACTGGTAAGAGCCAAGTGTGTGGCTGGCTGCAGTGCGCACACACAGACATAGCTGGGAGTGACTTACATGCTGGAGGCTGATTCTGAGCAATCCAGGCTGGAGGCATCAGCAAGGCATTGTAAAGGGCACCCCAGATCACGGGGCAGGGGTGCCACAGTTACTCATTGGTCTGGATTGTACCCTGGTATGTCACAGAGATACTTTACATTTTTACTTCCTTGATTTTTTTGAATGTTTAAAGTTGTAACCTTAACATTACACTAAAGCAAGTTTTTGTGTTTAATTTATGTCTTCTAAATAGATAATTAAACAAACCATTAATTTCTATACAGACCTTAACTTGCTGTGTTGTTACATGGTCAAAATTGCATAGTTGCCTCCAACTATGGTACCATGAAATAGCAATGCTATGCTGCACCTATATATTTACATTATTATACAGTCCTAGAAAATAGCAATGTAATTGTTAAGATAGTGTAAATTTTGTAATGGTCATCGACTAACCTGTTAACTTCAAACTCATATAACTCTTTTAGCTAATGTCACTTTTGTCCCATATCCTTACAAGTGTTTTAAAACCCCCCCACTAAAAATAACAATTCTCTGCACATGCAGTGTTGTAGCCGTCTTGGTCCCAGGAAGTCAGGGCGACATGGTGGGTGAGGTAATATCTTTTATTGGATTAGCTTCTGTTGGTGAAAGACAAGCTTTCAAGCTACACAGAGTTCTACTTTAGCTTTGAAAAACTGCTCTGTGTAGTTCTGTGTAGCTCTAAAGCTTGTCTCTTTCACCAACAGAAGCTGATCCAATAAAAGATATTACCTCACCCACCTTGTCACTCTAACTTGTGCATGTAATTACTGTTGTTAAGAGTGATAATTTAGTTATTTGTGCAAGCAAATCTGGTAATTGTGTGCACAATTATGCATGAACTTTAGTATGAGCAGTTATGAAAAGCAGATCTTTCATATTCTGCGTTTAAGTAATACTGCTTTGCAATAACAAGGCTTCCTTTCTTATTCAAAGCCATTTTATAAGACAGAAGCCTGAATCTCTATTCCCAGACAGAGCTACTGAGAAGAGAAACTTCATTCTACACCTGTAAGTGACTTCCTTTTTTTAAATATCTTTCTCCACTGTTCCTCTTTGATCTGTGTATCTATTTATGAAGAGTGATACAGACCCCAACTTTTTATCTATTGTTGATCTTAGAATAAATAAAGGCCCAGTTTTGTTGCCTTTGAAGTCAATGGGAGGTTTGCCATTGACTTCACCAAGTCATAGATCTTTTTGGTGGTGCAATTTCATGAGTTTTTATGAGATTCTACAATCCGACTCACTGACCCAAGTAGTTCCTTTGATTATTCCCATAAGTATGTACTACTGAACAGGAGTAAGGGCTACAACACCTGGCCCCAAGTTTGAAGCGGAATAATAATCAACACATCTAAAAGATAACCAGTCTGGGAAATGCAATTGCACTGGGAAAAAATTCATATTCAGAAATTATCCTAAATTCATGGACTCCAACACACTGCAATTGTTTGTAAAATCAGATGACTTGCTGAGGTCTAGTTATGATAAGTTAATAGATAAAATAAATAATAATCTTCATTCTCCTAATGATTAAGTAGACTGGTACCCTGGAAAATACCAACATTTTACAGGTTATTGAGCATGGGTTGAACTTCTCATCAGAAATTTCAAGACGCCCTTCAGCAAACACAGTTACTTTGCATATGCAGATCCATCTGAATGAAGTCCACTACATAAACATTGGCTTGGCGGATAGTGACAGCTCTTTTGGAGCCAGTACTTCCATGCCATTGATTTGTGGAGAGCAAGAGCATTTCCTAATACTTCCATTGAAGTCTTAATTGCATAATGTAACTTTTCCCTTTTGTTTTAATACCATTGTTTGCATAGTGGCAATGTTAAGTGTGATTGAGGGGCAGAAGAAAAGGCTGATTCTCTTCTGTGTCCTTTAAACTATACGATTGGTCATGAGAGGGTGTGAGGTCAGCTTGTGATCTTACGTAACTTGTGTGCTCTGAAAGCTAGAGGAGTAGTGTAAGTCATAGATGGAGTGACAAGCCTTAAATTAGATCTTGCTGTTGTGAGTTTAAGGAGGGAAATTTCTTAATGGAGTAATCTCAAAAGAAGCAAACACTTTTTTTTTTAAAAGCAATTTCCTTGGCTGGCTATTTTCCCATATTCCCTTTGCTATTATTTCAGCTGCAGTAGATGTTGAATAAAATATTCCCTCACAGACAGAACCTCTCCCTCAATTCCTCCTGCAGTCCAGTCATGACCTGGATTTGCAATATCAGCCTCTGGCCATGAACGTAACGTCACAGATTCAGTGTTATGGGCTAATGTCTATTGTACATGCATGACTGTAATTGATTTTATTAAAATTGATTTTTACACAGAGAATAGAGGAAAGTGTAATATAAAATTTATCCCAGTGGGATCTTGTTCCTGATTGGATAACCTAGGCATTGCTGTAATACAAATAATAAATTAAAATAATTTTAAAATTCTAATAAAAAGAGACACAAATAAGAGAACACAGCCAAAGTTCATGATACATCATTCTGTTAATTACAGAAGTGGTGACTTTAGTTTAACAAAAATTCTAGCATAATATAATAGAACAAAAATTTTCAATAAATTGGGCACTTATCTTGATTTAAATTTAACTGGCCATATTTTCATTGGAGGGTGCTCCTAATTAAGATTTGACAAGGTACTTAATCCCATGAGTAGACCTATTGAAGTCAATGGGACTATTTCATATTTAACATTAGACTTTTATGCTGAAGTAGTTTGCTGTATTGGGGGCTAAAACTGTAAAATTAAGATTCAAGATAGCGGAGGGGAAATATCTAACTATAGAAAGAATTATGAGATCACCCACCATTGGAGGCAGAGAGGGACCTTAGAAAACAAACATAAAAAAAGTTATATTTTTTTATATTGTCCCATAATGCTTAGAGGTGACATGTGGTGCTAAAGCTTGTCGACATGAAGCAGCAATGAGCAGTGGAGGGGTGTGATTTCTAAAGCGCACTAACTTGTTGCACACTGAGTGGCCTGTATAGTCCCTGCTGGCATAAACTAAAGGTTCCCTCATGCATGTTAACGAAGTGCTACATTAACGCACACTAGGGAACTTTTAGTTTGTGCCAGGAGGGTCTAGATGGGCCAGTTATCGTGCAACACACCGGTGCACTTGAAAAATCACACCCCTCCACTGCTCATTGCTGCTTCGTGTAGACAAACCCTAAATCAGTCTTTTTCTGAGGCACTGAGGAAACAAAATGCTTCACTTTTTCATACTCTTCAGTGTTCCCAAAAAATGCAGACAAGCCTCATTGTCACCCATGGGGAAAAAAGAGCTCTGCAGGAAACAGACATTTGTTCCTCTGCTTCTCCTACTTCCTTATGGGGAATAAATTCATTGCAGCTTTGCATGTGTAAAAAGCCTTAAAGCCCGATCCAAAGCCCACTGAAGTCAAAGGGTGTCTTTCCCTTAGTCAGGAAAAAGAACAGGCTTGTATTGCCTTTACAGCTAATGCCTCCTGCTGCTTTTCTTTTTTTAGTTCTCTGCTTATCCATGGATATCACACAGATGTTGCTGCCTAGATTGTCCTTTTCTTTACACATGGGGATTCTGTAGTCCTTTCCAACAGAGAGCAAGTCCTCAGTAATATCAGGAGATCTGTAAAGGTTTTCTACATGGCCTGAGGTTTAGAATGAAAGCTGTTTGGAAAGTCTAGAAGTTGAAAGTTTCAAACTCTCACCTGGTTTCATAGTATTTCCCGTCCTCCCCTCACCCCCACACAGGTTTTTTATCTGTTAGAGAACTGATTCTAATTAAGGATCTTTCAAGTTTGGAGGGTTCTCTTGCTGTTTCCTTTTGTGGTGGCGGTCTCATTCTCCCTGGGGTTCAGTTGCTGCTCAGTACCAGCAACTCAAGAGACCAGAGCATGTAACTTTTTTTGACACAGACACAACATTTTTCTCCATTGAGAATGTAGATTTTTGCAGAACATTTTAACAATGTAAGTGTTAAGGCAAAATTTCTTCTAAAGAGTCCCTATGAACAACCTCTTCTCCTGCTGGAGCAAGATGGAGCAGGGAATCTGTGGTCTAAATGGTCAAGTTTCCCTTTACTATTTTTGGTGCAGACTTCAGCATAAGAAGGAGGTTTTATCCTCCAAAGCCAGAGCTGTTCTACCATATATTGGTCTAGGCAATGCCACTGATTTCTGTACAGGACTGGGGTAAGGAAATAACGTGATCTGTAGAGAAACTATCTTTAATGTGTATATTTCTCTTCAACCGTTAGCAAGTCTGGTAAGTAAATTCATTACAAATTTCCTTGATGACAAATTTTGCTTTAGGTTAGGGCTAAAAATTTTGAAAGAGATTTAGGAGCCTAAGTCCCATTGACTTTCAATGAGATTTTGACACCTTAGTGCCTAAGTCTCTACTGAAATGGGACTTAAGTGATGTAGGAGCCTAAGAGCATTTGAAAAATGTCCCCTCAGATCCTTAGAGAGAAACCTTGTCTACATGATGGAATATTACAAAATATTCTCTACAATGTTATTCTCAGTTCCTCTGCACCAGTGTTAGTACCTGCTGGTTTTGGTGGCTGGATCCATTTTTACCTTTATGTTAGCTAAGGAGAGTTAACTACCCTCAGGGTTAAAATGTCATAAGCTGCCTGGGGCCTATGGCTCCCACTGATCCAAGCACCAATATACCTGAACTGCCTTAATGTTGCCCTAATAGGAAAATGTTTTGTAACATTCCGCACAGCTAAGACTTTACTTTGTCAGACTTTTAACTAATGTCGGTTAAAATTTTTCCATCAAAACCATTTTGTTTTGGGCTGTTTTTTTTCAGGGGGGTGTGGCTTGTTATACTTGCAAAGCTGTGGGCTGCATTTGACTTTTAGGATAGAACAATAGCTCCACTGTCTTAATTCAGAGCAAGGTACTGGGAAAGGGCATCATGTAGTGAATTAGGAATGTGGAGTAAGGAGGAACCTCCCAATGAAGTTAAAAGATTAGAAAAATATTGTCCATAATATCTAGTTTATAAAATCAAGAGCAACATATAAGACTCCCTAATATAATGTTGTTCCGCAGCATCTCTACTAAACCTTAGGGATTCTCTAACTAGTATTAGAATTGGAGACAAATGCTGCTGTTAAAGAGTAGCATTACTGCATGTCACTATTTGTCTTTTCTACGGGGATCTTCTGATAATTCAGTGTTTGAGAAGTTCTAATTATCTAATCAAATCACCTGGAAATTGTTTATTGAATTCAGTAGATTCATCCTTAAATGCTTTGGTCATTCTTTTCAAAGCACCAGTGGTAATTTGCTGTCAATCCAGTTTTAATGTACATTGCTGAATGTCTTTGGGGATTATTATTCAGTGCCCTGTGGATAATCTTTCCTAGCAGAAGATGGAATTGTTTGCCTTTAAATGGTGGTTTTCTTTGATGTAAACAGTAATAAGGAAGCTGTATAGGAAAATTCGTTCCTGCCTGAACACAGCCATAAAAGCTCTGTGCCATGTATATATGTGCATTTGGTAACATCACTCCTTCAGTCTAAATAGTGACTCACCTTTGTGATGCACACTAGAGAAGACGCATAGTATTAGTTTTCACAAAAAGTGGTAGAATATTTTTATTTTAAAAAATAGTTTGCAAAATTCTGCCTTGGGATACCCATACTTGACTTCTATTTGTGTGTATCTGATGTCAGAATCAAGTCTAGTGTTCTAATTTAGAACACCATCTCTGATAGCTTTATGATGATGTCTGGTGCATGTGCATGCTCATGTGCACATTACCCTACTGTCTGCTTGTAAATACACAGTATATGTTCCTGTCTTGCTCCCTTCACGCCACTCAAGTCAATTTTCTAACTGCACACTTTGTAATCTCCTTCCACGTTCCTCTTCATGCCTTCTTTAATGCTGCACCCCAGAGTTCAAATAATCTCTTGTCATTCAAATCCCTCCTTGAAATACACTTTTCTGTGGAGCATTTGAATGATAATCCACTAATTAAAGTGAGAGAGCAAGGGAAGAATTGAAACAATCTGCACTTTGGTGAGACTGCCAACATCCAATTGGACCACCCAATCTTGGATCATGTAGGTGTCAATGTTGTAGTGTCTCTACATCTTATGCCATGTAAGGACTGTCACTTCCACCTTTCAGGATAAATGTCCATTCCCTGTGAGAGCCCCACAGCAAGAAAAGTCCCCAGGACACAGAGTTGTAATGGCCCTTATGCTAAAGAAGAGACTGGAGTTGGTTGTATTACAGGAAACTGCTGGAGTTCCCTCTGACTCTAGCTCCAGGCTGACTAGCAGAGCCTATGCTGCTTACTGTTACTAAACAAAGTCTTCCTCATTCCTGGCCTGAACAAAGTAGCCACAGAAGGGTCCATTGACAACCACAGGAGTCAAAACCCAAATCAGCAAAAATGAAAAAAACACATATTGGAATCTTCACAGAATATAAAAGATAATCAAATGTTACACATGTGAGAATGGACTCTAAGAAATGTTCCATTAAGTAGCCCTACAGAATGAATTTTTTTTTACTTGACCCTTTTCATGATAGTACACTCTTAGCTCTGTAACAGTTCAGAGCTGGTTGTTTTTTTCCTCTGAGAGCTTTGAGGAATGGGACATGCTTCCAAAGGGAATACTGTGTGTGACTGGAAATTGTCTCTTCTTAATTAAAATCCTCTGAAGGATTTTTCTGGGATCATCCCTGAGAGAGTTGCTGGGGCAGTCATCAATCAGCAGGGAGTTATGGGAAAGTGCTGAATTGTAGGCTAGGAGCAGAAGAGGGGGAGTAGTGTGGATATATTGGGCCCCTGTGCAATTACTCCAGCCCTCCCTGAATGTCCCAGCAGCCCTGTGGATTGTGGGACATCTGCTGGTCTGGAGGGTCATACTGTAGTCTTGCCCACTACATAAAGGAGTGGGTGTAGTGATGGGCACAGATGGGAGGAGATCCATATTCGTAACTCCTGGTGGAATGTTTCCACAGTAGCAATGAGTGCTGATGAAACTTGTTCTGGCTCTTCCATGGGCTATGTCTGTGGAACAGAAGATGTAGCCTTGTCACTTATGTTGAGGTGTTACAGTTCCAAAGCAGACCTATTCCTCAAAATGCATATAACATTTTTGTTCCACCCACCTCCTCTTTTGCATATGCAAATTCTTTTCTCTGCTTCTTATTCCATATATTGACTTTTCTTTAAAATGTTTCTCTTGTCAATTTCCACCTGCTTAAACAGAACATTAGGGTCTTCCAAACTGGAAACACCTCATAACGAAATCTTTGCATATTTTCTAACTAACTCTTTCTATGCCTTGTAGAAGATTGCATTCAGCCTTTCTAGGGATAGACTCAAATAATGTCAATGGGCAGGCCACAATTTTCTTACACCTCATTTATGTTTAAATGATCAAAACCACACTTGTTAACTAAACCAGTTTTATAAAGCAATAAAGGGTCTAAAACCACGATGAAGGCACAGTTTATAGAGAATTATAATGCAAAAAAATTGTGTACATATTGAATCTAAAAGTGTATTATTTTTCTTTTAGTTAACATAATTGCTGCTCTATTTTCAGTAGTGTACAATAGATATTTGGGGTCAAATTCATTTGTGGTGTAACTCTATTAAAGTCAGTAGGTTACAAGAAGGATGAATTTAGCCCTTCATATTTAGTATTGTACTAACCAAAGTACAATACAAATCCTGATTTTCAATTACATGGATACATGAAATGAATAATACAAAAGAAATTTGCATTTATATAGCATCTTTCATTGACAAAGGATCTCAGAGCGATTTGCAGATAGTCATATAAAATTCCAATTAAGGATTCTCTTCTGATTATTTTTACTTAAATGCATGTCTCTCTTTAATCACCAGATTTTTATGCTTGAGTGTATTGACTGTGTCATATTCCAATCTACAAGCATACAAATTATGAACTAGATTATGCACCTCTGCTCTGATTGGTGAGCATATACTTTCATGAGCAGACCCACTGAAGTCAATGATTCTCCTCATGTGAGGAAGTACCACTAATATAAGTAAAGACGGTACAGCCTCGCCCTGTATGATAGTCTACTGCAATGAAGATGGATCATTTTTGCTGCCTCATACGTTTTGTCACTGACTACATATTAGACTCACTTTCCACCTCAGTAAATCATTATGCAGACCCCACCTACATTATCTTCATTCATTCTGATTTTTCATCTATCAGTTGATAGAAGATTGAAACATGCCATCAAGAAGGATGTCATCCTAAAAGAGAGAGGTTCCATTTCAGAAATGTATGCTACTGTTGGTGCTAATCTGGTTTCTCTTTCTCTTGCTGTTGTGGACATGGTTACTGTCACACATGTGATATCTGACTTCCTGCACAAAGGACAAAAAAATGAAATGTTTACAGACCCCTTTGTACTCAAGGAAAGGGAACCCAATTTCCTCACAAGCTACTAGAAGAGCAGGAACTTGGGAAGTCAGAGCCTCTGACATTGGACTTTGGCAGCTGCTGTTACGTGGGCAGGGAGACGATAAAGAGGACTGGCAGATGGCAAGGGGAGGTTTGCCGTGTGCTGTTCAGGTAGTCCTTATATGAGTGTGCCAGGCCTGGCCACTGACTATACAGGTCTGTGGGCTATACTTACCTAAATGTCACCAATGGAAACAGGCTTTTTCTATATCCAATAATTAACCTAGCACTAACCAAACTAACGCACTCCATTATTCCTCACTTCTTTAGTCTCCTGAATTTTTTTTTCTCTATATCACACCACACAGTTCCCAAGTATGTCTAAAGCCAAAAGTTAAGCCACATCCTCCCAGCCTCTTATGTGTGGACAGCTGGACCATGCTCCTTAAAGTGCCTATCTGTGCACCATTTCCAATGAAGCAAGTTTCAGGAACTAAAAGTCCTTTCGTGTCTTTAATATGCAGGTGAAGTTCAATGCAAAGGCATCAAATTACTAATGCAGAACCCAGGAACATTTGATTCATTTATTCTCATCCTGCACAACTATCTGATCAAGGTGATATTCAAGGAAGATAGTTTTACAGTGTTACAATAATTTTTATGTAAATGTTTTCAAATATTTAAGCTAATTTTCATAGGAGACAGTAGATATTTGGTGGCAAATCTACCTGATCAGGCATATTCTTCCTTCCACCAAGCCCCCCTCACTCTCCCACACTCAACTGTGGACACACTGCAGAGTGAACTGTTAAACTCCCAAACCTGGAAACTGCTCATCTGACATCTTGCAATGGAGGCCTGATCCTGATTCCACCAAAGTCCATGAAAGTTTTGCCATTGACTTTAATGGGAGCAGGAGCAGGCCGTAGATGCCTAGTTCAATTTGGTGGAACATTATTCTATTGTCCTTCTGGAATTTTTAAGCTACCCTCAGGCAAAAGCATGTTACGTAAATCAGACATTAAATGGACACCCTTTTTCAAAGAAGAGGCAGAGATTAATGAGTAAAACCAAAATGATGGATTACATGAGGATAGCGAGCTGCATCTGCACAATGGCAAAGGGGAATAGCATTACAGAAGCTGGAACCACTAGGGTAAGATAAACCCACTAACATTGTTTTTTACAGGCATGTTAAAAATGAATGCTATGACTACAGGAAAGCAAATTATTTAATACACATCTTAAAAAAATGTAAGTCGGGCTCTGTGCTTAATCCAGTTCACCATACGGGTCAAATTCACAGGACGTGCTTAGATTGATGCAAATTAGACTCTCTCTTACTAACTCAGACTCCCTTTCACCCAGTTAGATGCCCTTAAATCTACATACATCAATGCTTCTGGTTTGTAGGAGAGTCTGTATTTGTGTAATTCTCATGCTGAGGAGGTGAAAAAAGGTGCAGGTTTAAGGTAAGTGGTGTCATCTGGCCTACAGTGGGGGTAGAGCACAGATTCTGGCCCAGCTGCCAAAGGTTAAAAAAGTTTTTATAAACAAACAAGTCAAAGTTGTAAACTGGCAGAGAGCATTCTCAAATGCTGACTCCTCAAAGATTTGTTGTGTGTGTGCGTTGGGAGAGGAGTTATAAACAGAGGCACTGTGGCACAGGCTGTTCTTTATTTTATCACAGCAATTCACCTTAAAATTTTCTGATCTGAGGAGCACGCACTAACCTGAATATAACTCTGTGATAATATTTTGATGTTCCCACAATACAGGATCACATAAGAGCCATGGAGCAACTGCACTGTTGAAGTGACATTTGGCTCCAGAAGATTACAAATGGCACTAGTTTGGATGCAGTATGTTAGAGGGGTTCTCAGTGGGTTGTAGCAGAATAGATCTAATTATGGGGGTTTTCCTGACAATTAATTTGTAACTCTAACTTGGTATTAGCTATTGTTATTAAGGGTCTGACAGGTATTGAAAGCTGGCTTTGGGTTAGTTAACGGTCTGATCAAGGATGGTTCTCCTGTAGCTGAATGGTTGTCACAATGGTGATGTTGAGTGTATGATAGATAGACATGTTTCTAATTTATAGTTCAGTTTATCATTCTAGATTCCAGTTCTGGTTCAAACTGTGGTTTTGTGGTTCTAAACTAGTTTCTCTCACTATCATTGTTTCTAATGGAATTATAATCCACTTTACTCCAGACTTCTTGTAGAAGACACACAATATTTCCTTACTAACAGCTCATGCCCTGTTCAATAATCCATGCTATAACCAGTGTACATAATCTTTTCCCATTTGCAACAGAATTAATGATAAAGGCCATTTTGCTACAGTTGGGTACAATTTCCGTTTTGTGAATTTAATTAATGTCTGACAAGATATTATGCAAATATCCAATACTGCATTGAGAATTAATCATTCTAAACATTTTTTGAAGTCACATAATTCATTTTAATTAATTCTTATTCTGCAAAGGATACAACATGCTTCTCTCTGTCTAATCCAAGGGGTTTCCAAACTGTGGTACATGTACCAGTGGTGGTACATGCGCTTGTTGGAAATGGTTATCCAAAACCTTGTTAAATTTTTTTTAAAACCTTTCAGTTTCAAATGAACGGACGTCTCATGCACTGCAGCGTGCCAGCAAATGCCGGAGAACAAAATGCACTCTCCTTGTCCATCTGGGTACTTCTACACAGTGAGCAGCAGCCTGTGGAAGTGAATCTCAGAGCCCAGGTTGACCGACTAAGATTTGCAGGGCTCAGGCTACCACGCTAGAAACAGCTGGCTAGACGCTAGAGCTCGGGCTCTGAAGTCAAGAGAGAGGGTGGGCTTCAGAGTCTGAGTTTTGAGCCTGAGCCAGAATGTCTGCACAGCTATTTTTAGTGCAATAGTGCAAGCCCAGGCTCTGAGGCTCGCTGCCCGGGGCTGTGGAGACGTACCCTTACAGATCAAAGAACCCCCCACACATGAGCCTACTGCAGAGCAGGAACTCCCTCTTCACTATCTGCCCTGTAGAGGCTGCAGCCTGGCCATTGCAGCGCTGGGAGGGAGGAGGGCGCATGAGGAGCCCATGGAAACTATTTTAAAATATCCCAGTGGATTTCTAAGTAACTCAACCAGCCTGGTAACTTATATAGATCAGGTGTATGGTGCCTTCATTTAACACTTGAACATGAATAGCTAGGACTAGAGCAAGTGTCCAGCATTACTGTGTTGTAGTTACACATGTCTTGGCTCTACAAGGTGCTGAGTGCCCTCACTTCCCAGGAAGTAGCATCAGGACCATAATAGAGGGGTGGAAGCAGCATTAATAGCCCCTTTTCCAAGTGTTGTGCCTGGATTTAGCTTGCAGCCCTCATTGATGTTAACACACCGACCCCATGTGACTGCCTCCTTTACCTTCTTCTACATTTTAAGATCAGCCAGGGGTTAATGTAAAGAGAAATTGAGCAGAAAAAAATACTGTTTAACTTCCTTTCCTTTCAATACACATAGATAATGCACAAGGTGATCAAAGGGTGCAATTGTTGTAGGGATTGGACAGTTTGTTAATTATGCAGCCTAAATAATAACACACTCTGACTATGCCTCTGCCTCTGTTAATTTTTCATTATTTTATAGTTAGCTAGAGCAAAAATTGTGGTATGCACTTTACAGCTAGATATGAAAACAAGATCCCTACCCCAAAAATCTTATAGTCTAAGGCTCCCATCCTGCAAATGACAATGTGCCTGTAGAATGTTCCACCCAAGCAGAGCCCCACTGCAGTGTCTGAATAGACAAAAACACAGGGATAGTATGAGGAAAAGGATTATTACATAAAAGCAAGGTGATTGAGCAGATACATTTGATTTTGTTGCTTCCGCTTTTCTCTTCTTCCTGTATGTGTTTGTGGGTTTTTTTAAAAAACCTGTCCCCTTTCACCTCTCTTGCTCCAGACAAAGGACCTCGCCCTTTGCAGACCCCCATGCTTCCCACTGCTATGGAAGGTCAGCAATCCCTCTCTCCCCCCTTAAGTCTAGATGTGACACAACTCACTAGGAGAAAAGGAAATGACCCATTAATCCTGAAGGCCGCTATGCTAAAACCGCCTCAAACCACTTTAGGAACATAAAGGGGCCAGAGAACACTCCTTCTGTGTGAGTGGGCTTCCCTGTTGGCAGAGAGCTGCTGGAAGAGCCCTAACCTTCCCTGGACCTCTTCCCTGCTGTAGAGGTTGTGTTTGGTGCTGTCCAGGAGATGGGAAATGAGGAAGGAGATGGGAGGGGACATGGCCCCATGCTCCAGCTAATCTCTGCTTTCCTGGGCCCATAGGGGGCTACGGGAAGCAGAGTATGAGCTAGAACACCCCTCAGGCTGCTTTAACTGATGCCAGAGTTTTTCATGCCTCCGAGTAGTTCCAGAATAGAGGTGCAACAAAGGTGCTTTAAAGCTACTTTTACCCAGTTGTGCCATTTCCTGCAAAAAGAGTAACAAAGCCGTAGGCCCCATGTGTCCAAATGTATTTTCCAGTCCATAGGCCAGTGACCGTGGCGTGATGCTCTGGCTGCTTCTTTTTCCACCGCCGATGGTAGCAGCATCTGCTTTTCCAACTTCTCCAGTGGTAGAGGTGGGCATTTCCCCCCCAATCTGCATGGACAGGCACATACACCTGCGTCTCTAACCTCCCCTGCCCCAATAAGGATAATCCTACATCTTTCCAGTGTGACAAGAAGCTTAATCTAGGCACATGCTCAAACACTGGCTGTAATGCTAGAGATGAAGGTTCACTAGCACCTTTTTATTGCAGTTACTGATGGCCCTGGTGGTACCAAAGGAGCTGTTATGTCTTCACTAGATTCTTTTGCCCTCCTTGATGTTCCCGAAAATATACTCTTCTTAATGAAACCCTCTTAGAACTGAACATTGGCGCTGAGGAGGAGGAGGGAGACAAGGACACCTGCGGTTAGTGTATGCTCACTTCTTTTCAGTGATCTGTCTTTGTATGAGGTGAAAGAGTGCTGTCAATTCTGCCCAGGAGCTACATGCATCAAGCAAGGCCCTCAACATATTCATCTCTTTGAAACATTCCACTGATGCTGAATCAGCAGGCAGCTGACAAGCTTATGTTCCTGGGAAGGCAGTTTGCCATTACTTTTCATTAAGTCGGACTTCCTTGAGGATCAGCTTTTATTGTAGACTAGTTTGTAAAGCCAGTGCTTTATAAAGGTCAGGTGATAAAAATGCTAATGGGTTGGGCTCATGTCTAATGACGATTATTGCAATAGGCCAAAATTTCAAAGGTATGCGGCCACAGCAGTCCACCCACTCAACTGCTGGCCCCGGAACACAATGTGCACTGAAGTCCTCAATAGAATTTCCTAGTGGTGGGTGGCCCTTTAAGAACAAACTCAGTAGAAGTAGCTGCTGCAAATAACATCAGGGAATAGGACAGGAAGCCTACCACCCCACTCCTCTGCAGAGCCAGTCCTTAGCCTCTGGCGTCACCTCACCCCTTCCAAACCTTTTGTCACCTGGAATTGACACCTTTATAGGCTCAGGAACCCTGATGTGAGCAGTTCTAGACTTTATGAGCTGTTGTATGGGGCTGAGAGATGTGGGAAAGAGAGATAATAGGCTCTGCTAGCATCTTCACAGTGCAAATCTTAGGGACATCAAACCATACAGTTCCCCAAACATGATTAATGAACTTTCTGCCTCTTGCACCTTACCCTGCAAGCACTCTCCCATCCTCCAGATAGTGCAAGAGAGTAGGAGAACCTTTATCCCAGGCATGGGGGCTTACACAGCAAGTGGTGGGCATTATTGGCAGAGGGGGTTGTGGTGACAGCTTAAACTTCTATTCAAAGAAACTAATAATGGTAGGTAGTGGGGTGGTTGGAAGAGAAAAGAAGAGGCAGAACAATAACAGGCAGTGAGCACAGGTTTGCTTTTTCTGGAGAGTGAGGAAGCACAGGAGGGTTATGGCTTGATGTGGCATTTTTAAACTGATAAACTTGTAAATGATTGGGAATTATCAAACCGAGCACTTTGTTAGAGCCGGTGGAAACATTTTGAAAATGTTGAAAAGAGTTCTGTAAAGTATTTCACTTAATGTATTTCTATTTTTCAATGTTTCAAAATGGGAGCAAATTTACAGGAAAACTGGTTATGGATTATTTTTTCCTAGTTTTTGACCAGCTCTTTTATTAACGCATGTGTAACTGCATAATCTTTTCTCTTCCCCTCATATTTCCTGTTGCATCTTTCCTATATAACCTTAATTTTGCCTCCTTCTGTGTATACATTATGATTGAGCCTGGTTAAAAAAATTCAATTGAAACATTTTCCTGCTAGAAAATTTTCCATGGCAAAAGATTAATTACATTGGGATTTTCCATCAGGAAATGGGCAACCTACAAGGCTCCATAGCAGATGAGCCACAGAGAGAAACCACGATTTGTCATGGAAGATACAGTTTGACTTGGGAGAAGGACCAAGAAGGGAGAGAATGGGGAGCATGAGCCTCAAACTCCATGAGGCACCATGGGAGCTCAGGTGGTCATATAAACTAATGTTGACCCAGCCCCAAATGTAATATGACAGTATTTCTGAATCTCAAATTTTCAGAACTTTATGTTCAGTGAGAAATTTTCATATTTCCAACTTTGGGCCAGACTGAGGACAAGAGCAAATGCTGAAAATATCAGAATTTCCGATAGAATGGAAATTCCATTTTTTCAATCCGCTCTAATGAGGATAGAGTCTTCAATTACATGATCACATAGAATTTTTTCCACAGGACCCTAGTCTTATTTAGCACACAGGCACAACAGTGAATCAGCTGAGATTGTGTAGTGAATGCTAGCCATCCATAGGTAGCTGGGATTTGTATAACTAATCTGTATTTATTGTAATCTTCTGAAATCTCTGAATAGGTGCTGTAAGTAAATTTGAGTGGTTCTTCCCTATTATCCCCTCTTTAACAGTGGGTGATGAGAGTCTTAAACATTTTTAAATTAAAACAAATCAAGAGATGGATAAAATATAGAATAAATAGCATGTTTCACATATGAAGGCTGATCCTGCTCCTTTCAGTAGAGCAAAGGACCTTCATAATTCATTCATGCCTGTGCAGTTGTAACTTATGGGCCTTTTACACTCATGAAAGAAACATAATACTCACCCTTCATGGGTGAAATATTCTATCTGGACTTGGAATTTATTCTTTATTGGTCTCTCTCTGGAAGTGCTCATATTAAAAGTTTTCTTCAAGGATTAGATTTCTTTACAGAAATAAGAGCAGTTAATCTTCAAATCATAGACTAAATATGGTTCAGGCAGTTTCTCCCTCTTTATATTGGATTTACCTGACTTTACAGCTTTGTTCCAGTTTACTTGATGCCTGGGCTGGATGTGATGTAGCAAAGACATTAAGTACAGGATTTAGCTGAGAATATATTCGGGGTATATTGTACATATCTCTGTTTATAAATAGTTGTTATAGTCTTTTGTGTTTACAGTTAGATATTTATTTCAGTGGATCTCTTATTTGCCCTGCAGAAGACAGTCTAGAGTAATGGTTAGAGCAGATGACTGGGCGTCAGAACTCCTGAAGCCAAATTCCACCTAGTAATACTTATGAATAATTGAATACTATGTGCTGTGTAATTTATTTGAAGAGTTTCATAATACATTTTGAATACATTATTTGGTGGCATATTTCCATAATTCCTACATTTTATAGAACTGAATAAGTCGTATATTATTTTGTTCCAGTAAAACATTCATGCATACTTTATTATTTGCCCAGCTGTACGTGCACGCAATTCCTACTGACATCAACAGAAGTTCTGCATGAGTAGCTAACAGCAGAACTTGGCCCCGGGTACTATTCTCATCTCTGTTACTAAGAGCCCAATTCTGCAAAGGCTTACGCAGGTATGTAGAATGGAACTACTTACATGCGTAAAGTGAAGCAGTTGTGTAAGCATTTGTAGCATCTGAGGGTATGTCTACACTGGAGCTGGAGGTTTAATTTCCAGCTCAGGTATACATATCCACACTAGCTATGATCAAGCTAGCATGCTGTTTTTAGCTCAGTCACAGCTAGTCCAGGTGTGTCTACCCAGCTCCAGTGCAGACATAGCCTTAGACTAAGAGGCAGATTTAGAAGCCTATCTGCATCTTCAGGCACCTTTGTAAATCTAGTCCTAACTGTGTCACCTTGGACAAGTCACTTGGGTTCAGATTTAAAAAAGAAAATAAAAAGCGCCAGACTAGATTTTCAAGTGTTTAGTGCTCACAATGGGAACCAGACTTTCAAAAAAGTTCAGCTTTCACGTAGACATCTCAGTAACGGCTGGACTTTCAGCTCTCATTCTGACTGCTCAGCTGTCATTCTGACACTTGCAGACAGGTCTTCTCGACAGCTTGCTACACTGGGCAATGAGCCCTTTTGAAAATTTGACCAATTATTTCTCTGTCTAAAAAGGAGCTGAGCCCTTTTGAAAATCTGGGCTCACATGAAGGTGCTGAACTCCTGAAAATCTGGCCATTAAGGGACCAATGTTCTAAAAAGTATGGAATTCCCCCAATTATAGTTGAAGTCAATGGGAGCGGAAACTCTTCAGCAGCTCTGAAAAATCCAGTCCTGTCAACCTCTGTGTCCCTCAAATTTACCCTAATATATAAATGTTATTACTAAACTCCCAGGGGAGTTGTGAGGCCAACTTGGTGCTTGTAAAGCATTTTTGAGATCCTCAGATGAAACATGGTATGAAAATACAACAAGTAATCATGGGGAAAAGTCTCATCCCCTCCAATGCTATGTCATGAATCTTTTTTGTAAAACATCTAAGCCTGGGATAGCCATTAGAGTTTGCTATTCATAAATCCAGTTCTACTATTTGAAGAGATCAAGCTTTATAGCACTTTGATGAAGATTTTGCTTCTCTTTTTTCCTTTTACTGCAGGCTAGAATGTATTGTGTAACACCTCATTAGATAATTACTTGATTACAATTTCAATTTCTTCCTGTAGAATCTTTCATGAGTAATACATTTTGGGGGCTAAAATTTTATGCTAATGGGTGTTAAACTACTGTATTTTAAATAGATTGCATGGATATGATTATTCCATTAAACTGCACAGTTGTGATTGTGTGTAAGTGTGCTGGTAATAATGAGATAAAGGATACCGAGACCACAGGCTGAGTTTCACACCAGTCACCAGCTATCTATTCTGTAAATTTAATGAGCAAAAAAAAAAAAAAAGAAGCCCTCTACATTTATGTAACATTAAAGTTCTAATTAAAATGCACAAAAGTCAGGAAATTCAGCGTTAAAGTGCAGTTCTGGTCTGAAAAGTGACTTTGTAAAAACCTCTGTTCTGTTCTCTGTGTGTATTCAGATTCTTCTCATATCAATTACAAAAATAAGGTTTGTTTTTATTGCTTTAGCACTACAGGATGAATACAGCTGAGAGGGAGCGAGCAAGTTAGATACTTTCTTCCTTCTTGTGCATCAGTTATTTACTAACTTCTTCTCAGTGACACTTGTTCAGCTGCCATTGATGCTAGTTGTGTGACACAGGTCACACTGAGGTCACAACTGTAAATATCTTGGGGTTTCACGGGTGTAAATGATACTCATTTGGCTTGCAAACCTTTATCACCGGAGTTCATGTTTAAGGACAGAGCGTCCTGACTGGATTCTCAGATATTGGGCTGGGCTTTCAGAGTGCAGTTGATTGAGAAATAAAGAAATAAACTGTAATAAATTGATAAAGAAATAACTGTAGGACAGCAGACAGAAGTCCACAGTCCTATTTTTAGTGATTCACTTTTCAGAGCAAAGCCATAGCTGAATTCTTTCACAAAAGTTTTAACCCTTCCCCGTCTGCTGAAAGGGATCATAGACATCATTTATTCTCTGTTCACAAAGCACTGAGAAAGTGATATCTCTCTTTTTACAAATACATAGTCTCACGATATTGCATAATGGAAATACAGAAGTTGAAGGCAGGCACACATAGGAGTAGATTTTCTAAAATAGGAGGGACTAAAAAAGGAATGTCAAGGAAAGAAGTTACATTTTGTTGACTATGAATCCCAAAAGGGATTCAGGATTCTTCCCCTGGATGTTTTTTAAGCAGATGCAGTTTAAAAGCACTTTTCAAAAAACTTTTTGGAAATGGCCAAGTAAAAGAATAAAATTTAGGAAGCATAGGAGAGAGAGTACAGGAACAACTGAACAATGATAAACATGAGTGTGGAGATGGGACATGGAGTGAGAGGAGAAAAAAACAAGAGATCAATAAGGGATACACTAATATGGCAAGAGCAGATGGTATTCTTCTGTTCAGAGTCTGAGGGCTTGCCTACACTTACCGGAGGATCGACACTGAGGCGACTGATGCATTGGCGGTCGATTTAGCGGGTCTAGTAAAGACCCGCTAAATCGATAGCTTTCCCGTCGACTCCTGTACTCTACCTGATTGAGAAGAGTAACAGGAGTCAACGGGAGAGCGTCTCCCATCAATGTTGCATAGTGTGGACACCGTGGTAAGTAGATCTAAGCTACGTTGATTTGAGTTACGCTATTCCCGTAACTCAAATTGCGTAGTTTAGATCGACTTTTTCCTTTAGTGTAGACAAGGCTTAAAAAAGAAAGCCAAAGTGTATAGAAGTTGCTGTGATCCATTTGTATGTGTTCTGTGAGCTTTTCCATAATAAATGTCCCCACATCACAAAAGGCACCATCTCATTTGTCATTAATTACCTCACTTTGCTGCAGAGAAGCTAATGACTGAATGTGGATGGAGACTGAATTACACCCTCACTCTCCGGATTATGTCTCCGGATTATGTCTGAGGCACTTTAGTGGGAGCCACAGTATGGTGAGCTTGTACTGCCACTTCTCCGGCTGTCTCTCTTCTGTGGAGAAACTGAGCATGTCGGTCTGCAGGACTGTCCTACCAGGTCTCTTTACAAGCACTAAATTCACACTTAAAAAAATAAATGCAAAAACTATCCAAGGGGGTGAAAAAATCCACAGAACTGACAGTTACTTTGGTTTAATCCCAATTGTAGATCCATTGGTTTCAAAGAAGTTATTAGTAATTTGCATTGATGAAGAGAATAAGGCCTCTGTATAGCCAAAATCTACCGTTGTGCTGCTCCCACTGTTTGCAGTGCAGTATTGTGTGCGTTCAAGAACGGACATATATTATAGGCGGAGCTGGTATTCCTACCCAAGTTATGGTTGCCTGTTACGTCCCATTATAAGATCTTTTTTCCAATTGTTTATAACTTAGCCAAAATGTAACTGTATGGGCTGAATTTTTTTCATGCTTGCGTGTCTACATCAGCCTAAATTTTGGGAGGGAAGTCCCAGCAAAAATGGTTCAGCCATTTCTGAGAATAGTATTATGGAAAAATGTTTTGCTCATGTTAAAAAAAAATTTTAAACAATTTCTTTACCCATTTCTACCTTAATTTTGGCATTTTTCTAACATTTGAATGCTTGATTTTGTAACCTTAATGGCCATTTAATATAATTCTAATATGTAAATCATAATTTATTTGTACAGAAATGTAGATGTGATTATAAACAAACAGGATAAGAGTCACAGAGAAATGATGATGTTTTCTAGTGCTTCTAAGGGGACTTTAGATTTGTTATTGCTATAGTTCCCCAGCTCTGCTTAACAATGATAGCCCTATACAACTTGTGAATTAAGATCTTTTTATCATCACTGATCCATGGTGTCTCTGGGTGATTGTTCTACTAACGGTATGTACTCTCCCTGATATTTCTTGTAGTTGATTATTATTGCCACCTTTGTGTTGTAACATTGGGAAAAGGGCAGATTGCAAATGTTTTTCTAAAATGTGGATATGTGTGTATATATAGTATTTTCCCATCCTCCTCATCACCTATGGTTTCTCCACTGATCCTTTCTTTCCTGGGCTCAGTAAGCATGCTCAACAGCTTACTTAACCTAGAATCATAGAAGATTAGGGTTGGAAGAGGAACTGGAAGAGACCTCAGGAGGTCCAATCCCCTGCTCAAAGCAGGACCAACTAAATCATCCCAGCCAGGGCTTTGTCAAGCCGGGCCTTAAAAACCTCTAAGGAGATTTCACCACCTTCCTAGGTAACCCATTCCAGTGCTTCACCACCATCCTAGTGAAATAGTGTTTCCTAATATCCAACCAAGACCTCCCCCACTGCAACTTGAGACCATTGCTCCTTGTTCTGTCATCTGCCACCACTGAGAACAGCCAAGCTCCATCCGCTTTGGAACCCCCCTTCAGGTGGTTGAAGGCTGCTATCAAATCCCCCCTCACTCTTCTCTTCTGTAGACTAAATAAGCCCAGTTCCCTCAGCCTCTCCTCGTAAATCATGTGCCCCAGCCCCCTGATCATTTTCATTGCCCTCCACTGGACTCTTTCCAATTTGTCCACATCCTTTCTGTAGTGGGTGGGGGGGCAAAACTGGATGCAATACTCCAGATGTGGCCTCACCAGTGCCAAATAGAGGGGAATAATCACTTCCCTCGATCTGCTGGCAATGTTCCTACTAATGCAGCCCAATATGCCATGAATCTAGATGTGAATTGTTCTGTATCTTCTACTAAAAATATATTTGTACTAGTAAGTGCTTTTATGACCAGCACTTCCAAAGCAATCCCCTGGAAATTAGATGAAAGATCAAATGACACTTAGAAACCTTGCCTGGTTATATAAATTCCAGATAATCCAAGAATCTGTAATGTTATGACTCTAGAGGTCACAACGTAATAGTAATAGTAATAGTAATTAATAATAGCTTGCTCTTATTTAGTGCTTTTCATCCGTAGATCTCCAAGCACTTACTGTGCTTTATGTGCAGGATGAAAACTATGTGACTTCCCACAGTGCAAATCAGTTATTGGATAATTGGTACATTTGCTGACTAATGACATGAATTAAATTAAAAAACACTATGTGAATGGTAATAACAAACTGAGGTCAGATCACTTAAGAAAAAATGATCTCTTTAAGTTGTGCAGTGCTTGGCTCATCAGGTTCTCCTCAGTCTGGTGTTGAAAGGCCAGAAAATACTTTTAAACCCGTCTTTACATTAGAATGAAAGCAGAACTGTAGCCAGCTACTCAGTTCTCGGCACCACGCTTCAGGAGAGCTGTGGACAAATTGAAGAAAGTCCAGAGGAGAGCAACAAAAATGATTAAAGGTTTAAAAAACAATACCTACGAGGAAAGAATGAAAAAATTGGGTTTGTTTAGTCTGGAGAAGAGAAGACTGATGGGGGACATAACAGCCTTCACTTATGTAAAAGGTTGTTATAAAGAGGAGGGTGATAAATTGTTCTCCTTAAACACTGAGGACAGGACAATAAATTAATGGGCTTAAATTACAGCAAGGGAGATTTAGGTTAGACATTAGGAAAAACTTCCCAACTATAAGGGTAATTAAACCCTGAAACAAATTACCTAGGGAGATTGTAGAATCTCCGCCATTGGAGGTTTTTAAGAAGAGGTTAGATCAGGAGTAGTGAATTATTTTTTTGTCAAGGTCCATATTTATTGGTGAAGGTACACTGCTCTACAGCCAAAATGCTTCTGAAATAAATGTAGTCAAACTTTACTAATTCTGGGTCACTGAGAACGAAAATGATGCTTAAAATTGTTGATTGGCTCTAGTTTTCAAGATATGCTATTGGGTCAGTATATACGACCCTTGACTTGGGAATGGCGGAGGATAAGTGAGTTATAAAGGGAAGGGATCTCAATTTAAACCAGAAATGACTAAAATACATCTTTGACTGGATCTATGAATAAATCTATGACTGGGTTTGGACAGTACTTGCTTTTTAGGCAAAACAATGAATGATGCAATCTGAAGCTGGTATTGCGTCATACATGATATGAATTGCATCATGTTATTCCTAGAAGTCATGGATGATTCAATCATAACGAAGCTTACATCACTCTGCTGAACAAATTGCCCTATATCAGCTCTAGAAATCATACAGTGTCGTGCTCTCTTATTTGTCAGTGTTTGATTTTGCAAAGGGACACATTTCTGTTTAGCCAAAGTGAGCAGAGATGCCTCGTACTTGTGTGAACAGTGCAGATAACTTCTGCTATGTTTGTGGTGAAGTGACTTTTGCCTCACAAAAGCGCAGTATAACCACTATGGTTAAGAAAGCCTATCACCTTTATTTTGGCTGCAAAATTAGAGATCAGGACAAGAGGTGGGCCCCACACATATGCTGCAACACTTGTGCAACAAATCTTCGCCAGTGGTTGAACAGGAAAAGGAAATCTATGCCTTTTGCAGTGCCAATGATTTGGAGAGAGCCAACAGATCATACCAGCAATTGTTACTTCTGCATGGTGCCTCCAGTTGGGAAAGGTGTGTCAAAGAAGAAAAAGTGGACTGTGCATTATCCAAATATTCCATCAGCTATACGCCCAGTACCCCACGGAGAAGGACTGCCGGTTCCTGATGCACCAGAATCATTCTCACTTGAGTCAGACGAGGAAGAGGAAGAGGATGAAACTTCTGGTCCTGAACCATCAATGTCACAGGACCCACATTTTCTCCCATCCTCCTCCTCTGAACCACACCTCATAACACAAGGTGAACTGAATGACCTTGTCAGGGATTTGGAACTACCCAAGAGTAAGGCAGAGCTGTTGGGCTCCAGACTACAGCAGTGGAATCTCCTGGCAGGTGATGTTAGGGTTTCCATGTTCCGTGACCGTCAAAAGGATCTTGTCCCATTCTTCTTCATGGAAGGTGATCTTGTAGCCTGCAACAACATCGATGGTGTGATGGCAGCCCTCAACATCGTTCACGATCCCAGATGAGTGGAGACTGTTCATTGATTCATCGAAGACGAGTCTTAAAGCTGTTTTACTGCATAATGGCAATGTTTTGCCATCAATTCCAGTTGGTCATGCAGTCCATATGAAGGAAACCTATGACAACATGAAACAACTTTTGAGGTGCATAAACTATGACCAACATCAGTGGCAGCTTTGTGGTGATTTGAAGGTTGTTGCTCTCTTGCTTGGTCTGCAGACTGGATACACAAAGTACTGCTGTTTTCTCTGCGAATGGGATAGTCGTGCAAGAGATTCCCACTACATCAAGAAAGATTGGCCACTCCGACAGTCATTGGAGCCTGGGAGGAAAAGTGTTCAGCATCCACCACTTGTTGAATCAAGGAAGATTTTGTTACCTCCCTTACACATCAAGCTGGGTCTGATGAAGAACTTGGTCAAGGCCATTGACAAAACACAAGCAGCTTTCAAGTACCTCCGTGGAAAATTTCCAAGGTTAAGTGAAGCTAAGATAAAGAAAGGTGTCTTTGTTGGTCCTCAGATTCGTGAACTTCTTCGAGATGATGCATTTGACCATGCACTGCGTGGCAAGGAAAAGACGGCATGGAAAGCCTTCCAGTTAGTGGCAATAAATTTTCTCGGAAACAACAAGGCAGACAACTACAGGTTGTTGGTGGAAAACCTCCTCAAGGCATACAAAAGCCTTGGTTGCAACATGTCACTAAAGATACATTTTTTGCACTCTCATCTAGATTTTTTTCCACCGAACTGCGGAGCAGTGAGCGACGAGCACGGCGAGCGATTTCACTAGGACATTGCAACAATGGAGAAACGCTATCAGGGCAAATGGAGCCCATCAATGCTTGCAGACTATTGCTGGACAGTGACAAGAGATGCTCCATTTAATGAATACAAGAGACAAGCCAAGAAGCGCTGAGTAGACACTGAATAGGACTAAACTATGTACAGAATAGTTTTTTGCCTTTTGTTTCATAATAAATTTTATTTATATAACCCTTTTGCTGATTTTTAAAGTGTTACATAAACAGGACAGGTGAAATATTATCATGTAAAGCAACCATAAACACATGAAAAGACCTAGGTTTACAATTTATGATTAAAACTCTACTATCTACACAATATACATAGACATAAAATGTAAAAACTTAAATATCTTAGAAACAGTAGCCAATCAGTTGTTTTAATTGTCATATTTGAATTCAGCACATCAAAATACATAATAAATAGCACATTTTATCTCTGAAGCAGACGACTTCTCAAAAATTGTAGACCAGTGTAATCAAGGTCGAGACTCCAGGAGTCTAGAGAAACATTTTTCACACTGCAACAATAATGATGATAAGTAAATAAAAATTTTGCACTCCATTCAAAAGCATCTGGCACTCTGGGTTTGGCTTGCAGTCTGCCTATTAAGTACCATTGGGTTAGAACAACATCTGCCAGGGATGATCCATGTAATACTTAGACCTGCCTCAGAGGACTGGACTAGATGGTCTATCAAGGTCTCTTCCAGTCCTAGAACTCTATTTCCATGATTCTATGCAAATTCCCTGCAGTTGAGCTGGCCAGGAATCAAACTGTGCAAAAGTGTCATGCCAAAACTGGTTCAGTTTTGTTGCATTAGGGAGCCAGGGTTAATTTAAGATTTCACAGAGAAATCTTGGGAGAATCTGTTTTTTCATTGTTTCTGCCTAAAACTAGACTGAACTCCCAAGTTTCAGCGGAGTTTCACTTTTATGTTTGTGGTTCCTGTAGACAACCTCCCATAAAATGAAATTTAAAAGATTTGCATCAGTCATCTGTGAACCAAATCCACCAAGTTTCATGCAGTTCTAGTCAGAAGCGACCCAGCAAGTATGATGATTATGGGACAATCTAAGATTAGAATGGGACCCATGCTATAAAATTCAGATCCAAATGCTAGATTTGGATGCTTTTGGCATGACAGATATTGTAGCTGTATGCAATATCTTTGGGGACCATGATGTGTAAAGTATATGAATGGTTTATGTACCATTGTGAGCCAGGGACGGTGTGCAATTCCAGGGGGGAGGATTGCCACAGCTCTGCCTCAGGGATCCCCTCAGGGATCCTTGCATACACTGGTTCTAACAAGTTTTTCCAGAGACCAACAGACATGAAAAAGGTCTTTTGGCATAAAAAGGCTCAGTTTAAACTGACACAAGACCTTCTTTTTGATCCAGCAAATGAACAGGGCCTCCTGGCCAAAGGGGACCCCAACCCTTGTGGGAGGGTTGGGAAGACTTTGGCCTACTAGGCCCCCATAAAACTGATTGGCGGCCTGTGGTAAGCTTTTAGCACGTGTGTAGGAGCTTGTATGGTTTTTATATGTTTTCTCTGTAATGCTTTTACCTTAAGAATATAGGTGCTTGCTTAGAAAGATCTGTGTGGTAGCTTGTAAGTGCTGGTAATAGGCAGCTCCTAGCCCTCAGAGAGAAAGGAAAAAACACAGGCGCTGGCCTTTACACAGACTAGCTTGCTTGGGGATATCATAGTGTAAGGCAGGAAGCTATGTAGTCTTCTAACCCTAGTCGTGAGGGAGAGACATTGGTCTTTGCCCACAAAAGATGATGGATGGGAGCCAGAAACCTTAAGTGGGTGCCTTCGAGGGACCACAGAGGGAGAATCCAGGTTCAGTTACCATGAAATTGTGATGTTTGGACTTAGGGTTCTGGTTCAGGGCCATCTTGACTAAAACTTGGTAATGAAGATCCCTCAGTAGAAAATGTGTACAGCCCCAGAGCACAGGCACCAGCAGGGCTTTTCTACAGATCCTGTCACAAAAAGTCCCAGAGAACAGAGACATTGGCAAACATGTTTGTAGGATTAGGTTTTTAGGGAGAAATGTTGGACCTATTGAAGTCAATGGGAGTTTTGCCATTATAAAATTAGAAGCATTGAGCTCCATTAATCAAAAATATGTGGTAGTTAGCAGGTGTGTGTGTAAATATAGTTATAGATATTAAATGATTTATGAAGGGCTTTTTTTGAACTTCACAGTAGTGAATTTGGCTTCAAAAGAACTGGTCAGCAATTCGAAGAAAAAAATTAAAGCTGAGTTCAAAAGCAAAATGTCTGTCCTGGACATCAACAAATGACTGACAGAGGGTCCATGGGCAAAACTCCCTATTCTACCATCTTTTAGAACTCATGGCTCAAACTCACTCCCTTTATCAAAACATTTCTCACCGGCTTTAAGAAATCAGGCAAATTGGCTGTTGTTTGTGAATCAGACAGAAACTTTTTCAACAGTTTTCAAAACTGAGGGATTTTCATCAGTTTCAGAACCCACCTCCCCTTTTTAGCTCACTTTGGAGAACTGTCAAACTTAAAAGAGAATGACTTGCACTAATGAACCAGTGCTGTTCTGTCAAATCTCCGTGTCCTGCTACCCATCTTTATATCTTATATATATATATATATATATATATATATATATATATATATATATTAGGCCTAACTCCAACTGAATTTCAATCATATTTGGGCACTTAACTTCCTTAGGAGTTTGAACATCCCAGTGTAATTGTAGTGGGAGGACTATCATTTGTCACCCAAGGAGAGGGGAAACTAGATGTAGGAAGTATGGTATCCTGGCAGACTTAAGCAGGGCTCTGGCTTTACCCAATACCCCTTGTGGTAGGATGCTTGTTCAAGGGCAAGGGCTATGTTGTGGCTTTTAAATCCTCTGCCACATTCAGATTTCAGGTTGAAGAAGGACACTGTACTAGCAGCGGGTGGGCACTTCCACCCATGGAGAACACAGGTCGATTTAAAAAAAAAAAAAAAAAGCCTCTCTGAGTGCTGGAACTCCATGTAACAGGGTGCAATATACACTTCTTCCCAGCCATATGGAAGAGGAGTTGGAGCTATGGGGCTACTGATCGGGCTTCTTTTGAGGCATCTAGCGCTATGACTGCCCCCCAGAGTCCATAAGCATGGAGTCTACAAAGGCAAATGATTTCCTGTGCCTTCTCCTCCACCTGCGCAGGAGGAGCCAGAATCTGGACCTTAATGTACAGTTTGGGGCCTCCTACCTTACACCACATTTGTACATTTTCCTCCTAAGCTGTGTTTCTAGGGCACTATGGTACTCTGGGCTGGCAAGTGCTACACACAGCAGCTTCCTTTAGACCCCCAAAGACACGGACCATTAAATAAAAACTGGTATGCACTGGTGCTTAAAATTAAATGTCATTTTTACTTACAGACATTAACAGGAGCTGAGCAGAAAAATCCCACACTAGGATAATAAGGGCTATATGTAGACAGGAAAGAAATATATGTGCTGGCTAAGTTTCCCCTCAACCCTGTCTCATGTGAACACAGTCTCCTGCCCTCCCACCAATCCCCCACTCATTCTCTCTCTCATTCAAACAGAAACACACACACACTTTCCTCTTCTTTTTTTTCCCCTTCAGACCCCCACTACTTCCTGCCTGGGTGTTGAAACCTCTGTCATCTGGTCTAAGCAAAGAATGAACTGAAACTAACATAAGGCTCCAATCTAGATATGGACTAAAGCGTGTAGGAAGCTCAATTTGCAGGGAGTGGTGACTATTTGTAATCTTACCTCCTTTCTAGAGGTTTTATAGCCTCTCTGAGCCACATAGTAGCTTGTTGTGCTCCTGCTCTTAGATACCTGAGATGTCCATCCTGCCAGCCATCCTCATACAGTTATTGCCTGTAGCAATATAATGGCCTTCTTTTACAAAAAAAAATTTGGTGCATTTAAAAATTGTTAGTATTGATGGAAGGTGCCAGTCAACTATCCTTGGAGGCTGGGCTCCTATATTTATCCACAGAATAGGTACAGATAAGGCAGCAGTGCAAATGTCCTCATACGTTGTGTCTTCACAGCAATCAAACACCTGTGGCTGGCTGGCCCATGTTAGCTGAGTTGGACTTGGGGGGCTTGTGCTGCAGGGCTGCTAAATGGCTGTGTAGATGTTCAGGCTGAGCCTGGAGCCCAAGCTCTGGGACCCTGTGAGTGGGGAGGGTCCCAGAGCCCAGGCTCCAGATCCGAACATCTAGACGGCAATTTTTAGCCCTGCAGCCTGTGCCTGCTGACTCACGCCAGCTGCAGGCGTGCTGCAGATCTTTTATTTCAATGTAGACATACCCATGTGTCCTGCTAACATACTTCTTTCCTGACTTGGAGGAGCCAGCTTCTAGGGATTAGAAGGCAGCTCAGAATCCAGGCCTACTGGAAAGGATAATACTTTGTGTGAGTGGCATACTTGTCCTCTGAGAAATGGGCTGAGATCAGCAACTCATTTTACATTGGCTGTTGAACATAAGGTTAGTCATATTTTCTGCCAATCTCCTTTGGATTTGAACCTGCAATATACAGGTGAATAGTTCCGTATCCCATTATTCTGAGCCATCTAGTCTCCTTTTCTTCCTATACAGAATACACAATCATTTAAATTTCATCCACTTTCTTTTTACTGCAAACTCTCATTAGCCTACTGTTATCTGCCCAAAATGTGTAATGATGATGATGTTGGCTACATAGTGCTTTTCATTTTCAGAGCATTTTACAAACCTTAATTAATGAAGAATGCAGAGCATTAAATAATGAATTTTTCACTCTATCAGTTCACTGATATAGACAGATAATGTGATTTGCTCACTACCTGAGTAGTTCAGAGGTGGACAGGCGCATCTCTAAATGAAAGTGCTGGCTAATTTAACTGTCGTTGATGGTGATGAAAAAATCAGTTTGTTTCTCTGAAATGTACTGTAAATTCCAGGACATAAAGCACCTATTTTCAATTGAATTTATGCTTCAATTCTTCATTTATGATTAGTTTCATTTAATAGGCTGACGGGAGTACAATACACTCGGTTGCTCTGAAATGAAGGGATTAAGAGCCACACGCTTATTTTCAAAGAGCAAAAATCTATGGATTTGACATTTCAGCTGAAGAAATAATTTCATACAATTTTGGAAGCTACTTTTAGACAATTTCATGGTCTATAAAAATCCACTTGGAAGGAGAAATGTGATGTTTGGTGCAAACAGCTCACTTATTTGTTAATCACTCTGATTTTTCCATCTTCATTCTCATTGACCACCTAATGTATTTTCTTTTGGAGGACAAAAAAGGCTGCCATCACTTTGTAGCTCACCAACTACAGTTCACTGGGCTTCCCCAATAATTCTGCCTTGTGTAATACAGCTGCACAACAGTTGATAGTGCAGAGTCAAAGTGATGTTTGCAAGCCATACACAATATGAAAATGATTAATCAAAACTGTTTGGCAAATACTTATGAACAACGATTCAAATATATTTGAAGATCATCAGCCCATTAGCAATTCACTAGCCAGAAAAGCAGCTAACACACAACAATTATTTGTAACGAGTAGGTAAGCCACTTTTGCATCGCAGCTCGGAGGTGGTCCCTCCAGAGCAGTACCGAGGCACAAGGAGCATGTGTGTAGGGCATGAACCACCATGGTTTATTTTGTAACTATTCTATGTATGAAACAGAAGAGTGTTTTCCAGTATTTTTCAATACTACTAAATTCAGACTTTTAAATGTTTTTTAAACAAATGATTTTCCTGTTTTCTCACAATTCCAAAGATAATGAATAAAAGTTTGAAACAAAGGCTGATTGGAGCCAAAAGAGATTACTTTCTGAATTTGCCATGAATTCATCTCTAAATTTAAATATAAACCAAATTGGGGAGGAGGGATGCTGCTTGATTTAATTTAATTCTTGATTCACTCACAAATTGCTTGGCAAACAAGTTTATGCATATTAATTACATTTCTAATGAAAACTATTTGCAAGTTGCACCTGCTTTCATGGCAAAGCCAAGATTTTGGTTGCAAAGTGAATATACATCATTTAGTAGTTCTTGGCTCAGCTAGCTTCAGAGAATACCTATATTTAGATGAGCAAATGCTGCCCTAGAAGTTTTGGTTTTTTTTCAAGGTCCTTTGTGAAGGGCTAACTATAGGGGGTAGGAACTCGCATCAAGAAAGGACTCCAGGTTTCAAGGCTAATGACTATAACTGATTTGCTTTCAGTCAAGAGTATTTTCTCTTTTAGAGACAAACTTTGCCACAAGAATAATATGGTAGAGTGCTATGAGCTTTTGAACTACGTCTCTAGTTTTGAGCAGTTCAATCATTTAAAAAATTTTCTGTCATTTCACTGTAGGCTGGCCCCACACCTGCCACAGATTTGGGCTACTATGTTATAAATTAGAAGGAAAATAAGGCAGATATTGACCCTACTGAAAATGTACTAGTAGAACCACAAACATTTCTGTTGTCCTAAAATGCAGGACTACAGAAATGTGTGTGATTTTTCTAGTGTTTGCACAACTTTTTACCAACAAAACATGCTTGGTTTTGAACAGTACAGTCTGGTGCCATTGAATTTTGCATCTCAGATTTGTTTGTATTAACTGTTGTCCTTAAAAATAATGCAATGTCTAAATTTAATGTTCAGTGTTTACTTCTGTTTCATTATATCAAAGTGTTTATTCAGTAGCACAATTTATTCTTCAATGAGCTTGTAATACATCTTGTATTAAATCACAAGCAGTATAATTTAACATTAGCAAATCTAATGCTAAATGATGCTTGATAATGTCTGAAATTATAGTTTGGATCCTGAATCCTTCTCACTTAGATATAAATTTGGAATTCATATTTAATGTTGATGGGAGTTATGCTTGTGGATCAAGAAGAGAATTCTTGCCATGAAAACAATGTGTCACATAGCTGTACTTCGTTACACTGCACAGTAATAGAATGATCACCTTTTTGCCATAAACCTTGCTCAAGGCACATTAATTATAGTAATTAATTACATTGTAATGCAGTACTTATTTTAGAAGGTGTAATTGCCATTGATATTTCTTTTGAAATGCTTTGAATTGTGTTCTGTGTCAGATGAGCACTGCTATTCTTTTTCCTCAAAAAAAAGAGAAAAAAAAGGAGGCATAAAAGTCTGAATTCTTATTAATTAAAGGGCCACATTATGACAGGATTACTCATGTTGAGTGGTATCTTACTCCACAAGTAGTCACATCGATCTTAATGGGACTACTCATGAAGTAAGATGCTGTTAAACATGAGAGAGGATGGCAGAATCTAGTCTCAAGGAAGACTGTGATAAGCACTATACCAAACTCATTTGGTTACATAAGTTTCAGTTAGAATCTTGCTAATAGGAGGCATTTTAAGCTTTCTCGTGATCTCTTCCTGACTTTAAAGTATCTTTTTTGTTTTGTTTTAAAGGAATGCAGTTAGGAAACTTTTAAACCACTTTCCTGCAGTTTAATGTAGTGCAATTGAACAAACGCAGTAAAACCAAAGAAAATATCTAGGACCGCGAATGACTTTCAGTTGAGCAAATGGATTTCACCTCTAAAGAATCAAACTGAAGCATGATGATTTTCTGGAACATTTAAAAGACTAAGTACCATATACCAAAAGTAAAATCACCAAAGTGAAGAATGTATTATATGATTTATGACACATTTCCCAAAACACAAGAGACTTGTGATGCGAGAAAGAGAGTTAACAAATCTAAAAAAAAACCCCATGTAGTCACAAATAAGGCAGCTGACTTAAAAAGATAGAACAGAATGTCAAGAAATGACAAAATATGTTTTGGTAAAATTGCACAAATCAGTTTTCATGGTAACTAAAGAAGACAGGCTTTAAAAAAAAATGAAAGCATCCACAGAAGAAGGGAAAGGGTGTTTTTGTGAGTAAGGCTCTAGTCTAAGGCTCAAGAGACCTGGTTTCAGTTTCAAACCCTGCCACAGACTTCCATGTGACCTTTTATATTAAGTTATATGGGCTAAAAGTGTTAACATAAACCAATTACTGTCCGACATTAAACAGTGTTAAACAAGGTGTGGGGCTTGGTGTACAGAGACCTCCGTCTGCTAGCTAAGATGGCAAACACACCATTAAAATTCCTTTAAATCCTTTCTTTAAAGATAAATAGAAGGAAAAACAGTTAAAGCATTTGAAATGTAAAGTATAGAATAAGACTTTCATTTTTAACAACATCCCTTGATCCCTTTCCATTTAGCTGGAGAGAGTTCTTAGAAGGAAAAAGCCTTGTTTGGCAGTCTTTTAGATGGTATCAAAGATAACTGTGCTTTTGGGGAAAAGAGAAGAAATTAGTTGATTAGCTTGAGCTATTGCTCCTGTTTTTGTTAAAGTCAGATCCCATTTCATCCCAGGTGGTGGTTGGGATCCCAAGAGATGATGGGGATGATGATGATGGAGAAGGTCACTTGAGTAGCCAATTTTTCTCCCATAGTCTTTTTCTTTTGAGGACCTACAAAGGGAAGGGTGTAGAATAGGCCCCACCCCCTCATTATTTTGTCACCAATTAGGCCTAGTTTCCAACATGCCAATTTCAGTTCCACTCTTCTCTTGCTTAATCTTTAAATACAGATCTTAAGACAGTCCTTGTGTTATATCAGTAGGCCTTTTTGTTTGAACTAGTTCTGCCTTTATCTCCCTTTTATCCCTTCCCCATCAATATTTGTTGTCATAGGTTATTGTGATGATTTATGAACTTACGTTCTTTACAACTGAGCTCACAATGAGTGTAAATTTGTAGGCCCAATTATCACAACAGATCTTGGCAAGTCACTTCATCTTTCCGTGCCTCACTTCCCCATCTGTTAAATGGGGATAATAATCTCCTACCCTTTATCTTTCTTCTGTATTTAATTTGCAAACTCTTTTGGGAGGGGATTGGCACTTACCATATCAACTCTAGGTACTACTTTAAAACAAATAATTGGTATAAGAGACTATGAAATTAAATGGAAATTGCAGATATAACCACTGATTGATGTTTTGGGGAATGTGGTCTAATACAAAAGATTGGAAGTCTGGACTCCTGGGTTCTATTTCTGGCTCTGCTGCTAACATGTTATCTTCAATAAGTCCTGTAACCTCAGCACTTCAGATTCTCCATATGCTAAATGAAGATTATACTTAACAACTCACACTGATATTGTGAGGCTTATATACTTCTGATAAAGTGTCTTAAGAGCCTCACATGCAAGGCACCATAGAAGTGGTGATAATGTAGATACAGCTTACAAATGGAATCCCATAGAGCAGATTTTCTTCCTCACCCTGCCACGCTATTTAGATGAACAGTGCTTTTGGCTGCAGAAGCTTGTTTTGGCCAGTACTTTGAGCTCCTATAGCTCATGAGCTAAGCATGCTTCTTTGCTCTTCTCCAGTCATGGTAATGTATCTATGACTATGGCTAGATGAATTTGTGGCTGACAGGCAACTCTGTGTGAAACTGAAATTGCAGCAGGCAATTGGTTAGTCTTGAAGACCATTTGTATCATCTGTAGTGAAGTATCTGCAGCTTCCTTAAGATCTCGAGCCAGATCCTCGGGTTGGCATCCATCAGCATAGACCCACAGACTTAAATGATGCTTTGCTGCTATATTCCACCTGGCTCTATGTATGCAGACAATAATCCCAGAGAAAAAAAACTGAAATCACAGGGGAGTAATATTAAAAACAGAACAATCATTACAAAAAGGGACTGATTCCATGCTGGCTTGTAACTCAAGTGACTTCAGTGAAGTGATTCCTGACTTATACTAGTGTAAATATAAAGTGTGTCTGAAAAATAGGGTACTTGTGTATAAGGGCAAAGAGAAGAAAAGAAGCAGGTTTCAGAGCTGGGCAAAGTCTGATGTGGATAGAGGTTAGGGTGAGAACAGAGCAGCCCTGGAGATAGGAACCCCAGGAGCTGCGAGGTACAGGGAATAAGATCTGTATGGATTTCATGTTGTCTTGTTGTTCATTTCCTTGTTAATAATATCAAACACCAAGAAGAGGACAAGTCTTGATTTTACAGGGTGCATGGACTGTGTCTTAAAGCAGATGCAAAATTCACTTGCTCAAACTGTCAAAAAAGTCTGCAAATCTGTACATGGGAAACTATGGGCTTGTGTACATGGGGACTTCCAGGACAATTAATTTGAATTAACTTGAAGCTGTGAATTTGAAGTGGATTAGTTAAACCACATTGAATCCTTGTGTGGATGCCATTACTAGAATTAAGATGGCCTTAATTTACTTTGGAAGTGAATTAAGATATTCAGAATTAAAGTGGCCTTAATTTGGTTTGAGGATGTTTACGCAGTATTTAATGTGATTTATCTAATCCACTTCAAATTCACACCTTTAAATTAATTCAGATTAATTTCCTAGATGTCCTTGTATAGACAAGCCCTGTGACTTACTACTTAGTGCTCTGCAGCAGGAGGTTGTCATATCTTAGCCCGGGTCTACACTACAAACTTATGTCTGTATAAAATCCACACCCCTGAGCAATGTAGTTATACCGACCTTACTCCCAGTGTAGACAGCATATATCAACGGGAGGGCTTCTCCCATTTACATAGCTATCATCTCTTGGGAAGGTGGAGTACCTGTGCTGATTGGAGATGCTCTCCTCTTGGCATAGGTGGCATCTGTGCAGCGCTGTAAATGTAAACAAGGCCGGAGAGACTGAGTGCTGCAGAATCAGGGCAGAAAATCTTTAGAACATGGAATGACGATGGAGCAGCTATCGTACTGTCCCATGCAACTCCCACTAAGACTTCACTACCCAAATGGCAAATATTGGGCCAAGTGGGCTGGGCTGTAAGTCAGGATAGAATTTGGCCCATTTAATTTTGGTCTGCATTAAGATATTCTTCTCCCCCCTCAGGAAAAAAAAAATCTGTCTCAGACTGTTGCTAACATGGTGTTAATAAATGGAAAGAGTTAACTTCCTTGAATAGCTAAGTTGATTGTGTAAATCCTGTTTGTCGTTCTACTGAACAGCTAATATGTTAACGCGCTTCTCATTTCAAATCCAAGCACAAATAATTAGGAACATTCAGACTGCTAATTAATTTGTGTCAATATTTTTACTTTATGATTATTTCTAAAGCCGTATTTTCCATAACTAAGTATGTAGTTCAAATAGGGCTGTAGAAAATAATGCAAGAATCGTAGAGCGCTAAAAGCAGTAGGGCAGTGGTCAATGAGTGTGCATCTGAATGGGGAGAATGTAGGAGAATGTAAAGGAGAAGCTCAGAAAGAGTCCATGTTGGGTTTGTTGGAGACGATAACAGACCAAGTGCTGAGTTCGGTAATTCAGAATAAAGACAAGTTGAACTCTAACTTTGTTTGTACTTCAGGCTTTCAGCATTTGTAATTGATTTACTCAGAGTTATCTGTCTGTTCAATAACCAGATGGATGATATTTAATTGGTGAAGCTGCACTGCTCGTGTATTTACATACAGAATATGAAAGAAGTAAAATGTTCATTCCCACTGTATCCCATGTCTTTAATGCTGTAGATAAACTAAACATTTCTTTTGGGATGCATTCCTGAATCACATCCCAAAATTCTAAAAGCATTTTATGGCTCCCCACCCCCACCCCCCCACCCCGTCAAGAACAGCATGGGCAACATTGTGCTTCCATATATTAAATATTTCAAACAAGGAGAAAGTCATATGAAAAGGTCTCAAAAGTGCTACTTTATCTCTGTATTCTCTAGTCAGCCTTGAAAGGGAACTCTCTTTTGGCTGCCTCACAGAATGAAAGATTTAAAGCCATCCCTTTGATTTCCCACTTTAAATAGAAAACAAAATGACAATTTTGAACAAGATGAATAATTTTTTCTCTGATACCTCATTAAGCTCACTAGAGATGTGTGCCCCTCTGCACTTTCAAAGGTCTGCAAAGGGATTTTAGCTTTGTGATTCCTGTTTCACTGAATCCCCATCCACAGCTTTGAACATTTGGTGAAAAGGGTCTAGGGAAAATGTCTGTAGCATGGCATCTGTGAACAGTCTTCATTTTTTGTTTCTTATAAAGCTAGTGTGGATGTGCTTGCCTGGGTTATCTCTGAACTAGGAAATGACCTAAATCTACACTCTTAACCTGAAGTGATATTTTTTTGACATTTGAAAAAGTTGGGTTAATTTTACTCATTTTCACTTTCTTTGACATTTTGGACTAGATCTCCACTCTTGATGCTGTTCCAGTAGCACAAATGGGCTCTAAAGCTGCCTTAGGTAGACAGCTGATAATTATCCTCGCACGGAGAAATCCTTGGGGGGCGCAAATCTGGTCTAGTCATCTGCCTTCTATGAGGTCCCCTGAGGGAGGAGTCATGGCTGGAATGCTGAGTACCCTATTTGGCATAATACCTTTGGAGGACCATTGCTAGGCAGTGTCAATTAGAGAAGTTTCAGGATTGTTCTGCTTAGGCCAAACTAGCCCTCAGCATCCTTATGGATCATGGGGGTACAAAGGTGATATATGGTCACAGGTCATCTTTGCCTCTCTCCCCGTGGGCCCTACACTGACTGCAGCTTGGCCAGATTTGAGAACCAGACTGCCTGGTTACATCTAGGACAAGAAGTGCCAAAACGTCACAGGAAAGTCTTGTTCTGGTATTTCCAGCCCAATGGGAAGGAACAGAAGTCTCATGACATTTGTAGTCCAGGTTGGCAGGCTCATAGGCTTTGGATCCACACATCCATCATCAAAAGGCAGTCTCCAAGTTCTCTGAGATTCCCCATCACTACTCTGAATTGTTGAGGAATCGTTTTAGGTGTTGCCATGCCCAGATGTAGGGCTCCCAAAGCAATACTGGGATGATGTGTGTGTTAGCAGTCAGATAACATTGTTCAAGCAGGATGAAACCAACAGTGTTGTATAGAAATGTAATAGCGTTCACTAGAAATTACTCTGAACACCTATAGAATTGTATAGAGAATAAGATCTATAGTATAGGTTTTTTGAACTATTCTATAGAATTCTATAGCAAGATGATAATTCTCTAAATTCTATAAGATTCAAAAACAATTATAGAAATTTTGCTATTTTCTATCAAATTAAACAGGGCTTTTACATAAGGACAAAGTGAAGCGCATCAACAAACAAAAAGGAATACGGGGTAAATTTGCAAAGTTGTGATGGCAGTATTCTTATTGGCTTGATTGGCAGTAGAATTATGTCAAAGTTGAATGCTTTTGAAAATCCCACCCATTAGTGATTATAAAAGGTGCCAGATAAATAAGATTGGAAAATAGGGAACACTATCTAAAGGAAAGATACCGCATGTTCAGCAGTGCAAATATCCCTTCAGCCTCCCCACTGATTGGAGGTCCCCTCTCTTGGGCAAGATGATAATGAATTCCCAAACACATTCTTTATTTTACAGTTGGATTGAAGGAAAATATTCATTTCTCTTAGGCTACCAAATAATCAATGCATTGTACTGTAAGAAATTTAAGTCACACATCCTGTAAACTCAAGCAGATTCAAGCCAATGACCTCAGTGTGAAAGTTGCCGCAGCTTCTTACCAACTCCCTGAGCCATCTATTTCATCCTCCCCACTCCTACCTTTGTTGTTTGAACAGCTTTCTCTTTATGTAGTTTTTCTGCCATTTGAAATCACCATAAACAAGTTATTCTGCACTTTACAGTTTTCTATTATTAGATGCCCCTGAAATTCTGTGTATTGTACTTTGGCATTCAATTCCATTCAAATTCATTAACATTTTCTACCTCATTATACACACTTCTCTACAATATGCAAAAGTGGCATGCCAGCAGCTGCCCTGGGGAGAAGAGGTAGAACAATATACTTCAGAATTCAAATATCAAAAAAATCCATGAAACACAGTAAAATAATAATTACATGTAAGTGCTGTGCAAATGATAATGTCTGATTGAATGCCTCCTTTACTGGAGAATCTACTACTATGGTAACAGACAAAGAGCCTAATTTATTCTGACTAATCAGGATTGATGTTAATTAAAGAAGAGTTCAAGATAATGAGTTCTCATTACTATGTGATAGATAGAAATAGATTGTTCTGCTTCTAGGTAAAATAACCAATTAGGTAACTTCTGTTTTTAAGGGTTTTTTTCCCCCCAGAAGTCTTATCTCATCCTGCCTTCTCTTTCTATTGTCAAAATATTAATATTTACATGTCTGATTTTATCACTACTCATCTAGATGGGTATTTTTTTTAAATTCAGACCAGACTTTCTCCAATTCAATGGTCTTTTTTCTGCACCTACAAGGAAAAGCACAGAGTAACTTTAAAAATAAAAGCTATAGAATGAAATTTTTAAAAAAACACCTATGTACCCTGGAAAATACAAGGATATGTGAGGAAAAAGGGTGCAAACTCTCACAGAGCCATAGCAGGAGTCAAAGCTTAGTTGGCCAAAAAAATTGCTTTTAAAAAATGTTGCCCAACGTTTGTCAGACATCTTTCCAATCATTTAAATAGGGACTGTCCGGTTACTGCATTCTTGGAAAAAATATTCGCCCAGACTGATGGAGGATGGAAGGACCCATCATTGTATTAAATATAAAATGTACTTTCTACAGCTGGGATGGAAACCAAACCCAAATTTGTGAAGGTTCTGTAATGTTCTGCTAACTCTTTTCTTTTTAAATTTGCATGTGGCTCAGCATTTCCAGATCACAGCTAGGATCAGAAATGGAAATGCCCAAAAGACTCAGAGAGGGTTGGCTTCCAGCTTTTTCCCAACACCATCATCAGTGCTCCAAAAACCAGCAGCATCACCTGTGCTCGATATTTATGGGGACGCAAAGAGTTCCAAAGTAATTCTGAAACCAAGAGTTTAGTCTGGAACTATCTGACTAGCTAACTACTAAGACTAACGGCACTCCAATTACAGAATTTGACCCTATTGGTTCTAATATTACTGTGTTCTTTTGGTACACCAGCTTTCTTAAATCAAGAACTGCAGTTATGAAATGAGCTTTCCAATACATTGGTTTGACAGAATAAATTCACCCTGTGAAATGCTACTTGATGATAATGTGTGCCACACAGAAAATACAGTTTTCCCAGCATGTTTTTTGTTCTGTAAAGTACTCTTTAAAGGCCTCATCCAGCTCCAGTGGGAGACTTTCCACTGACTTCAATGGCTGTTGTATCAGGCTCTAAATGATTATGTAAGGAAGATGTTTCTTACAGACAAGTACAGTACTTCTACCTGCATAGGGGGCAAGGAAGGATATTTTTATTAAGACACTGTACTGGGAGTAAGGCAATCTGAGTTCTATGCCTGGGTCAGCTACTGATTTCTTGAGTATCACCTAATCAATAAGTTACGAGTGTCAATAACCTGAAATTCTCAAGATATTTGACATGCCAGGAAATGCTTGGAACAGGTCTAAGTTTGACCTGTTATACACCCTGAGAACTGTGTGGAAGGACTCTGTACCCACACAGAGCCCCATTGACATCACTTAGTCTAAACTTGGCTTGTTTCCCAGACTTCTGTTTGTAGGTTGTAACCCTTTCTCCTTTTCTTTGTCTGTCTTTTCTATTTAAATAGTAAACTCTTCAGAGCAGCTGTCTTTTACTGGGTGTATATCCAGTGCCAATGAATGGGGCCCTGATTTTGGTTGGGGCTACTGGAGTACCAAATGATCATTAACACTAAAATAATAAAGCAATACAATTATAATGAATGGCACCTGTATTAGAATATGTGACTATATAACAAGATTTAATTATATTAGACCCAAAATGGATGCATACTTTAAAGGCTATCCTTGTGACTAGTGTCAGAAGAGGCTACATTTGCAATTAGGGATTGATAAACCTGTTTTCAGCAATCATCAAGGCTGAAGTTCTGTCTAATGAAGCCTATTAAAATAAATGTGTGCAAGTTTATTTTTGTGTCTGTTCATTAAATTTTAAGCTACTGAGTAAATGCAAATCAGACCCCAAATGACTGCACGAAAAGGAAAAGATATTTGTTAGAGAAAGCCCATAAGAAGTACAGTGTTTATTAACACTAAAACAATGATACTTAGCATGTATAGAGGGCTTTTTCATTCATAATGCTCAAGGTGCTTTGCAATGGTTGATAAACATTATCACCATTTTATGGATAAGGAAACTGAGGCACGGAAAGCTGAAGTGACTTGTCCATGTGTAGGGGGTTTGGCCAGGGCTCGTCCCTCTCCGGGGCGAGGCGGGGGACCACACGGCCTCAGTACTTCCTTCCAGTTGTTGACAGGGAATTAGCCTAGCCACGGGAGTCTCTCGCCATGGCAGCAGTAGAGGCAAACACAGACAGTTATTCACTCCCCGCCCGTGGTCAGTGGGCAATAGTGAGTCCAGGGCTCAGGTCCTCAGGCAGGAGCTGAGCAAACAGTTATAATTAGCAGGCCCAGGCCCTAGGTCAGGGTGGGGCAGCAGAGAGTCAATGGCTCAGGCAAGGCTGAGCAAATGCAGGTAAACGACCAGCCCAGGCTCTCAGCTCAGAGGGGCCTGGGAGAGGGGGAGACGGCCACCCAAATGTTGCGTGGCAGGGGGGACGCAGCCCACTGCGTCCCAGCCCGGGGCCCTAGCAGCGGCAGAAGGCCTGCTGCTGAGTCAGTGGGGATCCTGGCCGCAACACACTGACATGGGCTCTGGCAGTGCTGCAGCCAGACTAGGGTCGGCTACCCCCAGGCTACTTCCTAACTCCCCTCTAGAGGTACCTGGGTCCGGATGGTGTCCTCCAGGGGATCAAGCACCACGGGCTGCTCGGGGTAACTGGCAAGGGGCAGGCTTGACAGCTCCTCCGGGCTCTGGTCAGCGTCAGGTGTTGGTCGGGTGGACCGGTCTTTGCATCCACCACCGGTTGCCGGGGTCTCCCAACCGGGAACTAGGCCGCAGGCATCTGGCCTCTCTGGCGGCTGCTCCTCCAGTGAGCTCTGGGGTTGGGCTTTTATACTTCTTGTCCTGCGCCTTGACCTCCGGGGGGTGGGCGAAGGACTTGCTGGCTCTGCCCACTTTGGTGTCCGGAGGGGCTCGTCCCTCTCCAGCGTGGCGGGGAACCACACAGCCTCGCTACACCATGTCACCCTGAAAGGTGATGGAATAGAAACCAGGTCATGCCCTCACCAGTCCAGTGTTCCATGTATCTAGACAATACAACAGGTTAAGAGGAACTCTTGAAGCTCAGGGGTGAGATTGTATGCTGAGCCTCTAAGAGGAGCAACACAGAATTTGCAGACCAAGAAGACTGGGAACGGAGGTAGCTTTAAGCCACCGTTTGCACCCTCCCAGAGGCTGGAGCAGATCCAGTATAACTTATACCAGAGGTGGGCAACCTGTGGCCCGTCAGGGTAATCCGCTGGTGGGTTGAGAGACAGTTTGTTTACATTTGCATGGCTGCCCGCAGCTCCCAGTGGCTGCGGTTCACTGTTCCTAGCCAATGGGAGCTGCAGGAAGCAGCAGCCAGCAAGTCCCTGCAGCCCGCGCCACTTCCCGCAGTTCCCATTGGCCAGGAACAGTGAACCGCAGCCACTGGGAGCTGCGAGCGGACGTGCAAGGGTAAACAAACTGTCTGGCTGCCTGCCAGAGGATTATCCTGATGGGCCGCAGGTTGCCCTCTACTGACTTAGACAGACATGGAAGCCTGCCTAAGTTACAGCATCCTCCCCAGATTTCACTGCTCAAAATCTCTGCAACGCTGCATTCTGTAACCCTGCCCCTGGCATGCCCCAGCATCCCTCTCCTACTCCCAGGTTTGCTCCCTACACCAAAGCTTGTGATAGCGTTCTTGGAAGACAGCTTGCAGTTGTCTTCCGCAGTTCCTACAGTGGGAAAGTTATCCTCCATCCAGAATTGGAGCTCAAAGCGCTCCTTTATGCTGCTCTCACCCCTTCACCTAGCGAGAAGGAGCCAGAGAAGGGGTGAGAGATGACATCCTCAGAAGGGAATGGAAGAATATTGTAAAAAATGTTGCAGTAACAGTTTTCTGTGATGCTCATGGAAGGGAAAGTGATCGCTAGACTGTAGATAAAAGTGTGCTGACCAATTAATGAGAATGATGATGAGTTAGAACATAGTTATTAGGTTAATTAGTAATAAAAGCACAGTGGCCCAAATTCTGCTCTCATGCCCGTCAGTCTGGTTATGCAGGATGGACACTTATGTGAGAATAGAATTTGGGTCAGTAACTCTTTCTAGGGTAGAGTTGGACCACTTGTGAAAGAAAGTATTTGAAAATGGTGTAATGGTGATATTAAAAATGTAAACAATACCATCTGTAACCATGTTCAGTCAATATTGCTGTGTAGTACCCAGTGAAACCCAAGATTCATCTAGTTGGAGGCCCCATTACAAGCCAGAAATTTATGCCAGATAAGCATCTTTTGGTAAGACTGGGTCGAGTTTTGAAGAAACGGGTTGAACTTTGAGTGGACCTGGGTTAAATTTCCAATAAATTTGGACTGGTTCCTGGTTTCAGAGATAGGGAAATCCTATCAATAAAATATGGTGGTTTCACATAGTTTTTACCCAAGATCAGGCCAAATTCAGTCATTTGGGGTGAATCTAGCTTTGAGTTTTGAGGTTTATTCAAATCTGAAAACTCAAAATGAAACCCCAGGGGCACAAACCTATGGGAAACGAAGAAAAAAAATAGGACTGTCAACCAAAACTACTGAGAACTGTACCGCTCTAAGGGTAATAATCATGGAAGTTAGAGATGAAAACGTTATACTAGACTATCTAATCCATTCCCAAGGTACTAGTGTAGAATTGTTCCTTACTTATATTCTCTAATGTTTTGTCTAGCCCTGCTGTAAATGCCTCTAGCAGCTCCAAGTAAACAAGACTTCCTGATGTCTACGTAATGCATTAATTTTTCAACCAATTTATTTAATTCTTTTCAATAGAACAAAATGGAAAATACAATGCAGAATAATTACAAATATGGCAATGTTTCTATGAATACAGCAAATAGATTTAATGCTGGAGTACTTAGAGACAAAGGAAAGCATATTGATATTGTGACACCGGCAGACCAGGTGCCAGCTCATGCCAAAGCCCCAGGCTAATTCATTTGTGCAGTAGTATAGATCAAAGTGATTGTTAAATCAAATATAAGAGTGCATTTGGTGTTTAAACTTCATGAAAACTAATGGGATGTTACTTGCATTGTTTTCACTTATCTGTATCCCGTTATAAAGTAGTAGCAAACATTTACATTGTGTATATCCGTGTAATTAAATAACCCATCAAACAAGAAAGAAGCTTTGTGGAATGCAAATGAAGAACGTTAGCAGAAAAGTGTTAATTTGAAAGCAAGGAGTCATTGTGTGTGGTGATCAGAGGTCAAAGACTCTGACAGCGAGTGAGGATTGCATTTAATGGAAGACTCCACATGGGTAATGACCCTGTCAGCTTGTTTTCTGTGAGGAGAAGCTATAAGTATGGATTCAGGGAAAGATCCTTCATCTCTGGATTGTTTGGACTCTTACAGGGATGTGCATCAGATGCAAAATGGAGATCCTCAGAGACAATCTGGGTACCCTGAAAAGACTTTTTAGGAAACTGGCACTTTATTACATCATTACCACCATTTGGAATTACACTGTCACTCACCTGTGCATATATATTTACCTGCTTTAATCTCTCAATAACACTCACTTCCTTTTCTTAGCTAATAAACCTTAAGTTAGTTTACTATAGAATTGGCTATCAGTGTTGTCTTTGGTGTAAGATCTAGGGTACCAATTGATCTAGGATAAGTGACTGGTCTCTTGGGACTGGGAACAACCTGAATGTGGTGTGATTTTTGGTGTAAGTAACAGTTTTTCACATAGCCCAGCTTGCCTGGGGGGCAAGATACACTGGAGTATCTAAGGGGACTGTGTGTGACTCCACTGAAAGACTATTGTACTACTTTGGGAGTTCATATTTGGTACTGGTGAAATCTGATTATAGACCACACCACCAGTTTGGGGTGTCTGCCATGTTTTCTGACAGTCCGCCCTGAGTCACTGCAGACAGCACGACAGATATTATCACGGCAGATATTTGGGGGGAAAGAAGCAATTATATGTATGGAGACCCTGTCTGTCCTTCAGGGATTAATTTGTTTATATTGTACAAATGGAATAGTAATCACTATGTTGCATATGTGGTCACATGGAACGTCATAGCAACAGCTAGGATAAAGTTCAGATTCTCCTACTCCAAAAGCAGAGTTCACTACCACCTGAGCTATAGGAGAAATTTCATTAGTTACTACCAATATAGAGTCTATGACATAACTGAGCAGCTTGTCTGCCAGTTGCACACACCCTAGCCACTTCATTACAACAGTCTACGAAGTTTTGCGAAACAATATAGAAATCACTAGGGTGAGAGAGGGTCCTAGGTATTTCTGGGGGACGTCTACAGCCTTTTCATGGCATCGCCCCATGAATATTATAAAAATAAAGCAAAAGTAGACAAAATGCAAAAGACAGGCTTGTGTTCTAATCAACAATCAGCCCCAATGTGCTGTCCTCCAGTGGGGCCCCTTTCAGATCCAGCACCTAAACTTTAGCCCTAGGGCTGGTTTTCAAGATGCTGCATTTTAATAGTGAGGTGTTATGGCAGTGAAAAGAGATATCCTCTTCTACCTAGCTACAATCTTGAAGCACATGTAATCTTGCTTCAGGAGACACATTCCACCATTGATGTTCAACTTTCAGTTCCAGGCTACGCTGTCGTTGGCTCATCATCATCATCACAAGCAGTATGGGAATAGCATATTTCATTACAGAAGGACTGTCCATTATTGCTGTAGCCACATGTGTTACAAATGACATCACAGAATGGCAGGCAATAAAGGTGAATGACCTTATGCTGATTAATGTCTACAAATCTTCATCGGTTAACTAACCAACCACTGATCTGCCCACCTTTCTGGGTCCTTCCATCTACAGTGGTGACTTCAGTTTCTACCATGCCAATTGGGGGTATCCTGACAACAATGCAGCAAAGAGAATCTAATGGAGTGGGTATCAGTCACTAACCTGCAACTCCTCTATGACCCAAAGCGAACACTAAGCTTTCACAGTAGCAGATGAGCAATGGGCTCTTGACCAACACTTTTTTCATCTTCTGGGTAACTGCTGCCAATGGTAATAGAGAAGAAGGTTCTTGAAGCTTTCCTGAAGTCTCAGCATCGGCCGTCTTTCATCACCCAGGGTCTGCAGATGTCAACAACAAACAGCTTATGGAAGGCCCGGGGGCATTGTCTGAAAGCTTGGTGGAAGGTCTTTCCAGCAGACCTAGAGATGTCTCTCAGCAAACTGGCTGAGCTGGACTTGACATGCCCAGCCAATATAAATGATTCCTACCAAACCTTCTGCAAATTAGTTCAGGCAGCTGCTAAGAAATCAATCCCTAGAAGCTATCACCAACAGTATATCCCTCAGTGGTCAACAGAGGCAATTAAGCTTGACCAGGAATTGAAATCTGCTGGTAATAAACAGAAGGCCGTTAATAAGACCAATGACCGTATTCAACCGCTGGATCAAATCAGGAGCAATTGACTCTAGCTGGAAAGACTAACTAAAGACTTTCTGGAGACCCAGCCTTGGCACAAATAAGTTTCCAGTCACTGCAAATGCTATTCCATCCTGGCTAATGGCTGTATACAGAACTTTCATAAGTCTTTCAGACATGTGGTCAAAACTGAGGTTACAGAGAAGTGGCAGGCTCCAACTGTGGATTCAAAATTGATGGCTCCTTTTTTAGACGAACACTGGACCAGGCCATAAAGCTAATGAAAACAGGAGAGGCTGCAGGCCTAGATTATATCCATATGGAGTCCTTACTTCAGGTAGGCCAAATATCTGGCACATGGGAAAGGTTGTAGACATTCCAAAACCAGGAAAACAGCTGGAAGGTCCCAAGAGCTACTCACCAATCTCAGATGAACAATGGACCAACAGCTATGTCATCATAACCAAGTAATATTATTGAGGATCTCTTTATTTTTCCAATTTCGTCCAATGTGAAGAATGTTAGATGTTGTTTTAAAAATAATTAAAATGTTAGATTTGATTTTCCAAAGTTGTCCTGTTTGGAGAACATTAAATTAACGCATGGGTGCGTGACTAAATGAAAAGGTTATCTGTGACTGGGCATTAATAAAATCAGAGGGGTGTCAAATTCCTTTTGCTTCATACAGGGCTACTGTTTGTTGGATCTACAGTACATATTTACTCAGAAAGCTTTTAATAAAATTGGAAGTATCCAGCCCACCATTTGCCACTGGCCTAAACAATATTCTTGGATTCCCGTTGAAGCAGCCCTGCTTTCCCACATAAATGGTTGCTGTAGAGTGAAAAAATAATTTAAAACGTTGAAACAAGCCTTCATCGGTATTTCCTGCCAGGGAATCTTTATCTTCTCTGATGGGGGAGGGAGGATGCACAAATTTTCGGTTATAATCATTATCTACCTAGAAGAAATATAATAATTAATGCTGCAGTTTTTGATGTCCTGTAATTAGAATGCTTTAGAACTATAAAGAAAGTTGGTCTTAATGAAGAGGCTGAAGCCAGAGAAAGATACTTAACAAAGAGGTGAAGTAAGGTGCCATTGGAGATCTCATTAGATAAGTTCATAGCAGACAATAGAGTGGAAATAACAGTTCACTAATAACTTACATAAGTTAACCAAATATAAGAGAACATAAGCTTCAGTGTGGCTCTTTATGAAAGTACAGATAAATTCATCTATCCCAATTTGAACAGAGTCAGTTCAGCTCATAATATATTCTTATTATTCCATCTCAGCCTTTTCAAGAGACGAGCAATAAGCACTCACTGTTTCCGTGTTACTAGTTTTGGCAAGACTCACAGAATGCTAATAAAAATAGTCTGCCTAGAAGATACCTTACTAGGGAAGAAACAGTGGTTGTTCTGTGAGAGGCTAGACATATCTGAAGGCATTCATCAAAGTGGTCAGTGGGAATCCTAGGCAAGAATCCTAGAAAACCCATCTGTCATCTATTCCAGTCCCCTGGATGGAAGAGGATTTCCCACAAATCATTTTTCTACCCCATTCTTAAACATCCCTAGTGATAGTGCAACAATCAGACCTTGCAGGTCATTCCACATACCTGAAAATTTCACTTATTTTGAAGAATATTTTTCTGAAGACTAACCTACATTCATGTGTATGGTTCCTTTTAGTTCTTTTCATTTCCAG